>NC_045445.1:97773201-97886961 GCF_002776525.5 Piliocolobus tephrosceles | reverse complement strand
AAAAAAAAAAAAAAAAAAAAAAAAAAAAAAAAAAAGTGCAGGATCTGATGGCTTTACTGCTGAATTTTGCTAACTTTTAAAATAACTAATACTCAAACTATTCTGAAAAACAGAGGAGGAGGGAATATTTTCAAACTCATTCCACAAAGCCGGTATTATCCTAATACTGAAACCAGCCAAAAGCATATCAAAAAAAAGAAAACTAAAGGCCAATATCCCTGATGAACACTAATACAAATCTTCAATAAAATACTAGCAAACTTAATTCAATAACACATTAAAAAGATCATTCATTATGTCCAAGTGGGATTTATCCCAGGGATGCAAGAATCGTTCAACATATGCTAATCAATGTGACACATCACATCAACAGAATGGACAAAAACTATATGATCATTTTAACTGATGGTGAAAAAGCATTTGATAAAATTAAACATCCTTAATAATAAAAACCCCCCAAAACTGGGTATGAAAGGAAAACATCCCAACACAATAAACGCCATATATGACAGACTCACAGCTAGTGTCATACTCAATGGGGAAAATTTGAAAGCCTTTCCCCTAAGATCTGGAACGTGACAAGAAAGCCCACTTTAACCACTGTTATTCAACACAGTACTGGAAGGCCTAGCTAGAAAAATCAGACAAGAGAAAGATATAAAGTGAATCTGAACTGGAAAGGAAAAAGTCAAATTATGATATAATCTTATATTTGGAAAAACCTAAAGACTCCACTATAAAAACTATTAGAAGTGATAAATTCAGGAAAGTTGCAGGATAGAAAATCAACATACAAAAGTCAGTAGCACTTCTATATGCCGACATCAAAAAATATGAAAAAGAAATCAAGAACTTAATTTCATTTACAATAGCCACAAACAAAATTAAGTACCTAGGAATTAGCCTAACCAAAGAGGTAAAAGATCTCTACAATGAAAACTATAAATCATTGATGAAAGAAACTGAAGAGAACGTCAAAAAAATGGAAGGATATAATATGTTCATGGATTGGAAGAATCAGTAACGTTAAAATGTTCATAGTACCCAAAGCAATCTACTGATGCAATGCAATCTCTATCAAAATACCAATGACATTCTTCACATAAATTGGACAGACAATTCTAAAATTTATATGGAACCAGGACACCGAACAGCCAAAGCTGTTCTGAGCAAAAAGAACAAAACTGAAGCAATAATGTTACCTGACTCGAGGTTATACTAAGAGCTGTAGTAACCAATACAGCAGGTACTGGCATAAATACAGACACAGACCAGTGTGACAGAATAGAGAAACCAGAGATAAATCCGTACATCTACAGTAAAAACATTTTTTACAAAGGTGCCAAGAACACACACTGGAGAAAAGACACTCTCTTCAATAAATGGTACTGGGAAAACTGGATATCCATACGCAGAAGAATGAAACTAGACCTCTATCTCTCACCACATACAAAAATCAAATCAAAATAAAGTCCTAAATCTAAGAACTCAAATTATGAAACTACTACAAGAGAACATTGGGAAACTCTCCAGGACATCAGTCTGGGCAAACATTTTTTGAGTAATAACCCACAAGCACAGGCAACCAAAGCTGAAATGGACACATGGGATCACA
The DNA here is from genome assembly GCF_002776525.5 of Piliocolobus tephrosceles. Classification (NCBI taxonomy): domain Eukaryota; kingdom Metazoa; phylum Chordata; class Mammalia; order Primates; family Cercopithecidae; genus Piliocolobus; species Piliocolobus tephrosceles. The sequence goes on along the minus strand of NC_045445.1, from coordinate 97,885,346 downwards.
TCAAGTTAAAATTCTTGTGCGCAGCAAAAGAAACTACAAAAAAATTAAGGAGACAATCCACAGAATGGGAAAAAATATTTTCTTTTCTTTTTTTTTTTTTTTTGTATGTTCAGTTTCTTTTTTTTTAAATTATACTTTAAGTTCTAGGGTACATGTGCATAACGTGCAGGTTTGTTAGATATGTATACTTGTGCCATGTTGGTGTGCTGCACCCATCAACTCGTCAGCACCCATCAACTCGTTATTTACATCAGGTATAACTCCCAATGCAATCCCAAACAGAGATATAGACCAATGGAACAGAACAGAGTCCTCAGAAATAATACCACACATCTACAGCCATCTGATCTTTGACAAACCTGAGAACAACAAGAAATGGGGAAAGGATTCCCTATTTAATAAATGGTGCTGGGAAAATTGGCTAGCCATAAGTAGAAAGCTGAAACTGGATCCTTTCCTTACTCCTTATACGAAAATTAATTCAAGATGGATTAGAGACTTAAATATTAGACCTAATACCATAAGAACCCTAGAAGAAAACCTAGGTAATACCATTCAGGACATAGGCATGGGCAAGGACTTCATGTCTAAAACACCAAAAGCAACGGCAACAAAAGCCAAAATTGACAAATGGGATCTAATTAAACTAAAGAGCTTCTGCACAGCAAAAGAAACTACCATCAGAGTGAACAGGCAACCTACAGAATGGGAGAAAATGTTTGCAATCTACTCATCAGACAAAGGGCTAATATCCAGAACCTACAAAGAACTCAAACAAATTTACAAGAAAAAAACAAACAACCCCATCAAAACGTGGGCAAAGGATATGAACAGACATTTCTGAAAAGAAGACATTCAGGGCCGGGCGCGGTGGCTCAATCCCAGTACTTTGGGAGGCCGAGGCGGGCGGATCACAAGGTCAGGAGATCGAGACCACGGTGAAACCCCGTCTCTACTAAAAATACAAAAAATTAGCTGGGCGCGGTTGCGGGCGCCTGTAGTCCCAGCTACTCGGCAGGCTGAGGCAGGAGAATGGCGGGAACCCGGGAGGCGGAGCTTGTAGTGAGCCGAGATCGCCCCACTGCACTCCAGCCAGGGAGACAGAGCGAGACTCCGTCTCAAAAAAAAAAAAAAAAAAAGACATTCATACAGCCAACAGACACAGGAAAAAATATTTTCAAACTATCCATATGACAACAGATTAGTAACCAGAATATATAAAGAGCTCAAACAACACAATAACAAAATAATCTCATAATCCAATTTAAAAATAAGCAAAATATCTAAATAGATTATTTCTCAGTAGAAGACAGTTAAATGGCACATAGTTATATGAAAAGGTGCTCAACGTCATTGATCATCAGAGGAATGCAAAGACTACAATGATATATCATCTCACCCCAGTTAAAATGGCTTATGTCCAAAATGCAGGCAATAACAAATGCTGGTGATGATGTGAAGAAAAAGGAAACCTAATGCATTGTTGCTGGGAATATAAAGTCATACAACCAATATGGAGAACAGTTTGGAGGTTTCTCAAAAGACTAAAGACAGAGTTACCACATGTTCTAGTAATACCACTGCTAGGTATCCAAAGGAAGCAAATCAGTATATGGAAGAGATATCTGCACCGGCATGTTTATTGCAGCACTATTAACAATAGCCAAGATTTAGAAGCAAAATAAGTGTCCATCAACAGGTGAATGGATACAGAAAATGTGGTGCATACCACAAAATGTGGTGGAGTACTATTCAGCCATTAAAAAATGAGATCCTATCATTTACAACATGGATGAAAATGGAGGTCACTCTGAAGTGAAATAAGCCAGGAACAGAAAGACAAACTTTGCATGTTTTCAGTTATCTGTGAGAGCTAAAAATTAAAACAGTCGAACTCATGGAGATAGGAAGTAGAATGATGGTTACCAGAGGCTGAGATGGGTAGTTGGTAGAGGTGAAATCGTGGGGATGGTCAATGGGCATAAAATCATACTTAGAATGAATAAGATCTACTATTTTATACCAAAATAGAATGACCAAAGTCAACAATAATTTATTGTACATTTAAAAATGACTAAAAGAGTATAATTGGATTGTTTGTAACACAAAGAATGGATAAATGCTTGAGGTGAAGGACACCCCATTTACCCTGATACGATTACTATGAGCTGCCTATACCATGTACTCTATAAATATATAAACCACAATTTTTTTTCTTTTTTTTTCTTTCTTTCTTTTCTTTTTTTTTTTAAGACAGAGTCTCATCTGTCGCCCAGGCTGGAGTGCAGTGGCATGATCTCGGCTCACTACAACTCTCTGCCTCCTGGGTTCAAGCAATTATCTTGTCTCAGCCTCCCAAGTAGCTGGGACTACAGGTGTGTGCCACCACACCAAACTAATTTTTGTATTTTTTAGTACAGACAGGGTTTCACTATGTTGGCTAGACTGGTCTCAAGCTCCTGCACTCCTGACTTCAGGTGACCCACCCACCTAGGCCTCCCAAAGTGCTGGGATTACAGGCATGGCCCACCACACCTGGCCCCTAACAAAAATTTAAAATTAAAAAAAACAATTCCAGCTGAGGTCATCTCAGTTGTTTTGCTGTTCTTGGCTAAGCTTACCTACACATCTAAGGATAGTTACCTCTTATGACCTATTTAGTTCTGGGACCCGAATAGTCTAGGATGGCCTCACCCATATGTTGCACAATGGGATCACTGTCACTTGGGATGAAGGAGATGAATGGGCCATGGATCTTAGATTTGACACAAAAGTACAATCTGCATGCAACACAATGCACAACATAAAAATTGTTAAATTTGATTTCAACAATGTTAAAAATTGTTCCTCAAAAATAGTAATAGAATAGAAGGAAAAGTCACAGACAGGAAAAAAAATCTTTTCAAAGCATATATCTGATAAAGAACTTATATTTATAATATATAGAGAGTTATCAAAACTCAACAATAATAAACAACCAAATTAAAAACAGGCAAAGGATTTGAAAACATGTCAAGTAAGCACAGGAAAATATGCTCAATATCATTTGGGAAAATGCATATTAAAACCCAAATAAGAAAACACTACATACCTATTACAAGGTCTACAATTTCAAAAAGCTGACCATACCAAGTGTTATGAGAATGTGGAGGAACTGGAATTCTCATACACTGCCAGTTGAAATGTAAAATTGTACAACCACTTTGCAAAACAATGTTTTCGTTACTTAAAAAGCTAAACATATACCTATCATATGGTCCAGTCATTCTACTACTATGTATTTATCAAAGAATAAAAAATATATATGTCCATGCGCTATGGTTTGAATAAGGTTTGTATGGCCCCACCAAAACTCATGTTGCAATTTGATCCTCAATGTGGCAGCGTTGAGAGGTGGGGACTGGTGGGAGGTGTCTGGGTTGTGGGGACAGATTTTTCATCGATGGCTTGGTGCCATTCTCATGGTAGTGAGTTATTAAAAGACTGAATTAATTCTCTGAGAATGGATTAGTTCTCACAAGAGTGTGTTGTTATAAAGCCAGGATGCCACTCGGGTCCTCTCTCATCACATGTGTCTTCTCATTTGACCTTCTCCACCATGTTTTGACCTACACAAAGCCCTCAACAGAAGCCAAGCAGGTGTTCACACCATGCTTCTTGTACTTCCCAGCCTGCAGAATTGTGAGCTAAATAGGCCTCTGCTTTTTTTTTTTTTTTTTTTAACTTTTATTTTAGTTCAGGGGTAACGTGCACATTTGTTATACAGGTAAACTTGTGGTGGGGGTTTGTTGTACAGATTATTTTGTCGCCCAGGTATTAAGTCCAGTAGCAATTAGTTATTTTTCCTGATTCTCTCACTCCTCCCAGCCTCCACCCTCTGATAGGCCCCAGTGTGTGCTTCTCCCCTCTATGTGTTCATGTGTTCTCATTATTTAGTGCCCACTTATAAGTGAGAACATGTGGCTATTGGTTTTCTGTTCCTTTGTTAGTTTGCTAAGGATAATGTCCTCCAGCTCCATCCATGTTCCTGCAAAGGACAGTATCTAGTCCTTTTTTATGGCTGCATACTATTCCATGGTGCAAATGTACACATTTTCTTTTCCCAATCTACCACTGATGGCCATTTAGGCTGATTGTGTGTCTTTGCTATTGTGAATAGTGCTGAAATAAACATTCACGTGTGTGTGCATTTATGGTGGAATGATTTATAATCCTTTGGGTATATACCCAGTAATGGTATTACTGGGTTAAATGGTATTTCAGCTTCTAGGTCTCTCAGGAATCTCTACACTGTCTTCCACAATGGTTCAACTAATGTACACTCCCACCAACAGTGTAGAAATGTTTCTTTTTCTCTGCAACCTTTCCAGCATCTTTTTTTTTTTTTTTTGACATTTTAATAATAGCCATTCTGACTAATGTGGGATTGTATCTCATTGTGGTTTTGATTTACATTTCTCTAATGATTAGTGATTTTCAGCTTTCTTTCATATGATTGTTGGCCACATGAATGTCTTCTTTTGCAAAGTGTTCATATGCTTTGCCCATTTTTTGATGGGGTTGTTTTTTTCTTGTAAATTTGTTTAAATTCCTTATAGATGCTAGATATTAGACTTTTGTCAGATGCATACTTTGCAAAAATTTTCTTCCAATCTGTAGGTTGTTCACTCTATTGACAGCTTCCTTTGCTGTGTGGAAGCTCTTTATTTTTCTGTTTTTATTTTTATTACACTTTAAGTTTTAGGGTACATGTGCACAACTTGCAGGTTTGTTACATATGTATACTTGTGCCATGTTGGTGTGCTGCACCCATCAACTTGTCAGAACCCATCAACTCGTCATTTACATGAGGTATAACTCCCAATGCAATCCCTCCCCCTCCCCCCTCCCCATAATAGGCCCCGGTGTGTGATGTTCCCCTTCCCGAGTCCAAGTGATCTCATTGTTCAGTTCCCACCTATGAGTGAGAACATGCGGTGTTTGGTTTTCTGTTCTTGAGATAGTTTGCTGAGAATGATGGTTTCCAGCTGCATCCATGTCCCTACAAAGGACGCAAACTCATCCTTTTTTATGGCTGCATAGTATTCCATGGTGTACATGTGCCACATTTTCTTAATCCAGTCTGTCACAGATGGACATTTGGGTTGATTCCAAGTCTTTGCTATTGTGAATAGTGCCGCAATAAACATACGTGTGCATGTGTCTTTATAGCAGCATGATTTATAATCCTTTGGGTATATACCCAGTAACGGGATGGCTGGGTCATATGGTACTTCCAGTTCTAGATCCTTGAGGAATTGCCATACTGTTTTCCATAATGGTTGAACTAGTTTACAATCCCACCAACAGTGTAAAAGTGTTCCTATTTCTCCACATCCTCTCCAGCACCTGTTGTTTCCTGACTTTTTAATGTTTGCCATTCTAACTGGTGCGAGATGGTATCTCATTGTGGTTTTGATTTGCATTTCTCTGATGGCGAGTGAAGATGAGCACTTTTTCATGTGTCTGTTGGCTTACGCATGTCTTCTTTTTTTATTTTTTATTTTTTATTATTATATTTTAAGTTCTAGGGTACATGTGCATAACGTGCAGGTTTGTTACATATGTATACTTGTGTCATGTTGGTGATATCCCTTGCCCACTTTTTGATGGGGTTGTTTTTTTCTTGTAAATTTGATTGAGTTCTTTGTAGGTTCTGGATATTAGCCCTTTGTCAGATGAGTAGATTGCAAACATTTTCTCCCATTCTGTAGGTTGCCTGTTCACTCTGATGGTAGTTTCTTTTGCTGTGCAGAAGCTCTTTAGTTGAATTAGATCCCATTTGTTAATTTTGGCTTTTGTTGCCGTTGCTTTTGGTGTTTTAGACATGAAGTCCTTGCCCATGCCTATGTCCTGAATGGTATTACCTAGGTTTTCTTCTAGGGTTTTTATGCTTTTAGGTCTAATATTTAAGTCTCTAATCCATCTTGAATTAATTTTCATATAAGGAGTAAGGAAAGGATCCAGTTTCAGCTTTCTACTTATGGCTAGCCAATTTTCCCAGCACCATTTATTAAATAGGGAATCTTTTCCCCATTTCTTGTTTTTCTCAGGTTTGTTGGTTTGTCAAAGATCAGATGGCTGTAGATGTGTGGTATTAATTTAATTAGATCCCATTTGTCAATCTTTGCTCTTGTTGCAATTGCTTTTGGCTTCTTCCTCAAGAATTTTTGCCTGTTCCTATGTCTAGAATGGTATTGCCTAGGTCGTCTTCCAAAGTTTTTATAGTTTTGGGGTTTACATTTAAGTATTTAATCAATCTTCAATTAAATTTTGTATGTTGTATAAGAAAGGAGTCCAGTTTCAATCCTCTGCATATGGCTAGCCAGCTATCCCAGCACCATTTATTAAATAGGGAATCCTTTCCCCATTGCTTATTTTTGTCAGCTTTGTTGAAGATCAGATAGTTATACCTATGAGGCCTTATTTCTGGGTTCTCTATTCTGTTCCATTTGTCTATGAATCTGTTTTTATACCCGTACCCTGCTGTTTTGGTTACTGTAGCTCTGTAGTATAGTTTGAATTCAGGTAGCATGACACCTCCAGCTTTGTTCTTTTTGCTTAGTATTACCTTGGCTATTCGAGCTCCTTTTAGTTCCATATGAGTGTTAAAATAGTTTTTTCTAGTTCTGTGAAAAATGTCAATGCTTGTTTAATTAATAGGAATAGCATTGAATCTATAAATTGTTTTGGACAGTATGGCCATTTTAGCAAGGAGCATGGAATGTTTTTCCATTTGTTTGTGTCATCTGTGATTTATTTGAGAAGTGTTTTGTAGTTCTCCTTGTACAGATCTTTTACCTCCGTGATTAGCTGTATTTCCAGTTATTTTATTCTGTTTGTGACAATTGTGAATGGAACTGCATTCCTGAGTTGCACTCCTCAGCGTGACTGTTGTTTGTGTATAGTAATGCTAGTGATGTTTGCACACTGATTTGGTATCTTGAGACTTTGCTGAAGTTGTTTATCAGTTTATTAAGCTTTGGGCTGCAACTGTGGAGTTTTCTAGATATAGGATCATGTCATCTGCAAACAGGGATAGTTTGACTTCCTCTGTTCCTATTTGGATGCGCTTTATTTTTTTCTCTGATTGCTCTTGCCAAGATTTCCAATACTATGTTGAATAGAAGTGGTGAGAGAGGTCATCTTTGTCTTGTGCCAGTTTTCAAGGGGAATGTTTACAGCTTAGGCCCGTTCAGTATAATGCTGGCTGTGGGTTTGTCATAGATGTCTCTTATTATTTTGAGGTATATTCCTTCAATACCTAGTCTATTGAGAGCTTTTAACATTAAGGGGTGAATTTTATCAAAAGACTTTTCTGCATCTATTTAGTAATCATGTGATTTCTTTTATCTTTAGTTCTGTTTATGTGATGAATCACATTTATTGATTTGCACATGGTGAACCAACCTTGCATCCCAGGATAAAACCTACTTGATCATACCGGATAAGGTTTTTGATGTGCTGCTGGATTCCATTTTCCAGTTGTTGAGAATATTTGCATAAATGTTCACCAAGGATATTGGCCTGAAGTTTTCTTTTTTTATTGTGTCTCTGCCAGGTTTTGGTATCAGGATGATGCTGGCTTCATAGAATGAGTTGAGGAGCAGTCTCCCCTTCTCATATTTTTTTTTTCTTGAATACTCACAGTAGGAATGGTACCAGCTCTTCTTTGTACATCTGGTAGAATTTGGCTGTTAACTTGTCTGGTCCTGGGCCTTTTTTGTTGGTAAGCAATTTATTACTACTTCAATTTTAGAGCTCATTTTTGGTCTGTTCAGAAATTCAATTTCTTCCAGGTTCTGTCTTGGGAGGGTGTATGTGTCCAGGAATTTACCCATTTCTTCTAGATTTTTTTACTTTATGTGCATAGAGGTGTTCATAATATGCTCTAGCGGTTCACTGTTTTTCTGTGGGGTCAATGGAAATATCCCTGTTGTCATTTCTGATTGTGTTTATTTGAATCTTCTCTCTTGTTAGCCTAGCTAGTGGTCCATTTTATTATTTTTTTCAAAAAAAACCCAGCTCCTGGATTTGATCTTTTGAATGGTTTTTCATGTCTTAACATCCCTCAATTCAGCTCTGATTTTGGTTATTTCTTGTCACCTCCTAGCTTTGGGATTTGTTTGATCTTGGTTCTGCAGTTCTTTTAGTTGTGATGTTAACTTCAGATCTTTCTAACTTTTTGATGTGGGCACTTAGTGCTATAAATTCCTCTCTTAACACTGCCTTCGCTGTGTCCCAAAAATTCTGGTATGTTGTATCTTTGTTCTCATTAGTTTCAAAGAACATCTTTATTGCTGCCTTACTTTCATTATTACCCAAAAGTCATTCAGAAGCAAGTTATTCAATTTCCATGTAATTGTATGGTTTTCAGTGACTTTCTTAGTCTTCATTTCTAATTTAACTGCACTGTGGTCCAAGAGATTGTTATGATTTCGGTTTTCTTTTTTTAATTTGCTGAAGGGTATTTTATTTCCAGTTATGTGATTGGGATTTTAGAGTATGCGCCATGTGGTGATGAGAGGAATATATATTCTGTTGTTTTCATGTGCAGAATTCTTTAGATATCTGTCAGGTCCATTTGACCTAGTGCTGAATTCAGGGTCCTGAATATCTTTAATTTTCAGTCTCGATGATCTGTGTAATATTGTCAGTGGGGTGTTAAAGTCTCCCAGTATTATTGTGTGGGATTTTGTCTCTTTGAAGGTCTGTAGTAAATTGCTTTACAAATCTGGGTGCTCCTGTGTTGAGTGCATATATATTTAGGATAGTTAGATATTCTTGTTGAATTGAAACCTTTACCATTAGGTCATGACTTTCTCTGTTTCTGATTTTGTTGGTTTAAACTCTGTTTTGACTGAAACTAGGATTGTAATCCTCGCTTTTTTTCTGTTTTCCATTGCTTGGTAGATTTTTTCTCCATCCCTTTATTTTGAGCCCATGTGTGTCATTGCATGTGACATGGGTGTCTTGAAGACAGTATACCAATGGGTCTTGGTTCTTTATCTACCTTGCCACTCTGGAGCATCTTAATTGGAGCAGTTGGCTCATTTACATTTAAGGTTAGTTTTATTATGTGTAAATTTGATCCTATCATGATGTTAGCTGGTTACTTTGCAGACTTGTTTATGTGGTTGCTTTATAGTGTCACTGGTCTGTGTACTTCAGTTTGTTTTTGTAGTGGCTAGTAGTGGTCTTTCCTTTCCATATTTAGTGCTTCCTTCAGGAACTCTTGTAAGGCAGGTCTGGTGGTAACAAATGCCCTCAGCATTTGTCTAAACATGATCTTATTTTTTCTTCACTTATAAAGCATAGTCTGGGTTGGAATTTATTTTCCGTAAGATTGTTGAATATTGGCCTGAATCTCTTCTGGCTGGTACATTTTTTTATTTTGACCTTTGAGAATCTGATGATTATGTGTCATGGGGATAGCCTTCTTTTGAAATATCTTACTGGGCTTCTCTGCATTTCCTGAGTTTGAATGTCAATCTCTCTAGCTAGGGGAGGTTCTCATGGATGATATCATGAAATATGTTTTCCAAGTTGATTCCATTCTTTCAGGGACACAAATCAGTACAGATTTAGTCTGTTTACATAATCCCATGTATCTCAGAGATTTTGTTCATTCCTTTTCCTTCTTTCTTCTCTATTCTTGTCTTATTTCATTTTTAAAATTTTATTATTATTTTTTTTCAAATAATAAAGAGTGTTGGAAGAGGTTGCAGTGGCTCACTGCAACCTCTTCCTCCCAGGTTCAAGCAATTCTCATGCCTCAGCCTCCCAAGTAGCTAGAATTATAGGCATGTACCACCATGCCCAGCTACTTTTTGTATTTTTGGTAGAGATAGGGTTTTCACCATGTTGGCAAGGCTCGTCTCAAACTCCTGGCCTCAAGTGATCTACCCACCTCGGCCTACCAAAGTGCTGAGATTAGAGGCATGAGCCACCACACCAGGCCCTGACTGTCTTATTTCAGAAAGCCAGTCATCAAGCTCTGAGATTCTTTCCTTCACTTGGTCTATTCTGCTATTAATACTTGTGACTGCTTTATGAAATTCTGGTAGTGTGTCTTTCAGCTCTATCAGGTTGGATATGTTCTTTTCTATACTGTCTATTTTGTCTGTCAGCTCCTGTTTATCATAATTTTTAGCTTTCTTGGATTGGGTTTCAATGTACTCTTATTGTTCAATTACCTTCATTTCTATTCGTATTTTGAATTCTATTTCTGCCATTTCAGCCATCTCAGCCCAGTTAAGAGCTTTTCCTGGAGAGGTGATGTGGTCATTTGGAGGAAAGAAGGCACTCTGGCTTTTTAAGTTTCCAGGATTCTTGCACTGATTCTTTCTCATCTTTGTGGGTTTATCTACCTTCAGTCTTTAAGGCTGCTGACCTTTGGTGGGGTATTTTTTTTTTTTCTTCTTTTGTCCTATTTGATGACTCCGAGGGTTTGATCGTAGTATGAGGTGGATTCAGCTGACTGGCTTGGTTTCTGAAAGATTTGACGGGACCAATGCACAGCTCCAAAATCCTGGACTGCCTACGCTAATTCTGGTGGACTTGGATTGGGTCCCGACTTTGTTCTCTGGCTCCTTGAGATTAGGAATACACTGCACTGGGGTGCAAGGTGCAGCAGCTGTGGCAGAGTTCTAGCAAGTGCCAGGGTACCTGCCTCCCTGCAGGCATTCAATACAGTGGCAGAAACAAGGCAGCTGGGGAGGGGACAGGGAGCTACTGTTGGCAACTGTGTAAGCAGTGTGCTGAAAGTGGTGTTGGCTCAGCAGTGGGGCGCTGCCAGGCACCGGTCTGGATGCTTCCTTTGTATCCTGCAAGCAGGAGTGATCACTCAGGTTGGGAGATGATCTGCTCTTCTCTGTGTAGTGTTAGCACAAGGGTGGGGTGCTCGTGGAGGAAGGGCTAGCTGGCTCTTTGGCCAGGGGTCAGGGGCTGGACTGTACTCCTGCACATTAGCCAGACAAGAAAAGCAAAACTCGCCCATCCAAACCGGTGCCAGCAAAGTGATGTGGGGAGTTGCCGTGGTCATGGGGGAAGCTGCTGTATGGGGAGGGAGTAGGTGGGCTGTTGTGTTTCCGTAGGGGCTGCCCTGCTGGAGTTGGAGCTCTCCACCAGTCAGGCATGGTCCACCAGTGCAGAAGCTATTGCGTGGACCCCCACAGCACCCGAGACTGCAGCAAGCAGGAATGGCCAGGCTGGGGTCCCAGGAGAGGCCAGTAAACCAAGGGGTGCTCCGGTCGGACCAGCCTTGTCTGATGGGCAAGACCACCCTGCAGAGTTCAGGTCTGACCGTTCCTCTAGGTCTAGAGTCTCCTATAGGAAGCAATTCAAGCTTAGAGTAATAGCCATCTCTGGCGATGCTCTGCTACAGACACTTCCACACCAAACCCTGTGAGCTCCACGTCATCCAGTTTGCTGCCCCTACCACTTCTCTAGTAGCTCTCCCTGCTAACTCCAGTGTCTGTGGTGGTTGAAGGGTCTCCTCCTGCTGGCTTCCAGAGGTCCGTGGTGAAAGTGGGTTGCTCCTTGCCAGTTCAACTTACCCAATTCCCCCCAAGCCATCGTGGGCCAGGAATGAGTCCCAGTGAGGGGTAGCCCCATGTAGGGTTCCCAGCTTTCTCCCCCTTCTGCCCAGCTTTTGTGTCTTCCCTCCATCCACTCTCAGTGCCTTCCCTCTAAAGATCTGTTAGGAGCACACCAATCATCTGGGTCCCTCCATGGGAGCTGTTCCACCTGGCTGCATCCAGTCGGTCATCTTGCCCTCCTCCCCTTTTTTCTTTATAAATTACTCAGTCTCAGGTATTCTTTTATAGCAACATGAAACAGATTAAGACACCAAGTAAAAAGTTTCACCTGAAAGTCTATTGAAGCTTTATTTGTGATACCCCTAAACTGGAAATAACATAACTGCCAATTAACTGATGAATGGTTAGTTGTGTCATAGTCATACAATGGAATATTAGTAATAAGAAGGAAGTATTGACACATGCAATATGGATAAATCTCAGAATAATTATCTGAGTGAAAGAAGCAAGAAATGAATACATAGTATATCTGATTCCATTTACATAAAACTCTAGGAAGTGCAAATTAATAAGAAAATAACGGCCGGGCGCGGTGGCTCAAGCCTGTAGTCCCAGCACTTTGGGAGGCCGAGACGGGCGGATCACCAGGAGGTCAGGAGATCGAGACCATCCTGGCTAACACGGTGAAACCCCGTCTCTACTAAAAAATACAAAAAACTAGCCGGGCGAGGTGGCGGGCGCCTGTAGTCCCAGCTACTCGGGAGGCTGAGACAGGAGAATGGCGTAAACTCAGGAGGCGGAGCTTGCAGTGAGCTGAGATCCGGCCACTGCACTCCAGCCTGGGCAGCACAGTGAGACTCCATCTCAAAAAAAAAAAAAAAAAAAAGAAAATAACAGAAGTCAGTTCAATTGTCACATGGGTTTAAGGAGTGGTGGGCAGGGTGTGAAGTATGAATTGCAAAGGGTCAAAAGAAAAACTTTTAGGGATAATGAATACATTCATTGTCTTGAATGTAGAGATGGTTTTACAAATCTATACATATGTCAAAACTTAAAATTGTACAATTTTAACACAAAAGACTTATTATATGACAATTATATCACCAAAAAAGCTGTTAAAAATGACCATGAGGGAAAATTTATGGATAACAAAAGTATTCTTAAACCAGATTGTTGTGATGTTTATGCAACTGTAAACATTTCCTAATAAGTTATCTCAATTTAGGGTTACAATGGATGATCCTTTCAGTATATTAACTATAATGTAGTAAAACAATTTAAAAATTGTAATTTGGTAGGCAGGATTTTATGCTGTGACTGGGTATGGTGAGAGATAAAAGGTGAGATGACTGGTCTGATGAGAAGTAAGAGATTTTGAAAAAGCTGTGTGCAGAATGAGAGAGAGTACTTACTGAGGAAACACGGAAAGCTTTTCAGGCAGCACATATGACCCAGGTGAAGCAAATAGTAAGTACTCCAAAATACCGATTAAAGCAGAAAATAATGCATACTTATACAACTAATATTTATTGAGCACCCACCACAAAACAGGCACTCTGTTAGAGACAATATTTAATTTCAATCACTAATTTCTGCTTCATTCACTTGCTATACTACATGTTCACTTTGTAAGACCCCAATGGCTTTTGTAGTATTAATTACTGCTAAAGTGAATATCTCTTTTTATATAAGTATCTGCCTTTGAGCATTTTATCTTAATGTATTAGTTTGTTCAAATATAAAATCTCACATGTATTATAATCAAACAGCCAGTCTCTCTCCTAGAAATCCATTGTTTTTCATCCCAACAAAATGTCAATCCTCTAGCTGTAACCTTTCATCCATCCCTAGCTTATCCCAGATGAATCAGGAAAAGGTGTTGAATTACTGTAGATGCTAGCATCCCTACTTCCTGCCACCACTAACCATTTGTTTCTAGCAGGAACAGAATGGAATTCACACTTCAGTGCAGTGGGGATTTGGGGCTTCAGGGATGAGCAGGGCAGACAAGGACCCTGATTTCAGGGAACTCACAGTCTTCTGGGGGAGGTGGAAGACAAGTGAATAATCTTCAATCGTGATGAATATCCTATGTGATAGACAGAATTCAGCAGGCTCTGATGGCACATGGCAGGAAATTATAACCTTGTTTAGGAGGCACAGTCTCCCAAAGTGAGAGATTAGTAAGTTCGGATGTGAAGGCTGAGTGGCAGTTAGCTGAGTGGAAGGTGGGTGATAAAGTTGTCCAGGCAGAAGAACAGCATGAGGAGGACCTGTGGGTCAGAGAGAACATGGGTTATTCAAGGAACAGGCTTCTTCCCTGGCCCCTGTAGCAGATCACAGAAGATATTGGTTTACCTGGCTTACCTCACTTCAAAACTATGAGAGCACAATCTGCTTAGTGTGAGTAAGTTAAAGAGCACTGGCACAGTGTCATGCCACCTGGGTTCAAATCTCACCACACCTTTTGCCAGCAACGTGACTTTCAGCACATTACCTGAGATGCTTCAGCAAGTGTTTCTGCTTCTATTGTGGAATTAAGGAAAATCATATCAACTATCTCATGTCAGAGGATACCTCGTAATGGTCCTGTGAGGATTAATTTACACGTGAGACAAAAACAGAGCACTTCAGTGGAGAAAAGATAGATTTGTCAACAAGTAAATTGCCACATGCAGTTCTAGATGCAAAAAATGAATCCAGACACAGATCTTACATTATTTTATTAGAAGTAACCCATGTAATTGTTCATATGTAAAACACAAAATTATAAATATCCTAGAAGGTAACATGAAAAAATTGAGACGACCTTAGGTTTGGTGATATTTTAGATACAATGCCAAAAGTACAATCTCTGAAAGAAAAAAATTGATTTCAGACTTTATGAAAAATGAAATCTTGTGCTCTACTAAACGCATTCTTAAGAGAATGAAAAACACATACAGAGTAGGAGAAAATCTTTGCAAAACACATATCCAGTTAAGGAAATACACCAAGATCTCTTAAAACTCAACAATAAAAAACCAAACAACCAATTAAAAATGGGCAAAATATAGGTACAGATATCTCACCAAACAAGCTATACAGATAATCAATAAGCATATAAAAAGATGCCCAGTGACATATGTCTCCAGGGAATTGCAAGTAGAAAGAACAATAATACAACCACTATAAACTTATTAGAATGGCTACAATTCAAAACACTGCCAAATTCTGGATGTAAAGTAACAGAAATTCTCATTCATTGCTGGTGAGAAGGGAAAGTGGTACAGCTACCTTGAATAATAGTTTGGCAATTTCTTAGAAAACTACACATACTCATACCATACAAACCAGCAATTGAAATCCTAAATGAGATGAACATTATATCCACACAAAAATTTGTACACAAATATTTGTACCAGTTTTATTCATAATTGCCAAAACTTGGAAGTGGCTTGTCCTAGTCCATTTTCTGCTGCTTATACAGAATACATAAAACTGGGTAATTTATAAGAAAATAAATTTATTTTTTATAGTTATAGAGTCTGAGAAGTCCAAAGTCGAGGGGCCACATCTGGTGAGGGTCTTTTTGCTGATGCGGACTCTACAGAGTTCCAAAACAGTGCAGGGCATCACATGGCGAGAAAGCTGAGCAGGCTATCTCTGCTCTCTCCTTCTCCTGTTATAAAGCCACCAGCCTCACTTCCATAATAACCCATTTATACATTAATCTATGAATGGATTAATTCATTCACAAGGGTAGAGCACTTATGACCCAATCACCTCTTAAAGACTCCCCGACCCCAGTACTGCTACATTGGGAATTAAATTTCAACATAACTTTTGGAGGTGACCAATATTCAAATCATAGCACAGCCAAAATATTCTTCAACAGATGAATGAATAAACAAATAGTGGTACATCTATACAATGAAATTATATTCAATGATAAAAAGAAATATTAGACCACAAGACATGGAGAAAGCATAAATGCATATTACTAAGATGAAGAAGCCAATCTGAAAGGGTTATACATGGCATGATTCCAACTACAGGACATGCTATGGAGAGAGCAAAAAGTTCAATGATTGAAGTTTCTGGGGAGGGAGGGAGGGAAGGGCGAATAGGTGAAGCACACGTAATCTTTAGGGCAGTGAAACTATTCTGTATGATACTGTAAGGATGAATATATGTAATACATTTGTCAAAAGCCATAGAAGTGTAGAACACAAAGAGAAAACCTTAATATAATCTATGAACTTAAGTTAATAATCATGTATCAATATTGGCTCAATTGTAATAAGTGTACCACACTAATACAAATGTTAATAATGGAAGAGGGGAGTGTATGGGGGTATGTGGAAATTCTCTGTACTCTCTGCTTTTTTGTAAGCCTAAAACTCTTCTAAAATCCTCTATTAATTTTGAGATTTAAAAATAATTGGCTTTAATACAGTATCTACCTTTGAGATATTTGGTGCTGATCAAGTAAACTTTCATGCATTCCACAAATTATGAGCGTCTGCTATATTCCTGGCACCATTCTCTCTGTTTCTAAGTTTCTTCATCTAGAAAATGGGAATTATAATAGCAAGTATCTCATAAATGATGAGAAGCAGATTAGAAAATTTGAGTTCTTAGTGTCCACTGTGTTCTTAGTGTCCACTGTGTTTACTTCTGTTACAGTTCTCCTAATAACCCACTAATTACCTGTTTATCTCTATATTTTCACTAATCTGAGAAGTCATTGATATATGTGACAGAGCCTCTGTCATATGTGACCTTAGAATTTGGCATAGAGCCTAGAACCAGCAGGTGCTCAATAAATATGTATTGTATGAATGTGAATGATTCCTAATCTGATCACTGCCCAACAAAACATAGCTATTATTTTATGAGCTATTTATTAGTTGGGAAAATTCACGATAAATTAATGAATACAGGCTATTGCTGTCCTCAGATTATCTTTATGTGGAGAATGTTTTTGTAGTTGATCATTGCTGTTTTTAGCAACTTCTAGTACCAGTACATTCTGGACTTGTTAATGAATAATTTCATAATGTTCACAGGGAAATATGTTACCCTTAGCCCCTAAGCTGACCTCACAGTTGGACTTTATTTGGTAATACTCTGAAAATTTATCAAATACAAAATGACTGGTTTTTAATGTAGGATCTCAAACTGTTTTTTAATTTTAATTTTATTTTTAATTGACACTTGAAAATTGTATATATATTGGGGGTATGATGTGATGCTTTGATACACATATACATTGTGTAAGGATCAAATCAGAGTAATCAGTATATCATTTCTTTGTGATGAAAACATTTGGCCAAATCCTCTCTTCTAGCTATTTTGAAGTATATACCAATGTTTATATGGCTTTAAAAAAACTGTAGATATTAAATGTATACAATTTAATGTGTTAAGAGACAAGTACGCACCCATGAAATGATCAAAACATTATTACTCTCAATGTCATAACCTTATCATTCACCTCTGAAAGATTCCTATTGCCCCCTTTGCTTTTTTTCCTTTTCTTGGTAAGAACATTTAATGAAGATTTACCCTCTTTGCAAACTTGAGTATAAAATAATAGGCCCTGTATTATACACTAGACCTGCAGATCTTATTCATTACACATAACTGAAACTTTGCAACCTTTAACAAACAACTCCCCATTTCTGCCTTCCCTCAGTCCCTGGCCACTACCATTCTACTATCTGCTTGTATATGTCTGACAATTTTAGATTTCACATACAGTACAATTGAGATTAGGAAGTATTTGTCTTTCTGTGATTTGACTTATTTCACTTAGCCTAATATCCTCCAGGTACATCTATGTTGTCACAAACAGCAGGATTTCCTTCTTTTTAAAGTTGAATAGTATTTCATCATCAACAGACACTGAGGTTGTTTCCATATCTGGCCTACTGTGAATAATGTTGCAATAAAGATGGAAATATAGGCATCTCTTGGAGATCAAGATTTCAATTCCTGTGATTTCTATTCCTATCCAACTTTCTTAACACCATGATCCAAAGAGACCATCTTTCCACATTGTGTAATATTGGCACAAGACATATTTTTGAGTGCTTTATTCTGTTCCATCGCTCTATATGTCTACTTTTATGCCTGTACCATACTGTTTTGATTACTGTAGCTTTGTAACACATTATGGAATCAGGGTGTGTGATACCACCAGCTCTGTACTTGCTCAAAATTGCTTGGATATTTAGGGTCTTTTGTGGTTCCATCTGAATTTTAGGATTGTTTATTCTGTACAAAAATGCCACTGAGATTTTGAGAGAGATTGCATTGAATCTTAGATATCTTTGGGAAGTATGGACATTTAATAATATCAATTCTTCCAATACATGAACAGGAGCTGTGTTTCCATTTATTCCTGCTTTATAAATTTTTTTGTCAATGTTTTGTAGTTTTTAGTGTACAAATTCTACCTCCTTACTTACATTTATTTCTAAGTATTTTATTTGTTATGCAATTGTGAATCAAATTGTTTTTTGAAATTTGCTTTTCAGATAGGTCATTCTTGGTTTATACAAGTGCAACCATGGATTTGGGGATCTGTGAGGGTCCTGAAACCAATTCCTCATGAATACTGAGGAATGACTGTATGATGTTGAACAGGAGAGCCAAGAGTTGGCACCCTTGTCTTGTTCGTCATCTTAGGAGTAAATCTTTCAGCTTTTCATCATTGAGCATCAAGTTAATTGTGGGTTTTTCCTATATTGCCTTTATTATGTTGAGGTAATTTCTTTCTATACCTAATTTGTTGAAAATATTTAGCATATAGAGGTGTTGAATTTTGTCAAATGTTTTTATTGAATCTACTGAGATGACCATGTAATTTTTATCCTTCATTCTATTCATGTGACTTATCAATTGATTAATTTGCATATGTGGCACCATTCTTGTATCACAGACATAACTTCTACTTGGTCATGGTATATGATTCTTTTAATGCATTTTTGTATTTGGCTTGCTAATAATATTTTGAGGCTTTTTGCATCAATATTTTTCAGAGATATTAGTCCGTAGTTTTCTTTTCTTCTGGTGTTTTGCTCTGGCTTTGGTATCAAGGTGATGCTGGCCTCATAGAATGAGTTGTAAGTACTCCCTATACTTCTGTTGCCTAGAAGACTTTCAGAAAGACTGGTATGAATTTTTAAATGTTTTACATAATTTATCTGTGAAGCCACGTGGTCCTGGATTTTTCTTTGTTGGGACATTATTATTCTTCTAATGTCATTATTTGTTTTTAATGTCATTTGTGTTTTGGTATGTCTGGGCTATTTTTATTGATGCAGTCTCAGTAGGTTCTATGTTCCTAGGAATTTCTCAATCTCTTCTGAGTTATCCAATTTATTAGCATTTAATTGTTCATAATAATTCCTATAACTCTCCTTACCCCTAGCCACGGGATGTCTCTTCTTTCATTTCTGATTGTATTAAATATTTTCTTTTTTCTTATTAGTCTAGCTAAGGGTTTGTCCATTTTATTTATCTTTTCAAAAAAAATTCTTCAGGTTTTATTTTATTAAATTGTTTTTCTATTCTCTATTTCATTCACTTCTGCTATAACATTCATTATTACTTCCTGCTGCTAACTTTGACTTTAGTTTGTTCTTCTTTATGTAGTTCCTTGAGGGAGAAAGTTAGTTTACTGGAGATCTTTCCTTTTTTCTTCTTTTAATAAACTATTTATTGTTATAAACTTCCTTCTTAGTACTGATTTGGCTGCATCTTATGTTTCGCTGTGTTGTGTTTTGGTTTTCCTTTGTCTCAATATATTTTCTAATTTCATCTTCAATTTCTTTCTTGATCCAATAATTGTTTTAAAGTGTGTTATTTAATTTCCATGCACTTGTGAATTTTCTTATTTTCTTCTTATTACTGATTCCTAGTTTCATTCAGTTGTGATCAGAAAAGATACTCGGATTGATTTCAACCTTCTTAAATTTGTTAAGACTTGATATGAGATTCTATTGTGAGATATCTTGGAGAATGTTCCATGTGCATTTGAGAAGAATGATTATTTTTGCTGCTGTTGGGTGGAATGTTCCATATAAGTGTGTTGGGTCTATTTTGTCTATAACATTGTTCAGTTCTATATTTCCTTGTTGATCTTCCATCTAGAGGAGAAAGAGGTTCTGACGTTCTAGTGTCCAGTAGGGTGACGATAGTTAATGATAATATATTCTATATTGTAAAATAGCTAGAAGAGAGTATTTTGAATATTCTCAACACAAAAAAATAATCAATATTTGGTGTGATGTATTTGCTAATTATCCTGATTTGATCATTACACAATGTATACATATATCAAGACATCACATTGCACCCCATAAGTCTGTACAATTATTAAATGCCAACTAAAAATAAAATAAAACTTTAAAAAGAAAATCTTGTGTCACTTCTAAAAATACAAAACACATAGTATTATGTGCTATGGCAAGAATTTTATAAATTAATTTGATGAAACATAAAAATATAAGTTTAAATATTAAGATTGAAATATAAATAATAAATTTCATTGTTTTTTCTTTCATTAAGAATTCTATAAATGCTATGCTAAGTAATTTTCATAACTGCCTTGTAAATGTTGACCACTCAATTCACCTTGGTCACTACCAGTTGCCTGTTTCCGATTCTGGAAGCACAAAGTTGTGATTAAAATCCTAATACCTGGAATCTATTGCTATCCAACCTTATAAAATATAAAAACCCTAACTACTTTTCATTGCAGTGGATGAAATTAACATGGAAAGCAACTAGCATACCACCTAACAGCAAGCACTCAAAAGTACCAGCTGCTATTATTGTTTAATAAATGAGCTGAGTAACATTAATGTTTTCAGATTTGAGCTTTACACTACATTTGTTACACATGATCTCAGATGTCTGAATCCTTGTTTTCCAAGTAAAAACAGTCTCAAAGTTAAGTGGCTCATTTTCTCGTGGATTCTACTTTCTAATTTCTGACTTCAACTCCCAGCCTATATCCCATTCTAACTCCAGACATAGCAAACTCCTCCAGGTCCTCTGAACTTAGCAACCCTCCTCTCACCTCCATATCCACTCTCTCCTCTAAACACACACATGCTGTATAATTTTCTATTTGTTAATCAGGCTTTACTTTCTTTACCATCTTACATTTTCTGTATCCCCTTATTTTCTGTCTCTGTGCACCAGAATGGAATGTTGATGAGAGGAGGTTATCCATCTGTTGTACTCACTGCTGTATCTCCAGAACCTGTAAGGCCTATAGTAAGTGATCAATAAATAGTTGTTGAATTAATTACTGAACACTTGAACCAGTCTTGCATACATAGTTTGGCACATATGGGACTCCCATTTGAACTCTGGGAAACATGGAAATCGGACAAGTTAATCTTACTGGGAAGGCTCAGCATCCAGACAGACCAATACACCCAAAGCTACTAGAGTCAGATCAGGGACTGAATTCTACCTCACTCTCTCTCTTACTATAATGGTTGTATAACTTTGGGCATGCTTCCTTACTTCTCTGGGTCTCAGTTTCCTTCTCCCATTAATTATCCTCATGAGATATTTGAAATTATTCAATACTTTCATTCATCCATTCAGCAAACATTTATTGAATGTCTCTTATCTGACAGGCACCATTTCAGGCATTGGGGTAAGTTGGTAAATAAGTCACATCTATCAGCTCTCAGTCTAATGGAGGACACAGACAAATAATTGTTTATAGAACAGTGGATTTGCCACTATGATAGGGGAAATACAGGGTTCTGGTAGCAGGGGTTATAGGAGTAGTTGCTGCTCTTCACTTAATCTTTTTGGTTTCCTCATGAATACTGGTGAAGTCCCACCAGTCATGAAGGCCTAAGGCTTGCCTGCTTCTGGAATCATTCCTCCATATTTGTACTTTCACAAGCTCTGTGATTCTGTGGATCTCACCTTGGCTTGACAAGGCTATAAGTGTCAACTTGAAATTTTTCCCAGGGCAAAACTTATTCACTGACAAGAGTATTTGATAGTAACAAAATGATGATAAAATAGCTACCACTTATTTTCAAATGGCCTTATGCATTCTGGTTTTATTCACTGGGTCACAACCTGTTATTATTATTACTCATTCTCATGTTCAAATGGTCAAATTACAAAAATTACTTTTGTGCAATGTACTTTGCTAAATGCTTTCAATAACTTATTTTGAAGCTCACAACATACCTAGACAAAAATCCTATTTTTATGTGCATTTACATATTGGGTAAATAGAATTAAGGAAAGTTTGGAGGGTTTCAAAGTCATATTGCCAGTAGATAGGTGATTTGGAGTGCAGACTTGCTTGTAAAAATCATTCCACACTAAAACAAACAGAAGCGCTTTAGAGAAATGTCTGACTCAAGGGCTGGAACAGGGAAAGTACAAACAGCCAGGAACATCTTGTTGCACTAGAAAGTAAAGAAAGTGTTCCAGCTAAGATAGAGATAGGACAAAAACACAGAGGAAGTTTCAAGGAGCTTCGACTAGCCCAATCTGGGCCAATTTGAATATTGAAATACATTTTGATGATAATCTATTATTACCCAGTGATTAAATATATACCCATGAGCCCATAATGATGTAAGTAAATACATAAATAAGTTAATAAATGAGAAAGATGTGTGTGATGGTTAATATTGAGTGTGAACCTGATTGGATTGAAGAATGCAAAGTATTGATCCTGGGTGCGTCTGTGAGGGTGTTGCCAAAGGAGATTAACATTTGAGTCAGTGGGCTGGGAAAGGCAGAACCAACCTCAATGTGGGTGTGCACCATCTAGTCAGCCGCCAGTATGACTATAATAAAGCAAGCAGGAGAAGATGGAAGAGCAGACTTGCTGAGTCTTCCGGCCTTCATCTTTCTCTTGTGCTGGAAACTTCCTACCCTGGAACGTCAAACTCTAAGTTCTTCAGCTTTTGGACTCTTGGACTTACACCAGTGGTCTGCCAGGGGCTCTCCAGCCTTTGGCCACAGACTGAAGGTTGCACTGTCGGCTTCCCTACCTTTGAGGTTTTGGGACTCAGACTGATCCACCAGTGGCCTCCTTGCTCAAGTTGCAGACGGCCCATCATGGGACTTTACATTGTGATCGTGTGAGTCAATTCTCCTTATAAACTCCCTTTCATATAGGCATACATCCTATTAGTTCTGTCCCTCTAGAGAACCCCAATACAATCGGAAAGCTCTTCATGACAGTACAATGCCAACTTATTAAGTGTTGAAAGGCTCTTGTCACTCCCATGTTCATCGCAATACTATTGAAAACAGTTAAGATATGGAATCAAACTAAGTGTCCATCAGCAGATGAATGAATCAAGAAAATGTAGGAGATAATGGAATTCTATTGAGTCTTTAAAAAGAAGGAAATCCTGACTGAGCACGGTGATGCATGCCAGTACTCCCAGCACTTTGGGAGGCTGAGGCGGGAGGACTGCTTGAGACCAGGAATTTGAGACCAGCCTGGGCCACATAGTGAGACCCCGTCTCTACAAAAAAGTAAAAATTAATGTGGCATGGTGGCACATGCCTGTGGTCCCAGCTACTCAGGAGGTTGAGTGGGGACAATCCCTTGGGTCCCAGAGGTCAAGGATGCAGTGAGCCATGATCGCATCACCGCCCTCCAGCCTGGGTGACAGAGTGAGACCCTGTCTCTAAAAAACAAAAACAAAGACATCCTGTCATTTGCGACAACCTGGATGACATTATGTTAACGGAAGTAACCCAGGCAGGGAAATACAAAGACTGCAGGATCTTACTTATGTATGGGATCTAAAAAGGTTGAACTCATGGAAGGAGAGAGTAGAATCCTAACTACAAGGAAATTGAAAGGAGGTGGTTGGTGAGCAGTTCATCAAAGATCCAAAATTTCAGTTAGATAGGAAGAATAAGTTCAAGAGACCCACTGTACGTTATGGTGACTATGGTTAATAACACTGTATTGTATTCTCGAAAATCACCGAAAGTAGACTTTGTGTTTTCCCCACAAGAAATGTTAAGTATGAGAGGTAATAATGTACATGTTAATGAGCTTGATTTAGCCATTCCACAATACATATTTCAAAACATGTTATACATGATCTATATATACAATTTTTATTTGTTAATTAAATTAATAAATATAAAGTAGGAAATGAAGGAGTTATTACAGAAAAGCATCATTTTTCAACCATCATGCATTAATGGACTCAGGCGGAATTATCAATAAATGACAAAATGGGATATATCCACAGTCTCCAATTATCTCACCACGGAATCCTTAATTTTTAAAGAAAATATAGTAACTTCACATAACCTGCTTAATACAACCTTAATCAAGTGATTAAATTTTACATCACCACTTATGGAATAAATAAGTATTCTTTGCCAACAGATATAATGCATTGAGAAGCAAATACTATCATTTTGTCATATTTCACACAAAAATGTATAAATTGAATCTAATCATGAGGAAAGAAAACCAGGCAAACCCAAATTAAAGGACACTCTAGTAAATAGCCCATACTTTCAAAAACTGTTATGGCCATGAAAGACAAAATCTGAGGACTTGTACAAAACAAAAGAAAACTATAGTGAGTTAAAATTATAAAAAATAAAAATAAAAAGACTAAAGTGAAGTAACAACTACATAAAACGCATGATACTAGAGGGATCACACATCAGAAAATTAGCAAATTCTGTAAATGAAATTATTGGGATAATTGGTCACTTTTGAATAAAATTTGTACTTGAGATAGATAATAGTACTGTTTCAAGGTTAATAAAGATAACATTTTGATAATTATACTGTTTATATAAGACAATGTCCTTATTCTTAGGAAGAAACAGTGAAGTATCTAGGGGTAAAAGGACATATCTAACTCATGCTCAAATGGTTTAGAATACATATATATGAAAATGTGTCTGTGTTTATGCATCTGTGTATTGAGACAGACAGAGAGTGAGTGTAAAAATATGTAAAATGTTAACAGTGGAGGTATTAGGGAGAAGTACACATGGGGGTTGTCTCTTTCTTGCAACTTTTTGTAAGTAAGTTTGAAATTATCTCAGAAAAAATACCTCCCTCAAGAAAAGTAATGTGAGCTCTGAATACCAACTAGGATAAATTTGTGGCTACTTCATTTATCAGCTGTGTGATAGCAGAAAAGTTATGAATAATTTCTGAATTCAAAAGTTTTTGATCTGTAAGAAAGGATAATCATTGAGCTTGCCTACCTCCTAGGGCCATGGTAAGGATTAAACGAGATGATACACATGTGTTTTCAGCAATATCTCGGACAGGGCGAGTACACAAAAGTTAACTCACATTGATTTTTTTTATTCTTTTTTGATTTTAGAGGACAGCATTTGATTATACAATTCTGGTTCCAAGGACTCAGATCTAACCATGTCTCGGAGGAGCCTACCAGACATAAGATCCTAAGTTTTGAGAGTCATATAATTACTCAACAAAGGATACCTTTCATCCTTATTAAAATTATTGGCCGAAACATTTCGGATCTTAATATCTAGTCTCTTACCATTCCACTTAGCTGCCTATGTGTGTTTCTGGAGCCAAATATCCTCACTTTAACATCTAGTGTGTACTGAGGTACCTAGGCTTCTATGTGTGCTACCTATATGTTCAGTGGGAATGTAACTATTTTCAGCCTTCCTTCTGACTAGCCCAATGTACCACAGTAAAAATACCTGCCATTCATTTAGAGCCTAAATACACCATGCACAAAAATTCTGGGGAGCAGATTTTAAATCTACCTCCTTTTTCAAAGTGAACACACAGACTCAGAGAGGTGGGGAGACTTTCCCAGAGACCCAGAGCCAATAAGAGGTGGTACATGGAATGCCTCACTGCAATGCCCAGGGCCTTGTTGCATAACTGAGCTGTATTCAGTTCTAACAGTGTACACAATTATTAGGCACTATCTTCTCAACTAGATTCTAATCTCAGTGAAGGTAGACAGCACAATTGAGCTCTCATGGATACCCCGGTACATTCTTCAACTTCTAAGCACACAGTAGGTACCCAAGGAATATCTGTTGTCCCTTTAATGTGGAAAACAGGGCTTGCTTTTAAATATTTCTAAAAGCCTCTATAACCAAGTTAAATAAGGTTACTCTTTACGTGTACTCTAAAAACTCTGAGCAGAGATGTGATTCCGTAAAAATTGCTACAAACTAAACAAGGTAGTTTAGAGTTACTTACACAGGTGGGAAAGCTATAATGAGCAGCAACGTAGAGATTCTGAACAATGAACAGGATGATGGGAACGTCCTTTGAGGAGATAGACAGTTGTGGCAGGGAAAGGGACATACGGGGTTCTAGGGTTTTATCGATATTTCATTTCACTTTTTGGGGGTGTGGTTACACAGGTTTTTGCTTTATAACTATTCATTATTTACCTTTGTATATCTGTTTCATGCACTTTAAGCTGAAACCAAGAAAAAAGAATAAGACTGATTCCAGGTCAAAGAAACACCAAGATTTGAATAAAGGTATTTATATGGCTACATGAAGAATGTATCAGTCAGGAGGGGGTTTGTCAGTCATTCATGAAAGGAAATACTGGAAACGCCCCTATAGGCATTGTGTGGGAAAAACAAGCCTCTACATGATTTCTGGTCCCACTGTCAAAGCCCTGCCTTGTATGAGATGGAAATATTGAATGATGCTAGCCTCATACCATTAACAGACAAAATGTATCTATGCAAGATGTCAGCTCTTTTCCCATCTTACTTTCCTTAATTAAACCGATTAATAACCTTAATGTATTTCTTCTTATTTTGTAACATTTGTGTACCAGAAATTAGCTCTTTTTCAGGCTCATAGACACATACACACAAACACACACACATCCAATCACACCAGGGCACTGATGTATTTCAGTGGACATTGTCATTGACTCCCCAACATCCATTCTGTCTCCTGTTTATCTAAGCCAGTCATGGCAATTCCAATACTCTTGACATTCACTGGTTTTGAAACAGGCATGCGACCTAATTCAGTCCCATATGTTGGAGTTGATTGTGGGGATATCTTCTGGAAAGTACTATGTCACGGGTCTTGTCTCTTTGAAAGGCCACATTGGAAGATATATTCCTTTCTGTCTGTAAACATTACCATGTCCAAATCAGAGGCCTAAAAGTGCTTCAGCACATTGAGACCAGTACGTTAAGGGCACTGAGAGTGGCACAGAAGAGAGGGATAAAAATCTGAACCCTTCAAGGCATCCTTGAGCTGGAGTTCCCCATGTATGGAATCCACCTACTTTTGACTTCAGGTCTATTTTGGAAATAGACCAAACATTTAATGAAGAATAACTAACTGCCAGGTACTATGTGGGCTCTAAAGATACTACAGCAAACAAAGCAGACAACTGTGTCTGGCCTCATGGAACTCATATTTTCATGTAATTATACAAACAGTAAATAAAACAAATAATTACATCCTGTGTATGTCATAAGATTATAATGGTATGGAAAAAATTAGAGGAAGTTAAAGATCTGGAAGGCAGAGAAGCTGGATAAGGCTGAGAAGTTGGAGAGGATAGGGCTGTCTCTCAATGTGACATTTGAGCAAAACCTAATGAAGCTGATGAAATGAATCATTAAATATGTGGAGGAAGAATATTTCAGGCAGAGAGAACAGCCAGTTAAAAGCTTTTAGTTGAAAGTATGACTATTATAGGTAGGGTTGATGTAGTGGGATCTAGTGGGGGAGTTGTTGGATTTTAGAGAAGTAACAGAATATTAGATCACACAGGAACTTTCAGCGCACGCAAATGCTTTGATAATTTTTTTTCTCTCAATGAGATGGAGAACAATGACAGAGGAGTGGCATGATCTGACCCAGGTTTCAAAAGGATACCTCTGGCTGCTGGGATGAGATTAATCATTAGAAACAAATGTATAGGGAAATGAACCATTAAAAATGTTATTGCCATAATCCAGGCAAGAAATTGTAGTGGCTTACAATGAAGTGGTACAGTGGAGGGGGGCAGAATTGCTCACATTCTCAATATACTTAGAATGCAGGCCCAACAGTATTTCCAGATAAATTTAATGCCAAGCTTGACACCACTGTTTCTAAGCGAGCATCTAAAAAGATAAGGTTAACATTAACTGAGATGAAGAAGAATGAAAGTAGATGAAATCAGGAGAAGGAAATAAGAAATCCAATTTTTACAGAGTTAAAATCAAAATGTTTATTTAAGAAGCATGTGGACTTGCCAAGTGGGCAACTGGAAATAGACTGTGGAGTCTAGGTCAGCTATCTAAACTGGACAGAGATGCGAGCTAGGACACCACAATACTGGAAAAGATCACCAAGGTAATGAGTGTAGGCAGAGAAGAGAAGGAGACTCAAGTTTGACTTCTGAGGCACTTCAGTGTCAAGAGATCACAAGGAAAGGAGGAGAATCAGCCAAGGAGACTCAGGAGTTACAGCTAATGAGGTCACAGAAAAACCAAGAGAGTATTGTACTGGAACTCAGGAAAGAAAGGACTTCTGGGTAGAGGGATTGATCAATTCTATCCAATATGTATTTTGTGTGTGTGTGTGTGTGTGTATTTGAGATGGGGTTTCACTCTTCTTGCCCAGGCTGGAGTGCAATGGTGCAGTCTCCACTCACTGCAACCTCCACTTCCTGGGTTCAAGTGATTTTCCTGCCTCAGTCTCCTGAGTAGCTGGGATTACAGGTCTGTACCACATACCCAGCTAATTTTTGTATTTCTAGTAGAGACAGGGTTTTCCCATGTTGGCCAGGCTGGTCTCGAACTCCTGACCTCAGGTGATCCACTCTCCTTGGCCTCCCAAAGCGCTGAGATTACAGGCACAAGCCACCATGCCCACACGAACTCTATCCAAAAGTATAAATAGGTCAATTAAAGAGAAGACTGTGAAATAGTCATTCGATTTAGAAATATTGGTGTCGTGGTTACCCTGACAACAACAGTTTGTTTAGTGGAAGGTGCATAGGCCTGGCTGAAGTATGATTAAGACAGAATAGGAGGAGAGAAATGGGACACAGTGACCATAGACAAACGCTCTGTGGGAAGCTTGCAATTGGGGAACAGATAAATGGCACTAAGCAAGTAAAAGGAGTGAAGTAAACAGGTTTTTGGTGTTTGCATTTTGTTAACATGGGAAAAATAACACCAGTATGTATGCTGACAGGAATAACATAGTAGAGGGAGAAAAAGTCATGTCATGAGGATGTTACAAATGCTGTAAGATTATGAACTTGCTTTGTGATTTAGCCAGTCTAAGTAAGATTATTTTTTTGTTATGTGTAAGCAAAAAAAACTGTCACAGACTTAGTGAGCAATTGGCTTGATATGTCTGACTTTTTTGTCTTATGCCAATTGGGGAGGCATAATTTTAATATTGCTCTCTTTCACGTGTTTGAATGATAAATTATATGATCACCATAATTGGATAGGAAGACTGGTTCTACAGTCATAGATTCCAATCCTGGGCCTGCCACTTATAAGATGTCATTTAGGATAAATTATTTAGCTTCTGTGTGTCATATGAAATGTCTTCCTATGAACATAGGGATAATAAAGGTACTTATGAATCAAATGAGGTAAAGCATTTAAAGAGCTTGTAGAAGAACTTGCTATGTGGTAAAAATTTCATAACTATTAAAAGTCTGCATACCACATGATAAAAGTTCCCTTTTGCAGTAAAGAAGGTAAACTGCCTGATTAACTGTTTTGCCTATTCACACATATAACCTTAAAATTAATAAACATGCAACTAACAAAGTAAAACTATTCACAGCTCCATTTTATAGGTATGAAAACAGGGAAATAGATCATTTAACTAAGATAAAAAGGGAATTAAAATATAATGGTTAATTTACAAGCTGTGTCAAGACACTTGTTGTTAATTTTATGTGTCAACATGACTGAGCCACGGGGTGCCCAGACATTTGAGCAAACGTGATCCTGGGTGTGTCTGTGAGAGTGACAAGTTGATTTTAGCCTTGCAAGGTCCTAAATGGAGAACACAGTTGATCCACGGCAGACTTATGGAAACTGTGAAATGATAAATGTGTGCTGTTTTAAGCCACTAAGTGTGTGGTAATTTTTTATGAAGCAATAGAAAACTAATATACAGGTATTTACGTTATGACTATATGGAATCTCTTGTGGCTAAAGTGATGCACTGCATTATCTAAACCACTGCGGAGGATGAAGACTAATATCTGGCTCAGTCATAACCTATACAGCTCTAAGGTGCAAATTAAAGCAGGTACAGCTAAACGCCAAGGGCCAAGAATGCTAAATGTTATGTAGTGAAGACTGATTGCAATATAGCTCTGAGTAACAGGCAGCTTGAGGTGTGACAGCAACAATGGAGGACACTTCCAGGTAAGACGGTGTCATTCTCAGTGCGAAGGGCTCAGATGCTGGGGCTGCCCCTTCTGTTCCTGCCTTTTAAATGAGGCAGACTTCAGTTTCAGGGTTCTCTTGTGGGGCCAAAACAGACAAGCAAAGCCAGAGGAATGGCAGGCAGTGGCTCTGAATTAAACTAAATAACTTATTATGGAAAACTTGTGTGATAGACATTCCTTGAGGCTTTAGAGTCTCCAACACCAGCTAGCTCTGTGATCCAATCAGCGTTCCAGGATTCTAATTTATAAGTGGTGTGTGTGTGTGTGTGCGCACATGCATGTGTGAGTATGTGAGTGTAAAACACCTCTCAGATAAATACCTGTGACAAATTTTTACAGACCACTGGCACTGGGGTTAGGATATGCCCGCATGATTTTCTGCATGAGATACCTGCAAAGTTCCTAAATGTCCCTGACAAACCCAGAGCCTACCACAGTGCATGAAACACGGGGACTTTCTTTTAACCTAGCTCCTGTTTGTCAATAGCTTCTAGTACCAGTGTAATGCTGAATTCCTGGCTTCATAATTGATGTTGGCCTTTCTAATAATCTCTCAGTTTCTGAAATGTTCTCGCAGTGAGATTAACTTAGAAATTCCCCTAGGCTTTACAAGTGATTGTTTAAAAATAAATTAACTGCAGAGATTAATGAATGAATATAAGATTGCTAATCTAATTATTTAAGTGTTTAGGTGGAAGGCATAAACATGCAGGAATATGAAATCACGCCTCTGAACTCACAAATAACAGCATTTTCAAGCACAGACATGCATGTTCATTGTCACAAGGATTCAGTCTGCCAGATGTGAGTCCTGCTCCTATTTCCTCTACTCTTTCTCCGTCAAATTTCTTGTCTCCTCTCCCTCTTTTCCCCTCTTTCACAGCAAATACACCCTGTGCAGACTATAATTGAGAATTTATATTATTTTTTGCTTTGTTTTCCTAGGAGATGGTTATGAACAAGGACCAGTTTTTACTTGGTCTTTACATATGCTCTATCAGTCAGTTACACTGCATGAAACATACAGGCATTGCAGAGGTTTTGCTGAATGAATACATTTCATACTGAAACATTGATAGCGAAAACACCAACTTCCAAACTGGAGGCAGTACACTGGTTACTTTCCACATAGGTACCCTATGTGTGGCTTTTGTGTATTAGGAGCCATGCAAAGTCTTCTAGAAGCTGGTAGGTGTCATAGGGAGAGAAAGCAAATTCATTAGTCCATGGGCCTCTACACAGTGCATAGCATAGCTTTCAGCACACAAAAAGGGGTAAATCAACATTACTTAACTTATTTATATATACATTTTCAAAGCTGCCACACCCAAATACATTGTTGTAAACTAAACTAAATATTTCACAGGAAAGGAAAAATACCATTTGTCATAAGTCAAACTCTAAAATAGATGGATGACATAACAGCAGTACGGAATTTTAAAACTTACATTAGTGGCTTTCAGAGACACAGGGATTTCTTTCCAAGACTATGTAAAATGTAGGGATACTGCTGACCAATGTAGGCAATGGATTGTGATGCATGCCTTTTAAATCCCAGCTCTGCACCTCCTAGCTGTGTGAACAGGGACAAGTAACCTATCGTTCTGAGCCTAAATTTCCTCATCTGTGAAACTGGAAGAAAGATTCTTACGTCACAGGGATTTTATGAAAACTATCAGTAAGATATATAAAACACCTGATACATGGTGGGCCCTGAAACAGCAATTATTATGTATTCTGATATTGGAGGAAAGCAATACCATTTTCCCCCAATATAATTTCTTTATTAGAATTTTGTGAATTCCACACAATGAGAAGTTCATCTGACACAAAAATGGAGGATGCTTCCTTCTGAGATGTAGGCTGGTAGTAAAAGCTATTTGATCAATGCTAAAGCAAAAGAATCTAAGAATGTGATGGCTGTTCACTTATAGGATATACTATTGTAGTGTAGGAAAACTGCTAACAGAACTACGGATTTTCAAACTTGCCTCGAAATAAATAACCTGGAAAAAGATTGAAAAGAGGAAAAGGGAAACCTCATATTTTTCCATCTTGCACTCCCAGAGAATGGCTGGCTCAGAGCCCACAGTCAGAAACGCTCTATCATGGTGGAAATCTCTCCAGAACTGGCTGAGTTCATTGGTGGTATGCTATGCTTTACCATGGAACAGGGAATGCAGCCATCTTCCTGATCACAATTTTGATACCAAATATGCATGTGTCTTGTTATCTTTCTCTAATTAATCAGTGAAGCTTAGAACAGCTTGGTGGCCCTGGAAAGCCTGTTCTGCTTCTGACGAAACTGGCCTGAGCCTGTGAGTACACAGTGTCATTGATAAGTAAACTATCTTCCTCGTGGGCTGGCCTGATGTCTTTGTGGAGGGGAAGGCGTCCTTCCAAGACCAGAATTCTCTCACGCAGGGACTAGCTGTGCATAAAAGACCCTCCTCCAGATCCAGCTTCATCAAGACCTTGAAGCAGCTGTAAGTACCAATCATTTTATCCCTTCACAAGGACTTGAAACAAACTCCATTCCTCTACCTCTGCAGAAATTAGTGTTGAATTTTCCAGCATTTGGCCAAAGGAGCAGGAGAACAACCTCTAAGATGAGGAGCTTCTGAAAGTGTTAGGAGATGGGAGGAAAATGTTGCAGAGATGTGTGCATGAGAAATGCGGAGGGAAGCAGAGATAACTCCAGGGACAAGTTAAGGGGTGGGGGTCTGCCTATACTGCCGTCTTTGTGGGGTGTTCTCATCAATGAGCCTGGAAAATTCTACCTCACTCAGATAACTCCTAGCTGTCAGATACTGGGCAAGTTACATAAGGCCTTATATCTCAATCTTCTCCCTTGTGAAAATGGGAATGACAACATTGTGATTGAAGGGTTTTCATTAGGGTTAAATAAAAAAGGTACATGAAGTGCCTAGTATAGCCCATCCATTGTTATGTGTCCTATTACAAAACAATAGCTTCCACTTTGATTTCAAAGTTTCCATAACATCGTTCTGCTTTGTGTTTAATTATATAATCGTGTTTCTTTCTGAAAGCCACTGTCTTGTGAAAATAAAATGCAATATGTAAATCATAGTATATGTCCTGTCCAGATAAAATCAAAACAATTTAGGTGATGAATGACCGAGATCTGAAAACACCACCTCAAGTCATGCTGTGTGAAGGAACTGTGCCGCCCTGTGAAGATGCCATGGAAAACGAATCAGACTTCTGGCCTTCAGGTATCCCATGGCTGCCTTTCTATGGCATTGGGTACCGATATGGTGCCAGATTCTGCCTATGGCATCTAGTACCTATATGGTGCCGAAACAAATGGCAACTACTGGAAAAGCTGCAGAATGTAAAGAGAATGTTTTCCCTATCAGTGTCATTTTCAAAAGATTAATTAATTCAACAACTATTCAGTAGTGCCCTTCTGGTTGTATCACAGAGTGTGGATGGTGGATTTACAAAGACCAACAATATATGGCCCTTTCCCTCACAAGTCTCCCATCTAGTACAGCAGACAAGCACATTCATTACATGCACAGGTATTTTCTGAGTGACTCCAATGTATGCTCAGCAGAGATGAAATCTGGGCTGCTTGGGATATACCAGTGAGCAAGAGACAAAGATCCTTACCATCAGGAGCTAATACTCTAGCAGGAGCCATTATCAGCTGGAGAGAGAACAGCAATAATCATCAATAAGTAATTAAATAGTCCATTAGATGCAAAATGCTATAATAGAAAGGACACGTGGGCCAAGGAAAAGAGGATCTGGGGTATCAGCGACAGGGTGGCAAGGAAGGGTGGGTTTAGCAATCCATCATAAGGTGGCCTTGGTAGGCCTCATCCAGAAGGTGAGAAGTGATCAAGGCCTCAGGGTGGGTGAGGAAGTTATCCTTGTAGACAAGGGAGAGGAGCATTTCAGACAGAGGGAATGGCTAAAGCAAAGGCCCTGAGGAGGGAAGGAGCCTGCCTGACACAACCCAGAAGCTGCAGAGTCCAGGTCCGCTAGAGATGTGTGGCCCATGGGGAGTGGTAGGGACAACGTTGAGGAGGAAATGGGCCAGATGCTGTAGGGCCTTGTAGGTTTTGGAAGCATTTAACATTTTACTCTGATGCATAAACACAGGGCCACTAGAAAGGGTTTGCTTTCTGAATTAGAAGTCTCTGCAGTATAGAGTGAAGGGAAAAGGAGGGTGACAGCAGTGAGGCAGGATCGGGTAGTGAGCAAATAAGTGGGAGAAATCAAGGTGTGCTGCATCTTTATAAGGGGGGCAGCACTCACCTGGACTTCACAATTCCATGGATCACTGGGGCCACATCCATGATCTGTGCACATCTATACCATTACTCACAAAATCACAAAAGTAGCAGTTCTGTGTGCATCCCGTCATTTGTCCAGGAAACAAAACAATAAGGGAGGTTATTTTGTATTCCCTTCATTTTGTATTTAAGATATTTGTAGGGAACCAGCTAGTACAGACCCAAAATGAAACCACTTTTGTGTTTGAACAAGAGTGGCCTAGGTACATGAAGGAAGAAAAAATTGTGGAACATATGAAGGTTGATGTGAAAGACACAACTTACCCTGCCTTCCCTGGTCCTAGGTTCATTCATATTTCATTTAATATGACTATTAAATAGT
Source organism: Piliocolobus tephrosceles (assembly GCF_002776525.5). NCBI lineage: Eukaryota > Metazoa > Chordata > Mammalia > Primates > Cercopithecidae > Piliocolobus > Piliocolobus tephrosceles. The sequence goes on along the minus strand of NC_045445.1, from coordinate 97,850,692 downwards.
TAACAGGTAAAAATAACAACTATCCTTTTTGATCCATGTAGATCCTGTCATCACTTCTCATTCAATCAATATGTTTTAAATCCCTACTGGACACCAGATCCCAGGTACTGTGTTGACTCAGAAGGGAACAGACATGTTTCAGGTTGGTTCCCAGTCCTCAAATTTCTCACAAGATTGCAGACAGATCATTACAGAGCTCCTTAATTAGAGCTACAACAGAATTAAAGTCAAGGAAGCCTGGAAAAACAGACGGGGGTACCTTAATCCCAGTGTAAAGGATGGGCCAGCACATGGTCAGGAACGCTTTCTTGGGAGAGGTGAAGTTCTGAGTAGGTAATTATCCCCCTTTTCACCTGAGAAATACTAAGGTCAAAGATATTAACTCACCTAAGGCTGCATAGCTACTGAGAGAGCAGGATTTAAATTTTAGTTCATTTGCATTTTAAAACACCATATTTTTTTTTCTCATGGACTACTATCAAAATCACTTCCCCGACTCTGCTTCCGTTAAGTATTCTGAAAGTTTCTCAGGTATACTGCAGTCCCTCTCCTGATAGCTAGGTCCAGCTGTGAGTACAGTCAGGCTCTGAGAAGGTCTTTAACATTCCCAAACCCCAGGTAACAGCTGTTTCTACAGAGCTCCTCTCTTAGGACTGTACTCCACTTAAAACTCAGTTAGAAATGTCACCTTCCATGGCTTTCTCACTAAGTAAAGCAGCCAACTTCCCTGAGGATGCTTCTACTATTCCTGTCAATTGCCCATCTGCCTGCCCCTACCTAATTCTGAAAAAAAGGCAGAAATATGTATCCTAGACTTGTTGGTTTCAGGGTAGATACTCTCCGCTTTCATCCTAGGGATTCTGGAAATTTACATGGAAGCTCCATTCTCTTGGGTGCCTGGATCTTCCAGGCAGAAAAAAGCTAGAAAGGAGGAAGGCCATACCAAAAGGAATCACATGCACTGTCTATGTCAGCACCTCTCAAGATAAGGGAAACGTTCCATAGTGAATGCAAGACGATTACCCTTGGACTCAGACAGACCAGGGTGTGGATCCCAGCTCCACCACTTCCCGGCTTGCTCACTGTAACCCAGCTCAGCCTGCTAATCTATTAAAGGGGATTTTGACACTTTTCAGGTTTGCACAAAATATTAAGTGCATATAAGAAATCAGACCATCCATAAATCAACGTCATGGCCTAGTGTGATGACAGCATAGAATGTCTTCTTTTCTGTATCACTTCATTGCATTTTATCGTGCAGGGGAAATCAAAGCCTCAAATCATGAAGTAACATGTGGAGGTGACACAACTATTATTTGCTGGGAGTGAAAGAGGTACTCACATGCTCTTTTCATATATTGTTGAGAAGAAGAACATAATGATGGAAGACACCTTTCACTGGAGTCAGTGAATCTTAACTACTGAATACCTTACCCAAGAGGTCAATGCTCAATATCATCAACGAAGGCCGCAACAACCATAGCTGTGGAAAAGAAGAATCCTTCTATAAGACATGTTGATTTTGTGAGTGTGCAGGGTATGGAGACATGAAGCCTTAAATTCGAATACAAACTCCACTCTAAGTCCTCATTTTCTCTTCTGTAAAACGGACTTATGAACTGCCTCCCTCCCTAAGAGTTAATGGGATAACAGTTAAACAGGACGCAGGGCATAACACAGGACCTCTCACAGGGGCTGTACTCAACACGTTAGATGTCTTAACTTCATCCCTTTCTTTCTGACTCCAGGGAAAGTGAAATGTCAGTATCTTTAAGTAGACGTTACATTTCTACAGTGAACAATCTTGTCTTTCTCTGATTGCTTTTGGTTGATTTTTATGGATGCTGTCAATGGTTGGAGCAGCTAGTTTTTAATGCATAACAAAGCACCCCCAAATTTTATGCTTTAAACAGTAAACTACTTTATTCACAATTCTGCAAGTCAACAATTTCAGCTGGTCTCATCTGAGTGGGGTGTTTTCTTTTTCTTTTTGCTGTTCATGGCTAGGCTTAGTTATGCATCTTCAGGTAGTGCCCTCTTATAACCTAAGTAGTTCTGCTTGTGGGCGAATGATCCAGGATGGCCTCACCCATATGTTGGGCAATGGTGTCACTGTCAGCTGGGGTGAAAGGGAAGAATCTGCCACGGCTATCTCATCATCCAGGTAGCCCGGCCAGCATTCCTCACATTGCTGTCACAATGCTTCAAGAGCAAAAAGAGAGGGGACACCCCAGTGTTCAAGCACCTTTCAGTTCTCTGCTGGCTTCTGTTCACATTTGTTATTGTCCCACTGGACACAACACATTACATGGCCAAGACCAGAGACAATGACAGTGTGGAAGGAGATACAGGCTTCCATGAACAAACTGCAGTTTCACTGTAACAGTCTACTACAGTGATTCCTGAATTACACTGTTCATCACTGGAGAAATACTTAAATATGTAAAACCAGACAGTGGAATGCTGTTCTCTTAAAAAGGATTTTTACTCTTGTTACAAAACTCTTAGCTTTTCTTGCCCTATTACTATACTGTAGATGAATAATAAAGTTATTAGACCATTCTTGCATTGCTATAAAGAAATACCTGAGACCGGGTAATTTATAAAGAAAAGAGGTTTAATTGGCTCATGGTTCTGCAGGTTTTACAGGAATCATGGTGCCAACAGCTGCTCAGCTTCTGGGGTAGCCTTAGGAAGCTTACAATGGTGGCAGAAGGCAGAGAGGGAGCAGGTGCATCACATAGCAAAAGCATGAGCAAGACAGGGGAAGGTGCCACACACTTTTAAGTGACCAGATCTTGTGAGCACTCACTATCACACAGACAGCACCAAGCCATGAAGGACCCACCCTCATGATCCAAACATCTCCCACCAGGCCCCACTTCCACCATTGGGGATTACAATTTAACATGAGATTTGGGCGAGGACAAATATCCAAACTACATCAACTATGAAAGTTTGGGGAAAAGGTAATTTAAAAATTCCCTTGGTATTGTATTAAGTCTGTTTTAAGTTGTGGATCTCCATATCCAGACTTTTCCAGTAGGGTTTCAGTCTGTGCCTCTTTCCATGTTATAATATCCTATTCCTCTTCCCTGCCACAAATATTTCCCCAGAAAAGACCTACTACTGCACAGGCACAGTGTGATGTAGAACTGACCGAATAGACTAGAAAATGGCACTTCTTTCTTGTGAGACAAAGGAGATAGTACCTGGCAATTGTGAAGCAGTCCTGCCCTGTGGTCAGAGCCTGGATTGGCCCCTCTCAACCCCAGACACCCCACTAGTCTGCTAGTTTTGCTCGAGTGTCTCGTGATTCATTCAAATCATGTTTCAAAGCTCTGAGTAGAAGTTGAACCACTTTGTACTACTAAGTCCTAACCATATTTTTAGGACCCCTTGGTATTTTGTTTGTTTTGTGGTGGTTGATAGTACACTTTGGGAGGCCGAGGCAGGCGGATGGCGAGGTTAGGAGTTCAAGAGCAGCCTGACCAACATGGTGAAACCCGTCTCTTCTAAAAATGCAAAAATTAGCCAGGCGTGGTGGCTAGCACCTGTAATCCCAGCTACTCAGGAGGCTGAGGCAGGAGAATCGCTTGAACCCGAGAGGCCAAGGTTGCAGTGAGCCGAGATCGCACCACTGCACTCCAGCCTGGGCTACAGAGCGACAGAGCAAGACTGTGTCTCAAAAAATAAAATAATAAAATAAAATAAAATCGTGAAATAGGATGGTATCTCCACGTGCATGGTTTCCCAAACCCCAAGTGGTGCTTATCAAAGAGAAACAGAAGGGTAGAGTGTGTGGAGAACAGGAGAATGTCTTTGGGCTTTAACGCAGGACTACTAGATGGGTGGTGCTCTGGTCTTTAAGGTGTTATATGCATCGAAGTGCAAATGGCTGCAGCAAAGTCGAAGATGCCAGATGAGGAAACTGAGGCGCAGGGAGGTCAGGCAGGTTGTGAACAGGGGTTTAAGAAAAGCGTTAAATTACTGGCTGCGCCAAGATGCTCTGCAAGGTGGGAACCTGTTGAAATAATACTGCATCATGTGACTCAGCAAAGATGCCCGGCTACTCTGCCAAGAATCCCGTGTATTGTTCTGACAACACCAGGGCCCAGGTCCCATGAGTAAGCCAGAATGGTTGATAGTGGGGGAGGATGATGACGACGCTGCCTTTGCCCCTGTCATGTGTAAAACAACTGCGTGTGGGTTTCCTGCAGCGCAGTGGGGAGGGAGAGGAGAAACGTCCTGCCGAGCCACAGTGCCTTTGGGTCAAAGGCACACGTGGAGGCAGTCTTGGCCAAAGTCACAATGCAGTGAATTTCGCTTTGCGCCAAGGAGGTTCCAGGTCCCAGAAGTGCGAAGCGCCTGCGCAGTGGGCCCGAGGATTCGCGCGCTGTGGGAGCCAGGAGACCCCCGCTCCCGCCCCTCGCCCCCCCGCCCTCGCCCCTCGCCCCCTCCCCCGCCCTCGCCCCTCCCCCCCCCCCCCGCCCTCGCCCCTCCCCCCCCCCCCCCCCCCCGCCCTCGCCCCTCGCCCTCCTCTGCGAACGCGCACGTGAACAGGAACGTGGACGTGCCCGAGAATGCGCTTCACCTCGCAGAAGCGGGTGGGCTCTGTGGAGAGTCGCGGGCTCGTGGGCGGCGGCGCCTCTTCCACTCCGGCGGTCCCGGGTCCGGCCGGCCGCCCATCGGACTGGCGGACTGGCTGACTGACACGCCTCGCTGCCCCCGCCTCCACCCGCGCCCCGCCCAGCTTCATCTCTCTCGCCGCTCCCAGGGCTCGCAGGCAGACGGAGGCTCCTCTCTCTCCCCGCCCCTCGCCTCGGCCCTTTCTCTTCCCAGTACCTCGGCTGCTCCCAGCAGCAGCAGCAGTGGGGTCAGCGGCCCACACAGCAGGGAGCAGCGAGGAGGCTGCCTCGAGGATGAAGTGCAAACCCAACCAGACGCGGACCTACGACCCGGAGGGGTTCAAGAAGCGGGCGGCGTGCCTGTGCTTCCGGAGCGAGCGCGAGGACGAGGTCCTGTTAGTGAGTAGCAGCCGGTACCCGGACCGCTGGATCGTGCCGGGCGGGGGCATGGAGCCCGAGGAGGAGCCGGGCGGTGCGGCGGTCCGAGAGGTGTACGAAGAGGCGGGAGTCAAGGGGAAGTTAGGCCGGCTCCTGGGCGTCTTCGAACAGAACCAGGACCGCAAGCACAGAACGTACGTGTATGTACTGACTGTCACGGAGCTGCTGGAGGATTGGGAAGATTCGGTTAGCATTGGGAGGAAGCGAGAGTGGTTCAAAGTCGAAGATGCCATCAAGGTTCTCCAGTGCCACAAGCCCGTGCACGCCGAATATCTGGAGAAACTAAAGCTGGGCGGTTCCCCAACCAATGGAAACTCCATGGCCCCATCCTCGCCAGATAGCGATCCCTAGTATGTACCGCTCGCGCCCACACAGACTTCTGTTTGTCTGCCTCGCTTAAAATGCATCCCGCCTGTAGCACCTCTTGTGCCATGTGCAGTCTCACGGGGAGGAGGGAGGCTTTTGTTTCCTTGGCATACCCTCTGAATCACGCTTGCAAACTGTTGCCAGGCCGTTTTCAGTTTGCACGTTTTTCAGTTGCTTTCAAAATCGCTTCTTGGTTACACTGTAAAATGTTTCGGGGAAGCCTATGCCGCTTGGGGTTTTAGGTGCCTTAACTGTTCACCCTGCTTTTGGGGGGTGTTTGGGGGGGGGCGAGGGGTGGGTGGGGAGCGTGTGGGGAGTGTGTGTCTGCCTGTGCGCCCTGTGATGTTTTTGGTTTTACATTTCACACATAGTCGTGGGTGAGCGTGCGTGCGCATTTTTGATACCAGCCTTGTGGTTTGTTTGGTAGTGGAGGCCTTTAAAGTCTGACCAGCTTGGTTGTGTGGGCATCTTTTAGTATTTTTTTCCCTTGAATTGTTTTCTCCTTCACAGCGTTCGCCCTTGTCAGGGAGCCTTTCTGTGGTGGGAGTTGGTTTAAAAAATCATTCTGAATTTGTAAAAACATTAGGAAATTCTACATCTTGTGCTCTTTCTACACTCGACAGTCACTTTAGCCTCAGAAATGGGATCTCATTTGCCCCTTTCAGAAATTTCTTTTTCTATTTCTTCTATGTGGATCATTTGGTTTTCAAAAAATTTTCACAAGTAATTTTTCACTGCTGACTTCAAATCGCTATTTCCCATGTAGATTAACCTTATTGAATAGATGCTGCTGGGGATCTGCTAGCCAAACACATCTTACCAGAAAAACTGTATTCAGAGAATTTGATTTCCCATGCTCAACTTCCAACTCCCATTGCCCCTTACTGGATACCATAGAAGAACCATGGTTCTCTGGATTTAAGTTTGTTTTTGAAAGAAAGTGGTCTCCCTCCCATACTTGAATGTAGTGACATTCCGCTTAAGCCTCCCTGACTCTCAGTAACCACAGGAATGGAATCTTTTATGGCGATTACATCCCAGCTGAGTTAGCTCTAGTGATGTTCAGCTGGTACAGAGTTGTCAAACTATTAGGATACCTGAACAACCTCTCAATGATAGAGAGTAATTGTTTTGTCTCACAGGACAACCTTTTCTGGGTGCCAAATTAAAAGCTCTCACATTTGCCTCAATACTTCCTTGAAGTCAGGAATCCCATCTAGAATACCTAAATCTCTCTTCTGGACCTTCCTCTGTTCCCCCAGCCATGTCTGAAATTAGGTAGAAGGAAAGCGTACTTTGTGAAGAGGGTATTCGAAAGAAAAGATCATTCCTAATTTCTAGAGCAACCTAGACTATGTCATATCTCTTAAACATTATTGACAGGTATTTGGGGTTCCTTTTTTTTTTTTGAGACGGAGTCTTGTTCTATGGGTCACTGTTACGCACTTTCTATTAAGAAATTTGGGGTTTCGCTATGTAAATTCAAGGTTCCTCTTCTAGATCTCATCTCCCGTGACAGTTGAGGAAAAGCCTAGTTTTTGAAGAGAGTATGGGGGGGGGGGGGGGCCGGGCTCGGTGGCTCACACCTGTAATCCCAGCACTTTGGAAGGCCGAGGCGGGCAGATCACCAAGTCGGGAGATCAAGACCAGCCTGGCCAGCATGGTGAAACCCCGTCTGTACTAAAAATACAAAAACTAGCTGGGCATGGTGGTGCGCACCTGTAATCCCAGTTACTCGGGAGGCTGAGGTAGGATAATCGCTTGATCCCGGGAGGTGGAGGTTGCAGCAAGCCGAGATCGCCCCACTGCACTCCGGTCTAGGCGATCGTCTCAAAAAAAAAAAAAAAAAAAAAAAAAAAAAAAACTTACTTTCTCCTCGTGCCCCACTGGACAAGTATCTACTTTTTATTATGCAAAAAAAATTTGAAGATGACATGTTGGAGTAAAGGTAAGTTTGGTTGCTTGATACAGAATTTGCTCTGGATGGTTAACATATTTTCCAAGAAACCTATGTTCTGTTGATCAGGTCACCTTTGAAAGAAGTAACCCTGAAAGGGGTGAAAGGTGGCTATAAATATTTTTAGGTCCTGTATATAGTTTCATTTGACAGAATCATTGTAAAGATTTCAACATTTTTGTATTTAGAAAATCGATAAAAATTGAAGTGTGTATATGTAAGAGCTTGTAAAGAAACAGCAACATTAGGGGGCCCTTGTGGGATAGATGCTTTAAAGGGCTCTGATGCTGGAGCTGCTCCTTGTCTCACTTGCCTTTAAGTGGAGTTCAATTGTAAGAAAAAGCATTTCTTCCCTCCATAGTTGTTGACTGGGAAAAGGGAGGTTAGAGCTTACAGTACTAACAGCTGGCCAGAGTTTTCTTTTTCAGAGTTCCTTTTGTGGAAGCACCAGTCAAAACAAATATTCTCAGCATCATTCTCGCATTGCAATCATCTTTCTGAATGACTGTTGGCCTATTAGAATATGAACTTTTCGAGGACTAGGACCCAGACTGAATCCTCCCCCATATCCTCAGAGCCTAGAACACTGCCTGGAATTTGGAGATATTTGTCATTGATCCACAGATTAGAAATGTCTACTACAAGTGTATTCCCGATTTCTCAGCTTCATAATGTACCTGGGACAATCTGTTATTCCCTCAGGCTCTCATCTGGCCTCACAGGGAAACTGCGTTGGATAATTAACTGGAGGCTTTTCCAATTCAAAATGGTTGATGAGCCATAGTAGGAGCTCAGTAAATATTTGTTGATTAGAGGAATTGATGAACCATTAAAACCCTATTAATAAGATTTTTTTTTTTTTAGGTGAATGGCATAGATGTTGTTCAGATTTACTTTGAAAGGATCAAGTATGTGAATGGATGAATGGAATTGTGAAGCACAGATGAGCTCTTTCGCACTCCAAGGACACAGCTCATCCTATGCTTTTGGACACTTCTTCCCTGTTTATTACAATGACTATTCTCCAGGTTGTTGCACTACTGCTGTATCTGTACAGAATTCTAACTTGGCACCTGTGGCCTTTTTTGTGCTTTTATGATTATGTGTATTTCCCACCAGATTATATGCCCTTGAATCCAAGGAACTTGTTTCCTTAGTCTTTTTTATATATCTAGCATATAAGATATTGCTTAGAATATGGTAGACATCACTGAAGATGTTTAAATAGTTCATATTTTGTAATGATACTGAATGGTTAAACAATCCCTTTCTAATCTGTCTAGCATATATGTGACTTTTGTTTATCAAGTGTCACACAACTGCTTCAAGGCAGCTGTGAGATACTAGAAAGCAAAAATTCTTACTCCTATGTCTGTGTCATCCTAGACATGTGCCTCCAGATGGCAGTTATTCTACACCAACTATAAAATATATTTGCAAAGCCAGGCACAGTGTTAAGCATCTGCCTCAGGAGGCTGAGGCAGAAGAATAGCTTGAGCCCAGGAGCTTTAGTCTAGCCTGAGCAATATAATGAGACCCCGTCTCTTAAACTGTTTGCCCAAACATTGAACCTAAATTTGACCACGCCCCTAGAAATAATTCCTAATCTTTAGAAAATAGGGCAGAGAAACATTATTTTACACCATGGAGATGAGATCAGCAGAATCTAGACTATAAGAAACTACAGGACACATGACTCAGTTTCTTCTGTAAGTAACTTGCAAGGATGAAAGAGATGGAGGATGAACCTATAGATTTAAAGAGACTTAAGAGACATATTAACCAATTGTATGGATCTTATTTGAATTGTGATTTGACCGAACTGTAAAACAAATACATTTATGAGACAATCGGGGTAATTTGAACATTGGTGGGGTATTTGGTATTAGGATAATGGTTTTCTCATTATGTTAGAAAGAAGGGTCCTCATCTACATTCTCAAACATTTGTGGCTGATATGATATGATTCTTGGAATTTGCTTCAAAATAGTAAGTCTGAATGTTAAGTGCATTGCAAAGATGGATGAAACGAAATTGGCCTTGATAATTGTTGAAGCTGGGTGATGGCTAAAATGAGGTTCATTATATATGTTCATCTCTATTTTTGTATGTTTGGCATTTTCCGTAATAAAGTTTATAAAAATAATTACTGGAGTTCTTCTTATTAAGCCTAATATATAAGGTAGAAAAAAAAGGAAAACATTTAGATTGTTTAAAAAAGGTTGGCTGTGGCATACTGCTTCTGGCCCAAGAGGTCAAATGCCCAAAAAGAGAAGGGAGAAATACCCTGGAGTGGCTAGCAGTTCCCTTGCTGTAGACCAATGTTAGCAGTTTTTTCTTTTAATTTGGCCCATTGAAATAGGAAAAGCTAAATTCTTATTTATTCATACTGGAAAGTAAGAATGGATTCTTATATGCTGGTGAGCAGGGGTTTTGATAACACCTACATACCAGTTCATACAAATGTGAAAAATCAAAGAGGTGGAGTCTCCAAGGAGAAAGTTTATGGAATTTTATAAAAACCTATATAAGCCACTTTTTAAATGGTTTTTAGGGAAACAATAGCTGTAGACTTGTTAGTTGCACATAATTAAGTTTAAAGTTGTATTTGAAGGTAGGTAAAACAGGAAATTAAGCAGTTAACATTCCTGACTTCAGTGAACCATTTTGCATTTCACAGATTGCAGATACTCCTTCAGTTCTGGACTGTGCTTAAAATTCTGTAAAGGCCAAAATTCTGTAAAGGCCGTGCTTACATCAACAAATGTGGAGTCTGCCCTGATGTTTTTGTGAGTCAAGAAGGAACAGGCAGAAAGTGAGAAGAGTATAAGAGGTCCCTCCTAGGGGAGATGAATTCCTTCCTAAGTGTGAAGTACTGAAGCTGAAGCTGCCCCTTCTACTTCTGTTCCTTAAGTGTGTTCTAATCCCAAGTGCAAGCAGCTCCCCAGAACCAACTGTTACTGGGAAAAGGGGAGGTGAAAAGTTTACCTTAGAGTCTTTTACCAGTCATAGCTGGACAGAGCTTTCAGTTCCAAGATTCCCCGGTGAGAAGGCACCATGATATACCAGAAAAACTTTCATCAAGTTTTCCCTGGAAACTGTTTTCTAATTTGAGTCTACTCTGATTGTAGCAGATTTTTTTAAAGTTTGGAGGTGAGCAGAGCCAGGGAAGCTGTAGTTTGGTGGGTGTAAACTAAAACAATTTATTGATTTGGAATCCAACAAGCTATGGCTCAAAACTGTCTTGACTAGAGGCTGTATGGCCTCTGCCAGATTAGTTTACCTCTCTTAACTTTCAATTTTCTCATCTGTAAATTTGCAGTAATTACAGTCCCTACTTTTGTAAATCGCTGCTTCTGAGAAGCCCTTCTTGATATTTTTTGAAAAAGTTCTTTTTTCATAGAGGTGGGATCTTGCTGTATTGCCCTGACAGGAGTGCAGTGGCATGATCATAGCTCATTGCAGCTTAAGCAATCCTGCTGCCTTAGCCTCTCGAGTAACTGGGACTACAGGTGTATACCACCACACTTGGCTATTTTTTTAGTGTTTGTAGAGATGGAGTCTCACTATGTTGCCCAAGCTGGTCTGAAACTCTGGGGCTCTAGCAATCTGCTTGGCTTGGCCTCCCAAAGTGCTGGGATTACAGATATGAGCTACCATGCCCAGCCCTGTTTTGTCATAGTTCTTATCAAAATTATACTTATTAGCCTGAATATCTCTCTCTTCTTAATTCTGAGGTCCACTGGCTCTGAGACCCAGACTGGGTTGTCTCTGTGTCCTAAGTCAGGCACAGAGCCTGGAATATGGCATCCCACAGATGTTCCTAACATGTTTATTATATAAATGGTTGTCACACCTTCTACTTGTGAAAGATACATAGCTGTTATTTTGCCAGGTATTTGTTTACCTGAAAATATGAAAAATGAGATACCATAAGACTGTCATCTCTGATCAAGTTCCTCTTTTCTTTAAGTTTCCTTTAATTGGGAAGAATATTTAATCTATAAACCATGCCTTTATTTTTCAGGATTTTCCAGTACCAATATATTCCTGACTTCTTAGCTTCATAAAGTACTGTGTGCTTTAGCACCCTTAGGTGCTAAATTGGCACCACAGCTGCATTTGATAATTCACTGAAGGCTTAAGGCTTCCCAAATACAAATGAGTTAAAAACATGGTAATCCTTCAGTATTTATTTAATGTAAGAACCTCTGAATGAACACAAATATCCTAATTATTTTAATTAACAGGTAAAAGACATAAGACAGCAATTAGGATTATATGGTAACAAGCTCATATAGACAAGGCCAAGGCCTGACTGATTTGACTGGTAAAGATACAAGGAAACACTTTTAGATAAAGACAGTTTAGTACTTACATAAACAGTGCAAAGAATGAACCAAAGAGGCCAACTCCCCGGGTCCTTGTCTCATATACCCTAAAAGACAACAAAGAAACAAAAGGGGCTAGATGACTATAATGCAAGTTGAGGGATACTCCCTGGCTGAGGAGCCAAATCTATACTGTGGCTGAGTGGTTATATATTCTGCAGCTCTATTCCAAAGGGCACAGGACAGAAAGTTCTGTACCTCATCAGAATCTGGTAAGTGATGAGAAATTCATTCAAGTCTCTCAGGAGAGAGAGGGAAGTGACTGAGAGAAGGCCTTATAGCAGCTCCGTACAGTCTCTGATCTTCTCTCATGTTCTGGGAGAATCACAAGGCATTTAACCAAAACTCAGATTAGCTGCAGTTCAAGCCTATATGGATACATGCAAGGGTGCCAGGTCATCATGGAGGAGCCATTCCCCTACAACTCCACTCTCCTTTCATATATCCACCTAAGGATTCTTTTTACAAACATAAGCCACCTGTTATGGCCATTCTAAAGACACAGAATGGACCCCATGCAAAATTTGGTTTAGATATCGAGAGCAATAATGCTGTATACACATCAACAGGGTATTCAAAAGTTTATTACTCGCATAATGAGGCTCTTTTGGGAGAGCAAGGCAGGCTTCCAAAGCTGATCTGAAAATGTCTTGATAGAGCTAGGAAAGGAGACTAGCTTACAGTTTTTATGGTGGTTAGGGGTGCTGGGGTGAGGGTTCCAGTGTGCAGCTGGGGACTTGCATGGTTTGAAACTCCTTTCAACAACAAAGGAGAGAGCACGCAGGAATTTCATTAGCTTGTCCAAATGCAGGGCTTATGGAGAACCGAGGTGGAGGCTTAGACGCTGTCAGCAAACATCCAAAACAAAAAACAAAAAACAAAAAAAGAGACAGCTTCCTTATTACAATTTACTGCTGATGTTCGAGAAATAAAATGTACTATGTTTTTGTAATTGAATGTAAACAGATTTAAATAATCCATTATGGTGCTCTATGAGGTCTGTAGCCTGATACCTGTAAGAAAGATGAAAGTTCCATCAACTGTCTCATTCTAGAGCTCAGCATTGTGTATTCTGAGAAGTGAAATGAGTGTCTTGGTTGCAATAAATGACGTCTGGAACTCTGACAGCAATAAGGAGTGTCTTAATGAGGCCTTGTATTATAGTTTTATTATATGTAAAGGCATGTGTGGAATTGACTTATAGTTTGGTATCTGTGAGGCAAGAGATTCCCAGAGTTCCATACCCCAAAAGATACACTGGATAAGGAATTTATATTGCTGCCATTGTCCAAACCAGACAACCATATAATTGGCAATGACTTAAGGGTCTAAATATTTACAGAGGGGGTCAATTAGTGACCCAGGCATCCACTGCTAAGCTAATAGCCTGAAGGTTGGCCAATTGTACTGATCCTTGGGTCTAGTTCTTTATCAGAGACATCCTAACTAAGGGAAAAAAAAAAAAAAAAAAAAAAAAAAAAAAACCAGCAACAATCCACTGAGCTCCATTATGTGTGATTATGACAGTGCATCCATAAAGTGGACAAACTCCCATTATTCTTCATTCAGCTGATTCTACAGGGGTCTCCAAGTATCCAAAGGGTCTGGTAAAGGGGTAGCCTCATCCAGCACTATGGCATCTGGCAAAGGACTGAGGACAGGGGAGGCCATCCCCACCTGTAAGTGTGATATGCCAGAGGGCCCAGGTTTGGTTCCCTCCTGTAACAAAGAGACTTTAGTGGCTGTGATGAGTTTGTAGGGTGCTGCTTCCAAGACCCAAGGCATAATTAGCTGGAAATGGAAGGTAATGAGCTGAGTGGCTATGAGAGCCTCTATTTCCAGGAGACTCCAGTATGAATCCAGCGTTGCCACTCTAACAATATACAGCATAAGACCTACGAAGGCAGTTTCTTGCATCAGAAGGTCATGGGCAACTCATAGCCATCATGGATGGTACAAAGACTCCAAGAGGCATTAGAGGAGGATGCTAAAGCCTCTACAGTGAAGAAGTCTCAGGGTGGGAGTGGCACTAATATGGTTGAAAAAATTCTAGAGTGTTTTGCTGGGAGGGGGTCCCACTCAAGGTGGGCCTATTTTGCAAGTAATGGCATAAATGGGCCAAAGTAAAATTTGTAAGTGAGGAAAATGTTGCCTCCAGAACCCACAAAGGCCTAAATATGTTCGGCATGCTTTAATATTGACAGGGATGGAACAGCCCTCAGTTTACCAATAATTTTCAAGAATTCAAACAAGGTGGCAAGACTTCGTGCCCTGTATGGGGCAGTGGTCCATCCCCTTTTTGTGAGCTCCTTCTTAGAATATTTGTATGTCCTGAATGAGTGTTCTAAAGAATTCTCTTAGAAAAGAATGCCATCAATGTGGTGTCATATCTGTGCTCCTGGAGAAAGTTAGATGCAGTTAAGGTCTTGCCTCCAAAGACTGTGTGAGATAGCAGAGCTGTTGAGGTACCCTCTAAGTAGCCAGGTAAAGGTGTACCATTTCACTTTGGAGGGGAAGGAAGAGAGGCTACTGAAGTATGCACTAAACAGAATGTATTAGCCAAATATACAATAGCAAAACATTTATCAGTTGCTGATTGGATGGAGTCAATAATTTCCATTGTAATAATAATTAGTTGGTCTAATTGCTGGGACCACAGCATAAAGGCTGTGGTAATTCATCAAGAAGTCTCATTCATTCTTTCCAAGTTTAGGAACAGGCCAAATTAAGCTGTTAAATGGAGAAGCAGTGGATATAATCACCCTCCCTCTTATCTAAATAGGCCTTGTAAAATGGGTTGCAATCCTTTGAAGGCACTATCTTGAGCTAAGAGCCATTGTCTTGTTAATGTCTAATTGACACTAGGCTCTCTTAGCTCTGTATATTGTTGGGGAGTTTTTCATGGAGGCTCATTTCTTCAAGTCAGTTTGTAAATGCCAAAGACTCAATCTAATTTTGATTTATTATTTGATAAGTCTGAGAGTCCATGTCCACTACTGGATATTTTAGGGCCATGGATGCTATAGCCATGGGGAATTTAGTCAAGACAATAATTATGAAGGTTAAATGGAGGCATACATGTTTGTCCTCTATTCTATATTCAGTAACTACCCTAAGATTATAGGGTTACCCTGTGTATTAGGGTTCTCCAGGGAAACAGAACCAAAAGGATGTGTATACATATATCGAAGCACATCTATTATAAGGACTTGGTTCATGAAATTATGGTGGCTGGGGTGAGTCCCAAATCTGCTATGCGGACTGGCAGCCTTGAGACCCAGGAGAGTTCATGGTACAGATGAAGTCCAAAGGCAGTCTGTTAGAGTATTCCCCCTTGGTTAGTACAGTGATATCCATTTCCCACCCCAATATCTTTATTGCTTTGCAGTTACTACATGACTAGACTGGGAAAGTCTGGACGTCTGGCAGGCTTCCGGTTGTGCACTCACACTACTAGCACTGTTCTAATTGTGTCATTTCCCCTCAGGGTATATCCATTGCAACCATGAAATGTTACAACCACTTGAGTGTATACTGGTCTCAAATGACCCATATATAAGGTTTTATAAGTTCATTGTCCAATCTGAGACTTCCACATCTAGTTAAAGTAATTTTGAAGCTATGTTAATTTCCTCTTGCTGCTACAACAAATTAGTACAAACTCAGTGGCTCAAAAAATATATACATTTGTTCTATTACAATTCTGGAGATCAGAAGCCTAAAATTAAGGTGTTTGCATGGCTGCATTTCTTCTGGAGGCTTCTGGGGATTATCTATTTCCTTGCTTTTTCAATCTTCTAGAGGCCACCTGCATTATTTTCCCATCTCAAAATTTGTAACATAATCACATCTACTAAGTTCCTTTTGCCATGTAACATATTCATAGTTTCTGGGGATTAGGATGTGAACATTTTGGTGGGGGACAGCATCATTCCACCTGTCAGACTAGCCATGTCTATGGATGCTACCCAGCATCACAGTGACTTGTATCCCAGTGTTCAAAAGAGTTGAAAAGGTTTGGCAACCTTGGTTGCTGTCAAGTCAGCAACACGCCTTGACCAGTGTATAAGGCCTCCAGTCCCACTTAGAGAAGTAGGGACCTTGGCCTCTGCCCTAGTTGTTTTTTTCTTGAAGCAGGGCAGGACCTGGGTTAAGAGGTAGTGTTGAAGGTGTTGGGTCAACATTAGCTTGAACAGCACAAATTTCATCAAGGATTCTAGGTCCTTTTGGTGCTCCTCCTGTTTGTCCACAGGAAATACCAAAGTTAGCTAAGGATTCTTCCCTCCTACAGCCAGGATCTTTAAATTGTGTGGTCCTCTTGGGGCCTGATAGTGAGAGAGAACTTCCCTCGTGGGAGTATTATCAATCTCTTGGGGGACCCTGGCATAAGAGCCAGGTCTACAAGGTACTATTGTCTGGACCTTCAGTTGGTTTATTTCTCTCCTCCTTAGCCTGAAGGACATTTTCCTAGTCCTGTGTTCTATAGCATTTTGTTTCCCAGGAACTGAGGAGTTTTCCAGAGGCTATGTCTGGGACACCAGAGAAGATTTTTATTGCCGCTGATAGCCTGGTGGTGCCAACTGAACAAACCAGTGAATCTGACCTTGTATGACTATCTCATCACCTAAGAACTCTTGTTCTCCATTATAAATCCAGCCTCAGGTTACTTTAGCTCTAAGTGAAGTTATAGCTGCCCCTGCTTTCACCCATAGGTGTTTATCAAATGACGGAAATTCATCTCAGGTTGGTCACTGTTTCATTATGAATGTAAATATCTACTGCAACAATTCCTCACTGGTTTCAACATACTCTTCTATGTCAACGTTATCAGCCAATGTGTATGTGGCCAGGATGGCTTGGAGCATGGGGCCAGTCTTTAGATGACTGAGTGATTTCCATTCCTTCTCATTTACAAAAACTGGAATGGCTATCTCATCTGCTAGTCAGATAAGCCAAGCCCCTGTACTCTTACTGGAATCTGTTCAAAGCTTTCTCCAATTTACCTAATTTCTAGCTCATTGTAAGAGTGGACCGTGGCACATGTATGAGTAACTGACTGCCCTCGATTATCAGGGCACATGTTATCTGCAGTTATGGCCACGGATTAGAGGAAAACAGTTTTGCTTTCCCAATGGGACAGAAGGGTGGATAATAACCATGGAATACTTCTTTTTGGCTTTATGGAGTCCCTATCTCTTAACTCTAACTATCAATGCAAGTCATCAGGGGTCTCAGGGATTATGGTCAAGGACCACTTGTCCCCCTTTATTGCCAAATGCTTCAGTAGCCAGGTCTGCGCTACTGCTCACCAATGTTCCACACCTGGCTCCCCAGTTTATGGGGTCACAGCTGTCTTTTTTTCCCAAAAAAAAGTCATTGTGACTTTATAGGCCTCCAGGAAGAGAGGATTAAAAATTAGAATGGAGTCAATCTGTCAGGGTAAGGCCAAAGTCCCCTACAGTGTGGCCTCTTTTACTATATACAAATGGCCACATTTTGTAGGAGTTACAGTTTTTCTATCAGGAACATACCGTTATTTAGTTTTCAAAACACAGTAGTATTTCTTTGATGCCATAGGGATTCAGTGTTGTGAAGCTACCTACATTGTTTCAAGAAATTTTATTTGATAAGCAGGCCTTGAATTTTGGGGGAGCTTATCAGTTTTTCCTGTAGCTGGGCAGCCAAGGGCTGATAATGAAACCTTTAATTTGTCAACCAACAAGACATCATTTATACAGTGAAAACTTTGGACATCAGAGGAATTTCCTAACACCGTATAAACATTTAAGATTCAAGTATGTAACCTATCTTAAACCAATTACACATTTTTACAACTATATACACAATGGATCTTCTCAAGCCTCACTCAAGTTACTTTTTTCTGTCTCCATAGCAAGTTTTGCCCAAATTCTACCAGGCATCTTCTTTTTTTTTTTTTTAACAGAAACATAGAACAAGAGGCACCTCCATTACAGGGTAGCTGGAAGCTCAGAGAATGGGGGAATGGGGTGGCACAATAAGTGCATCTTTGCACTTACTTTTGTGGTTGTAAGTGGTCATTCCCTGGGCTTCAACAAATGTACTCCTAATAACATCAAAGCATCAATTGAACAGCTGGTTTCAATCTTACTTCTAGCCACCTGACCTCCAAATGTTTATCAGCAGGTAACATGGTAATACTATGGGATCCCTGGGAGTCCTGTCCCTTAACAGGCCTCATACAGACCCCGTGCGAGGACCCTTACTTCTCCTCCCTCACGTACCTCTTAGGCAAGGGCTATGTTACCAGATCTTGGGAGTCTTATCCTTCCTAATGTGGCCTATGTAATCCCTTAATAGAAGGACCCTCCTCCACCTTTTTCCCACCACATAGGCAAAAGCATGTGCAACCAGATGCCAAGGAATCTATCTTTTTACTTAACCAGGACTGTGCAGCTTCATGTTTTCTAAAAGGACACTATAAATTTACTGGCTTCACATTGACACAAAATTAGGCTCACAAATAATGATAAGGCAAAGCCAAGGCCTGACTGATTTAACTAGTAAAAATTCAACAAGCTGTTTTTAGATTTAGGCAGTTTAGTACTTACATAGACAGTGAAAGATCAGCCAAAGGTGCCAGATCCCTGTGATCCTTGTCTCACACACCAAAAAGGATGACACCAAAACAAAAGGGACTAGGAGACTACAACACAACTTGTACAGTACTTTGTTACTGATGAGCTAAATCTAGACAGCAGTTAAGTGATTTTATATTTTGCAGCCCTATTTTGAAGAGGATGGGACAGAAAGCCTCTTATCTCCTCAGAACCAGGAAGTAGATGGGAAACTGTCTCATGACAGCCTCCTGGAGAGCTAGGATGGTAAGAGATCGTCTTATAGCAGCTTTTTATATGCTTCCCATTCTCTTGTGTTCCAGGAGGATCATAAGGCACTCTTCTAAAACCCAGGTTAGCTGTGGTTCAAGCCTTTGCCAATGTGGACACAAACAGGGCACAAGGGCACCATGACAGAACCATTCCCCTATGGGCGAAAACCATAGATGTGAACCCAGTGATACATAGAATTACTAAGTCTGTTTAGGCCTTTCACGTTTATAATGAGGGATATCTCATTTTCCTCCTCCTCATTTAGCCATTCATTCTCAGTCTACTTTGCTGTCTCTTCTATTTTTCCCCTCCATGCTCAACATTTTACTCTATACAAACTGTAAATTCAGAATCTATACTCCTTTAGTCTACTTTTGTTTGTGTTTGCTCCCTGTCTAGATTCTGAAACGTTTGTAAGGAAATATTCCATTTCATTGCCTTTTCCATATCCAGTAGATATCACACTGAATGAAATATGGTAGACTATTTGTTGAATTAAAATTAATTTTAGCATTGACACTAATTGGAAAAAGATCCCATCCAATCTGGATTAATAGATGATTTCTCTGTATGTGCTGTATGTGTCTTGTTTGTGATTTTAGTGCATCAGGTGCTATATAAATTCTGTTAGGCAAGTGAGGTATTTCAGGACTAGAGATTGGACTCAATTTTCTGTGTCTGTCCTCACAGTGACTAGCTCAGTTCTCAATACAAAACATGTTAAGCATCATTTCTATCACTTTAGTAACTCACGTCATCCCTATGGTTTTTGTCTCATCTACACGTGGCCTGTACTTAATATTTTTAAAATTAAATTAACTCCAAAAATGAATCCTCTGGGTACTGAACAATATTATTAAATAAAAATAAATTTAAATGTTAATATACCCACAGATACTCCCATCCTTAGAATTCCCTCCCAGAATACATCCTCCATTCCTATGGATGCTTCAAGGGTTCACCTACCAGTTCCAGGGTTGGTATTTCCAGTCACAGAACCTCCTTAGGTGATGCAATGACCCTGAGTTAGGGCCACCATAGAAACCAGAGAAAGAACTGTTCCTGAAGCTAGAGAAAAGGAAAGTACTTACAATCTGAACCCAGAGGAATTTTGTACTTCCTATATCATGATCTCAGAACTTTTTTGGGCCAGTGAGGCAGAGCAGAAAGCAGACCAGAAAGAAAAAAAAATGAGCTCACCTTGGCTTACTCTTCTTGAGGGGGAAGATATTCTAGCTTCATGTCTCTAAGGTTCTAGGAGAGATCACAGTCTCAGAGCCGTGCCTAGAAAAAGAGGCACCTGCACATCAAACAACTCTGAAGAAAATCTGCCCAATTCCAAACTTTCCCTCTCCCACACGTTCCCCAGAGAAACTCCCCAACAAGGCCCTCAATAATAAAGTGGTAACACCAAGAGGATATATGTCAAAAGAAATATAGATCCAAGATTATTTTCTAGGTTCTAAGAAAGACAATGGCAACAAAACCCAAAATAGACAAATGTGATCTAATTAAACTAAAGAGCTTCTGCACAGCAAAAGAAACGATCATCAGAGTGAACAGGCAACCTACAGAATGGGAGAAAAATTTTGCAATCTACCCATCTGATGAAGGGCTAATATCCAGAATCTACAAAGAACTTAAACAAATTTACAAGACAAAAACAAATGACCCCATCAAAAAGTGGGCAAAAGATATGAACAGACACTTCTCAAAAGAAGACATTTATGTAGCCCACACACATATGAAAAAAATGCTCATCATCACTGGTCATCAGAGAAATGCAAATCAAAACCACAATGAGATACCATCTCACGCCAGTTAGAATGGCAGTCATTAAAAAGTCAGGAAACAACAGATGCTGGAGAGGATGTGGAGAAACAGGAACATTTTTACACTGTTGCTGGGAGTGTAAACTAGTCCAACCATCGTGGAAGACAATGTGGCGATTCCTCAAGGATCTAGAACTTGAAATACCATTAGACCCAGCAATCCCATTACTGGGTATATACCCAAAGGATTATAAATCATGCTACTATAAAGACACATGCACACATATGTTTTTGTGGCACTATTCACAATAGCAAAGACTTGGAACCAACCCAAATGTCCATCAATGATAGACTGGATTAAGAAAATGTGGCACATATACACCAGGGAATACTATGCAGCCATAAAAAAGGATAAGTTCATGTCCTTTGCAGGGACATGGATGAAGCTGGAAACCATCATTCTAAGCAAACTATCAGAAGGACAGAAAACCAAACACCAGATGCTCTCGCTCATAGGTGGGAGTTGAACAATGAGAACACATGGACATAGGGCAGGGAACATCACACACCAGGGCCTGTTGGGGGGGTTGGGGGTCAGGGGAGGGATAGCATTAGGAGAAATACCTAATGTAAATAATGAGTTGATGGGTGCAGCAAACCAACATGGCACATGTATACCTATGTAACAAACCTGCACATTGTGCACATGTACCCTAGAACTTAAAGTATAATAATAATTTTAAAAAATGGTATCTAAAAACCTAACATTAACAGGAGGAGGACTGGAGACCATGAGAAAGAAGAAATCTTAGGGGTAGAACATGAATCAGATAATAGAGACCTTTTCTTTGTCTTTCATAAATATGAAAATAGGGCTCATCAATCTAAAATAATCAAAAAGATGAGAATCTAGTTAAAATAGTTTTATTCATGAGCAAAAGTTGAGGACAGGCTGCCCAGGAAAGCACAAGCTCCAAAGAATGGAAGTCAGTATTCCAAAGTGTAGAAGTTTGGGATCGTTTATATAGACAAAGTTCAGGAAAGTTTCACAGAATTTCAGTATCTTTCTACGTAAAACTTAAGGCACAGTTACAATGATTGGATTAGTTAAGGAGGTCCTTTTATTTCATGAAAGGTGTATTTAACAGTCCACAGTGAAGATGAAACTGTCATGGGGTTCCTATTCAGGTGCCATCTTGTCTGAGTTAGGTACAGGACAATAAAGGAAGCAGTTAATCTGTAACAAAGTTCAGTGATTGGAGGGGAAGGTCTCCTCTCTGGTCTTTCCTAGTCATTTGCAGAAAAATCACAATGAGGACAAGAGTTAAGCTATAATCTGTCTGTGAAGTAGAATTATAATCATGCTATGTGACTCAGATTACAGTCACATCTCGCTCAAGGCTTAAAATGTTTTGGGGGCTCCAGTGGTTTTTAAAAATTTCCAATAGCTTTTAAATCTTACTCATTTTCAAATTTCCCCCTTTTTAATCAAGATCTTTCAAAGATTAGAAGGAGTGAGATTACGTGTAAAAAAAGAAAAAAAGATATTTCAAAGAAAGCATCATAGATGACCACAACAATAGCTTTGCTTCCTTTTATGTTCAGGAGTTTAGTCCCATGTCACTAGGAAGGTTCCTTCATAGAATGTCATGTGCCACGGAAAAGGGAAATTGAACAAGCCATAAAGTTGATGTGTATAGGCCAAATTTAAAGAAACATGAGAAAAATGATTTTGTGACCTGTGTTAAGCTAAACAGATATATCTTCAATTAATGCAGTTCTTTGGGCAATCATTATTCTAATCTTTTCAGTCATGTATCAACTCCATTGCAAACAAATGCCATAACAGCAGTGTAGACAAAAACAGGCCAAAACACAACATGTGATTATAATTCCCAGGATAAATAACAGCTTTTGCCATCAAATTCCCCAAAATCCAAACAAGCTGCTTAGCCAAATGCTTCGAGAGGGTTTGGGATCTGAAAGGTTGGTTAGTTGGGTTTTCATGTCATTGTTCAATTTAGTGACGCTATTTGAGTCATCTGGGATACAGATACAACGTTCAGTTTTTATGATAGTGCATCTTCCCCCGTGGGCAGCACTGAATATGCTTAAAGTCATACAGGTCTATAATATACCATTTCTCACAAGAGTAATTTCATTATTTAATAACAAAATACCCATGCAGCTATCATTTAGTGCCTTTTGTGTATAATTGGTTAGGGTCTCTACATGGCAAAATGACATGCTCAATACCTAGTTGTGGTATGAAGATGGAAGCTAAATGGGCATACCAAT
The DNA here is from genome assembly GCF_002776525.5 of Piliocolobus tephrosceles. Lineage (NCBI taxonomy): Eukaryota > Metazoa > Chordata > Mammalia > Primates > Cercopithecidae > Piliocolobus > Piliocolobus tephrosceles. The sequence continues at coordinate 97,827,973 of NC_045445.1, read as the reverse complement.
GGGACACAACAAATCCAACAAGATTGTAAACGAGGAAAATTTGAAGGTTTTGACAAGGTATGCACGACTTAACCTTGTACCCAACCATAACCAAGGGAACACTGTCCTAACCTTCCTGGGGATAACCATGGCCACAGGTTAGTGCCAAGACAGTCTATTTGGAGCTAACCAATAAATACATGGTCATTGTGCCTATTCAGTGTTATGTCAATCAGTACTTTTAAACATAATGTTGTCGATACAATATTCTTTGGATATCCATCCCATATCTGTAGTGCTACTGGGCCAGGTATCTTTACTATGATTTCTCTGTTCCCAACATAAAGGGCCCACCTGGCTAAGCTGACTAAAGGAGGGGTTAAACCAGATAAAATGATCCCAAATTTGTTATACCATCCTGAAATGGTATTGTCTTAGGTTTTAATTGAGGCAGTGTTGTTGTTTCATATATCAGTTAGGGTAGTGGCAGCATTAAAACAAATGAACTAAATTTTTTACTGAGAAGCTTTTCCCAAGCCTTTTTCTGTAAAGTACTAACAGACCAATGATGAACATTATCCTTAATTACACTACTGTCAGGCACTAATGACTGGTTTTGAGAAAAGATGGATATATTTCTGATGTTTTATCTATCCAGTCTTGCCTGAAGGGAAGAGATACTCACCACAGAAGGCTAGAAATACCAGAAAGGGGCATGAGACTACACACCCATCAAGCACCTTTTTGTTACCTACTACATAGTCCTGGGCTCACTGCAGAAAGAGGTTTGCTTCATAAGCAACAGCTGGTGATAGTAGTGCCACCATGGGAGAAACAAGGACAAAAGGAAAGAAGTTTAGTGGGAGTTTATAAAGGAAAATGTTCCCCATCTGTTAATAATTGTTAATTATTAAGTATTCATTTAGATAGAGGCCTAACCCAGAGTCTTGTGTTTTAGCTGTCTATATCAGATGTCATCTTCTTCTTGAACTGGCATCAACTTATTTTAAGTTGGAGGTCACTTTCTGGGGAAACAGTCTACTCAGGAGATGGAACATTCTTTAGAAGAGAAACGTGGATCTTTGTGTCTATTCCTTCTAATTTAACAGTACAAGGGTTACTAAGAAGCACATGGTAAGGGGCCCTCAACTTTGGTTGGAAAGATTCTTTTAAATGATGCTGGGGAGGGGGCGGGGTCAAGATTGCCTACTAGAAGCAGTGGTGTTTAGAGGCTCCCATGGAAACAACCACCACCAAAAAAAAAAAAAAAAAAAAAAAAAAACATAATAAGCGTGTGAATCCTTCACCGGCAACCAAGGCATCCAGGTTCTATCATCAAAATTGACTAGAAGACTGGCGCGACCCACGGAGAGAAAGAAGAGCAATGTGGTGCAGTGGCCCACCTGAGAGGCACAAGCGCCACACAGGGAAGGGGAACCCCCTCCTGCCAGCCAAGAGAGGTGGTAGGTAAGGGTGCTACCCAGTCAGGGAAACTGTGCTTTTCCCACGTAACTGTGCTACCCACGGATCGGAATATCCCACTGGTGAATCCATGCCACCGGGGCCTAGTGTCCCAACCCCAGAACACACAGATTCTTACAGCCTCTCAGCTAGAATCTGCTTAAGCCTACAGAACTCCTGGGGGGAGGGGCGACCAGCACTGGCTGCTGCTGCCTGCTGTCTAAACCCTTTGAGCTCTTTGGGGGTTGGGCAGCAGCCATCAATGGGACTCGCAAATGCCTAACATACTAAGCTCCCTGGGCAGGGGAAGGGCAGCACCCATCTCTATAGCCCCAGGCTGCACTTTTCCCCTGCTGGAGCCAGGGAGGCTGGACGGCTTGGTCTCAAGACTTGTCCCCAACAGCTCAACACACAGGCTGTGGTAGTCTGAGGCCAGAGGGCCTCTTCAGGCCTGAATCTGACCCATCCTTCCTCATTGGGTGTGGCTTCCCTGCAGGAACTCCAACAACTCCAGCCAGAGGCTCAGGGACAGAACCCGGATCTCCCTGGGCCTGAGTCCCTAGGGGGAGAGGTAGCCCCAGTCTCTGTGGACCAACAGACTTAGCCTTTCCTCCTGGTAGTTCTGAGGAATCTGGGCAGCCCAGATGAGTGGGTTTTCCCCCAGCGAGGCACACCCCCCTCCACCAAGGGACAAAGTGCTTTGTTACATGGGTCCGGTCCCCCATGCCACCCAACTGGGTGAGACCCTCCAACAGAGGTTGTCAGATACCCTATACAGGAGTGATCCTACTGGCATCAGGTTGGTGCCCCTTGAGGTCAGAGGTCACAGAAAAAGAAGCAAGGCACCCATGCCACCTGTGCTGTTCTCTAGCCTCCCTGAGTGACACCTCCAGGCGTGGGAGTGAATCAGATGAATAGGGTCTGAAGTGAACCCCCAGCAAATGGCAGCAGCCCTACAGAAGAGGGACCTGACCATTGACTGAAAAACAAACAAGTGGAAAGCAACAACAACAGCATCAACAACAACAACAAAAAGCCCCCATAAAAACCCCATCCAAGGGTCAGAGCAAAGAGTAAAGCTAGACAAACTCACGAACATGAGAAAGAATCAATGAAAAAATGCTGAAAACCCAAAAGGCCAAAGTGCCTCTTTTCTTCCAAATGGTCTCAATGTCTCTCCATCAAGGGCACAGAACCGCACAGAGGATCAGATGGACAAATTGACAGAAGTAGGTTTCAGAAGATGGGTAACAAAAAACAAAGATGTGCTAAAGGAACATGTTCTAATCTAATGCAAAGACGCCAAGAACGTTAATAAAAAGGTTAGAGAAATAGGCCAGGCACAAGTGGCTCAGGCCTGTAAGCCCAGCACTCTGGGAGGCTGAGGCAGGCAGATCACAAGGTCAAGAGATCGAGACCATCCTGGCTAACACGGTGAAACCCCGTCTCTACTAAAAATATACACACACACAAAAATTAGCCGGGCGTGGTGGCGGGCGCCTGTATTCCCAGCTACTCAGGAGGCTGAGGCAGAAGAATGGCGTGAACCCGGGAGGTGGAGCTTGCAGTGAGCTGAGATCATGCCACTGCATTCCCTGATGGAGCTGAAAAACACAGCATGAGAACTTCATGAAGCATACACAAGTATCAACAGCTGAATCAACCGAGTGGAAGAAAGGATATAAGAGTTCAAAGATCACCTTACTGAAATAAGCCATGCAAACAAGACTTGAGAAAAAAAATGAAAAGGAATGAACAAAGCCTCCAAGAAATATAGGACTTCATAAAAACACCAAACCTACCATTGATTGGAGTACCAGAAACAGATGGGGAGAATGGAAACAAGCTGGAAAATACACAAGATATTATCCAGGAGAACTTCCCCAACCTAGCAAGACAGGCCAACATGCAAATTCAGGAAATACAGAGAACACCATTAAGATACTCAATGAGAAGATCAACCTCAAGACAAATAGTCATCAGATTCTTCAAGGTTGGAATGAAGAAAAAAATGTTAAGGGCAGTGAGAGAGAAAGACCAGGCCACCTACAAAGGAAAGCCTATCAGACTAACAGCAGAACTCTCACCAGAAACTCTACAAGCCAGAAGAGACTGGGGACTGATATTCAACATTCTTAAAGGAAAGAATTTCCAACCCAGAATCTCATATCTAGCAAAGCTAACCTTTGTAAGCCAAGGAGAAATAAAATTCTTTCCAGACAAGCAAATGCTGACGGATATTGTTACCACCAGGCCTGCCCTGCAAAAGCTCCTGAAAGAAGCACTAAATATGGAAAGGAAACACCAGTATCACCCACTGCAAAAACACACCAAAATATAAAGACCAATGACACTACAAAGAAACTGCATCAACTAGGTGTGCAAAATAACCAAATAGCATCATGATGACAGGATCAAATTCACACATAAGAATACTAACCTTAAATGTAAATGGGCTAAATGCCACAATTAAAATACACAGACTGAAAAATTGGATATGGAGTCAAGACCCATGGGTGTGCTATATTCAGGAGACCCATCTTACATGCAAAGACACACACAGGCTCAAAATAAAGGGATGAAGGAAAATTTACCAAGCACATGGAAAGCAAAAAAAGAAAAAGCAGGGGTTGCAATCCTAGTCTCTGACAAAACAGACTTTAAACCAGCAAAGATCAAAAAAGACAAAGAATGGCATTACATAATGGTAAAGGGAACAATTCAACAAGAAGAGATAACTATTCTGAATATATATGTACCCAATACAGGAGCACCCAGATTCAAAAACAAGTTCTTAGAAACTTACAAAGAGACTAGGAATCCCACACAATAATAGTGGGAGACTTTGACACCCCACTGTCAGTATTAGACAGATCAACAAGACAAAAAATTAACAAGGATATTCAGGACTTGAACTTAGCTCTGGATCAAGTAGACCTAGTAGGTATCTACAGAAATCTCCTCCCCAAATCAATAGACTGTACAGTATTCTCAGTGCCACATGGCACTTATTCTAAAATTGACCACATAAGTGGAAGTAAAACACTCCTTAGCAAATGCAAAAGAACTGACATCATAACAGTCTCTTAGACCACAGTGCCATCAAATTAGAACTCAGGATCAAGAAACTCACTCAAAACCACACAATTTCATGGAGATTGAACAACCTGCTCCTGAATGACTCCTGGGTAAATAATAAAATTAAGGCATAAATCAAGAAGTTATTTGAAACCAATGAGAACAAAGAGACAACGTACCAGAATCTCTGGGACACAACTAAAGTAGTGTTAAGAGGGAGATTTATAGCACTAAATGCCCATATCAGAAAGCTAGAAAGATCTCAAATCAGCACCCTAACATCACAATTAAAAGAGCTAGAGAGGCAAGAGCAAACTAATCCAAAAGCCAGCAGAAGACAAGAAATAACTAAGAGCAGAGAAGAACTAAAGGAGATGGAGACACAAAAAACCCTCCAAAAAAAAAAAAAAAAAAAAGTCAATGAATCCAGGAGCTGGTTTTCTGAAAAAATTAACAAAATAGATAGACTTCTAGCTAGACTAATAAAGAAGAAGAGAGAGAAGAATCATATAGACACATTAAAAAATGATTAAGGGGATATCAGCACTGACCCCACAGAAATACAAACTACCATCAGAGAATACTATAAACAATTCCACACAAATAAACTAGAAAATCTAGAAGAAATGAATAAATTCCTGGATGCATACAACCTACCGAGACTAAACCAGGAAGAAGTTGAATCACTGTATAGACCAATAACAAGCTCTGAAATTGAGGCAATAATTAATAACCTACCAACCAAAAAAAAAAAGCCCAGGACTAAATAGATGGATTCACAGCTGAATTCTACCAGAAATATATAGAGGTGCTGGTGGTACCATTCCTTCTGAAATTATTCCAAACAATTGAAAAGGAAGGACTCCTCCCTAACTTATTTTATGAAGCCAGCTCCATCCTGATACCAAAACTGGGAAGAAACAACAAAAAAAGAAAACTTCAGGTCAATATCCCTGATGAACATTGATGTGAAAATCTTCAATAAAATACTGGCAAACCGAATCCAGCAGCACATCAAAAAGCTTATTCACCACAATCAAGTTGCCTTCACATCTGGGATGCAAGGCTGGTTCAACATACGCAAATCAATAAACATAATCCATCACACAAACAGAACCAAAAAGAAAAACTACATGATTATCTCAATAGGTGCAGAAAAGGCCTTTGATAAAATTCAACATCGCTTCATGTTAAAAACTCTCAATAAACTAGGTATTGATGGAACATATCTCAAAATAATAAGAGCTCTTTATGACAAATCACAGCCAATATCATATTGAATGGGCAAAAGCTAGAAGCATTCCCTTTGAAAACTGGTACAAGACAAGGATGCCATCTCTCACCACTCCTATTCAACATCGTATTGCAAGTTCTGGCAAGGGCAATCAGGCAAGAGAAAGAAATAAAAGGTATTCAAATAGGAAGAGAGGAAGTCAAGTTGTTTCTGTTTCCAGATGACATGATTTTACATTAAGAAAACCCAATCATCTCGGCCCAAAAACTTCTTGAACTGATAAGCAACTTCAGCAAAGTCACAGGATACAAAATCAATGTGGAAAAATCACAAGCCTTCCTTTATACCAACAATAGGCAAGCAGAGAGCCAAATCATTAATGAACTCTGATTCACAATCACTACAAAGAGAATAAAATACCTAAGAATACAGCTAACAAGGGATGTGAAGAACCTCTTCAAGGAGAACTACAAACCATTGCTCAAGGAAATAAGAGAGAACACAAACAAATGGAAAAACATTCCATCCTCACAGACAGGAAGAAACATCGTGAAAATGGCCATACAGACCAAAGTAATTTATAGATTCAATGTTATTCCCAAACTACCATTGACATTCTTCACAGGATTAGAAAAAAACTATTTTAAATTTAATATCCAATCAAAGACAACTCTGTATAGACAAGACAATTCTAAGCAAAAAGAACAAAGCTGGAGACATCACGCTGCCTGACTTCAAACTATACTACAAGGCTACAGCAACCAAAACAGCATGGTACTGGCACCAAAACAGACATAGAGACCAATAGAGCAGAACAGAGACCTCAGAAATAATACCACACATCTACAACCATATTATCTTCAACAAACCTGACAAAAACAAGCAATGGGGAAAGGATGTCCTATTCAGTAAATGGTGCTGGGAAAACTGGCTAGCCACATGCAGAAAACTGAACATGGACCCCTTCCTTACACCTTATTCAAAAATTAACTCAAGATGAATGTAGACTTAAATGTAAAATCCAAAACCACAAAAACCCTAGAAGAAAACCTAGGCAATGTCATTCAGGACATAGGCATGGTCAAAGACTTGAAGAGAGAAACACCAAAAGCAATGGCAACAAAAGCCAAATTTGACAAATGGGATTTAATTAAACTAAAGAGCTTCTGCACAGCAAAAGAAATTATCATCAGAGTGAACAGGCAACCTACAGAATGAGAGAAAATTTTGGCAGTCTACCGATCTGACAAAGTTCTAATAGCCAGAATTGACAAGGAACTTAAACATATTAGCAAGAAAAAAACAACTCCATCAAAAAGTGGGCAAAGGATACGAACAGACACTTCCCAAAAGAAGACATTTATGTGGCCAACAAATATCTAAAAAAAAAAAAAGCTCAACTTCACTGATCATCAGAGAAATGCAAATTAAAACCACAATGACATACCATCTCACACCAGTCAGAATGACAATTATTAAAAAGTCAAGAAACAATAGATGCTGCAAGGCTGTGGAGAAATTGGAACACTTTTACACTGTTGGTGGGAATATGAATTAGTTCAACCATTGTGGAAGACAGTATGGCAATTCCTAAAGGGTCTAGAACCCGAAATACCATTTGACCCAATAATCCCATTACTGGGTATATACCCAAAGGAATAAAAATCATTCTACTATAAAGTAACATGCACACGTATGCTTATTGCAGCACTATTTACAACAGCAAAGACATGGAACTAACCCAAACGCCCATCGATGATAGACTAAAGAAAATATGGTACACGTACGCCATGGAATACTATGCAGCCATAAAAAGGAATGAGATCACATCTTTTGCAGGGACATGGATGAAGCTGGAAGCCATCATCCTTAGCAAACTAACTCAGTAACAGAAAACGAAACAGCATATGTTCTCCCTCATAAGTGGGAATTGAACACTGAGAACACATGGACACAGACAGGGGACACACCAGGGACTCTTGGGGGGCAGGGGGTGAGGGGAGGGAATTTAGAGGATGGGTCAACAGGTGCAGCAAACCACCATGGCACACATATACCTTTGTAACAAATCTGCACATTCTGCACATGTATCCCCCCCCCTTTTTTTAGAAGAAATTAAAAAAAAAATGCTGGGGAGAAGGTGGAGCAAGATGGCTGATTGCTCCCCCACCTTACCCACCACCACCAGCAAGGACACAAGGCTAACAACTATTTACACAGGGAAAAAAAACAAAAAACCCTTCATAAGAATTGAAAATCAGGTGAGTACACATAGTACCTTGTTTTAACTTCATATCACTGAAAGAGGCACTGAAGAGATAGCAAAAGCAGTCCTGAATCGCCAACACCACCCCTCCCCTACCCCAGCAGTGGCAAAGTGGTGCAGAGCTTCTCTGGGTGCTAGAAGAGAAACAGCACAAAAATTGAGGCATTGAACTCAGTGCTGTCCTGTTAGAGCAGAATGGAAAATTAGACCAAATAGAGCTGATGCCTCTCCATGAAGGGAGTATTTAAACCCGCCCTGGTTTACGGGAGCAAGATGGCCGAATAGGAACAGCTCCAGCCTCCAGCTCCCAACACGAACAACACAGAAGACGGGTGATTTCTGCATTTTCAATTGAGGTACTGGGTTCATCTCACTAGGGAATGCCGGACAATCGGTGCTGCTCAGCTGGTGCAGCCCGACCAGCGAGAGCTGAAGCAGGGCAAGGCATAGCCTCACCTGGGAAGCGCAAGGGGGAAGGGAATCCCTTTTCCTAACCATGGGAAACTGAGACACACAACACATGGAAAATCGGGTAACTCCCACACTAATAATGTGCTTTACCAAGGGTCTTAGTAAACAGCACACCAGGAGATTATATCCCACACCTGGCCTGGAGGGACCCATGCCCACGGAGCCTCCCTCATTGCTAGCACAGCAGTCTGAGATCTAACTGCAAGGCAGCGAGGCTGGGGGAGGGGCACCCGCCATTGCTGAGGCTTAAGTAGGTAAACAAAGCCTCCAGGAAGCTCCAACTGGGTGGAGCCCACCGCAGCTCAAGGAGGCCTGCCTGTCTCTGTAGACTCCACCTCTGGGTGGAGTCTGACAGCTGACTGACAGCTTTGAAGAGAGCAGTGGATCTTCCAGCACAGAGGATGAGATCTGAGAACAGACAGACTACCTGCTCAAGTGGGTCCCTGAGCCCTGAGTAGCCTAACTGGGAGACATCCCCCACTAGGTGCAGACCGACACCTCACACCTCACATAGCAGGGTACACCCCTGAGACGAAGCTTCCAGAGCAAGAATCAGATAGCAGCACTCACTGTTCAGCAATATTCTATCTTCTGCAGCCTCTGCTGCTGATACCCAGGCAAACAGGGTCTGGAGTGGATCTCAAGCAATCTCCAACAGACCTACAGCTGAGGGTCCTGACTGTTAGAAGGAAAACTAACAAACAGAAAGGACACCCACACCAAAACCCCATGAGTACATCACCAGCATCAAAGACCAAAGGCAGATAAAACCACAAAGATGGGGAAAAAGCAGGGCAGAAAAGCTGGAAATTCAAAAAATTAGAGTACATCTCCCCCTCCAAAGGAACGCAGCTCATCACCAGCAACCGATCAAAGCCAGACGGAGAACGACTTTGACGAGTGGAGAGGAGAAGGCTTCAGTCGATCAAACTTCTCAGAGCTAAAGGAGGAACTACGTACCCAGTGCAAAGAAACTAAAAATCTTGAAAAACGAATGGAAGAATGGATAACTAGAATAATCAATACAGAGAAGGCCATAAACGAACCAACAGAGATAAAAACCATGACACGAGAAATACGTGACAAATGCACAAGCTTAAGTAACCGACTCAATCAACTGGAAGAAAGAGTATCAATGACTGAAGATCAAATGAATGAAATGAAGTGAGAAGAGAAGTCTAGAGGAAAAAAAGGAAAAAGAAATGAACAAAGCCTCCAAGAAATATGGGATTATGTGAAAAGACCAAATCTACATCTGATTGGTGTGCCTGAAAGTGAGGGGGAAAATGGAACCAAGCTGGAAAACACTCTGCAGGATATCATCCAGGAGAACTTCCCCAACCTAGTAAGGCAGGCCAACATTCAAATTCAGGAAATAAAAAGAACACCACAAAGATACTCCTCGAGAAGAGCAACTCCAAGACACATAATTGTCAGATTCACCAAAGTTGAAATGAAGGAAAAAATGTTAAGGGGAACCAGAGAAAAAGGTCGTGTTACCCACAAAGGGAAGCCCATCAGACTAACAGCAGATCTCTCAGCAGAAACTCTCCAAGCCAGAAGAGAGTGGGGGCCAATATTCAACATTCTTAAAGAAAAGAATTTTCAACCCAGAATTTCATATCCAGCCAAACTAAGTTACATAAGTGGAGAAATAAAATCCTTTACAGACAAGCAAATGCTTAGAGATTCTGTCACCAACAGGCCTGCCCCTTAAGAGATCCTGAAGGAAGCACTAAACATGGAAAGGAACAACCAGTAGCAGCCATTGCAAACACATGCCAAAATGTAAAGACCATCGATGCTAGGAAAAAATTGCATCAACTAACGAGGAAAATAACCAGCTAATATCACAATGATCAAGTTCACGCATAACAATATTAACCTTAAATGTAAATGGACTAAATGGTCCAATTAAAAGACACAGACTGGCAAACTGGATAAAGGGTCAAGACCCATCAGTTTGCTGTATTCAGGAGACCCATCGGACATGCAGAGACACACATAGGCTCAAAATAAAGGGAAGGAGGAAGTTCTACCAAGCAAATGGAGAACAAAAAAAAGCAGGGGTTGCAATCCTAGTCTCCGATAAAACAGACTTTAAACCATCAAAGATCAAAAGAGACAAAGAAGGCCATTACATAATGGTAAAGGGATCAATTCAACAGGAAGAGTTAACTATCCTAAATATATATGCGCCCAACACAGGAGCACCCAGATTCATAAAGCAAGTCCTTAGAGACTTACAAAGAGGCTTAGACTCCCATACAATAATAATGGGAGACTTCAACACCCCACTGTCAACATTAGACAGATCAACGAGACAGAAAGTTAACAAAGATATCCAGGAATTGAACTCAACTTTGCACCAAGCGGACCTAACACACATCTACAGAACTCTCCACCACAAATCAACAGAATATACATTCTTTTCAGCACCACATCGCACTTATTCCACAATTGACCACATAGTAGGAAGTAAAGCACTCCTCAGCAAATGTAAAAGAACAGAAATTATAACAAACTGTCTCTCAGACCACAGTGCAATCGAACTAGAACTCAGGACTAAGAAAATCAATCAAAACCGCTCAACTACATGGAAACTGAACAACCTGCTCCATTTAAAGCAGTGTGTAGAGGGAAATTTGTAGCACTAAATGTCCACAAGAGAAAGCTGGAAAGATCTAAAATTGACACCCTAACAACACAATTAAAAGAACTAGAGAAGCAAGAGCAAACACATTCAAAAGCTAGCAGAAGGCAAGAAATAACTAAGATCAGAGCAGAACTGAAGGAGATACAGACACAAAACACCCTCCAAAAAATCAATGAATCCAGGAGCTGGTTTGTTGAAAAGATCATCAAATTGATAGACCACTAGCAAGGCTAATAAAGAAGAAAAGAGAGAAGAATCAAATAGACACAATAAAAAATGATAAAGGGGATATCACCACTGACCCCACAGAAATACAAACTACCATCAGAGAATACCATAAACACCTCTACGCAAATAAACTAGAAAATCTAGAAGAAATGGATAATTTCCTGGACATTTACACTCTCACAAGACTAAACCAGGAAGAAGTTGAATCCCTGATAGACCAATAGCAGGCTCTGAAATTGAGGCAATAATTAATAGCCTACCAACCAAAAAATGTCCAGGACCAGACAGATTCACAGTTGAATTCTACCAGAGGTACAAGGAGGAGCTGGTACCATTCCTTCTGAAACTATTCCAATCAATAGAAAAAGAGGGAATCCTCCCTAACTCATTTTATGAGGCCAACATCATCCTGATACCAAAGCCTGGCAGAGACACAACAAAAAAAGGGAATTTTAGACCAATGTCCCTGATGAACATCGATGCAAAAATCCTCAATAAAATACTGGCAAACCGGATTCAGCAGCACATCAAAAAGCTTATCCACCATGATCAAGTGGGCTTCATCCCTGGGATGCAAGGCTGGTTCAACATATGCAAATCAATAAACGTAATCCAGCATATAAACAGAACCAAAGACAAAAACCACACGATTATCTCAATAGATGCAGAAAAGGCCTTTGACAAAATTCAACAGCCCTTCATGCTAAAAACTCTCAATAAACTCAGTAATGATGGAACATATCTCAAAACAATAAGAGCTATTTATGACAAACCCACAGCCAATATCATACTGAATGGGCAAAAACTGGAAGCATTCCCTTTGAAAACTGGCACAAGACAGGGATGCCCTCTCTCACCACTCCTATTCAACATAGTGTTAGAAGTTCTGGCTAGGGCAATCAGGCAAGAGAAAGAAATCAAGGGTATTCAGTTAGGAAAAGAAGAAGTCAAATTGTCCCTGTTTGCAGATGACATGATTGTATATTTAGAAAACCCCATCATCACAGCCCAAAATCTCCTTAAGCTGATAAGCAACTTCAGCAAAGCCTCAGCATAAAAAATTAATGTGCAAAAATTGCAATTATTCTTATACACCAGTAAGAGACAAATAGAGAGCCAAATCATGAATGAACTCCCATTCACAATTGCTTCAAAGAGAATAAAATACCTAAGAATCTAACTTACAAGGGATATAAAGGACCTCTTCAAAGAGAACTACAAACCACTGTTCAGTGAAATAAAAGAGGAAACAAACAAATGGAAGAACATACCATGCTCATGGATAGGAAGAATCAATATTGTGAAAATGGCCATACTGCCCAAGGTAATTTATAGATTCAATGCCATTCCCCTCAAGCTACCAATGACTTTCTTCACAGAATTGGAAAAAACTGCTTGAAAGTTCATATGGAACCAAAAAAGAGCCTGCATTGCCAAGACAATCCTAAGTCAAAAGAACAAAGCTGGAGGCATCACACTACCTGACTTCAAACTATACTACAAGGCTACAGTAACCAAAACAGCATGGTACTGGCACCAAAACAGAGATATAGACCAATGGAACAGAACAGAGCCCTCAGAAATAATACCACACATCTACAGCCATCTGATCTTTGACAAACCTGACAAAAACAAGAAATGGGGAAAGGATCCCCTATAGAATAAATGGTGCTGGGAAAATTGGCTAGCCATAAGGAGAAAGCTGAAACTGGATCCTTTCCTTACTCCTTATATGAAAATTAATTCAAGATGGATTGGAGACTTAAATGTTAGACCTAAAACCATAAAAACCCTAGAAGAAAACCTAGGTAATACCATTCAGGACACAGGCATGGGCAAGGACTTCATGTCTAAAACACCAAAAGCAACGGCAGCAAAAGCCAAAATTGACAAATAGGATCTAATTAAACTAAAGAGCTTCTGCACAGGAAAAGACACTACCATCAGAGTGAACAGGCAACCTACAGAATGGGAGAAAATTTTTGCAATCTACTCATCTGACAAAAGGCTAATATCCAGAACCTACAAAGAACTCAATCAAATTTACAAGAAAAAAACAAACAACCCCAACAAAAAGTGGGCAAAGGATATGAACAGACATTTCTCAAAAGAAGATATGCATACAGCCAACAGATACATGAAAAAACGCTCGTCATCACTGGCCATCAGAGAAATGCAAATCAAAACCACAATGAGATACCATCTCACACCAGTTAGAATGGCAATCATTAAAAAGTCAGGAATCAACAGGTGCTGGAGAGGATGTGGAGAAATAGGAACACTTTTACACTGTTGGTGGGATTGTAAACTGATTCAACCATTGTGGAAGACAGTGTGGCGATTCCTCAAGGATCTAGAACTAGAAGTACCATATGACCCAGCCATCCCATTACTGGGTATGTACCCAAAGGATTATAAATCATGCTGCTATAAAGACACATGCACACGTATGTTTATTGCGGCACTATTCACAATAGCAAAGACTTGGAATCAACCCAAATGTCCATCAGTAACAGACTGGATTAAGAAAATGTGGCACATATACACCATGGAATACTATGCAGCCATAAGAAAGGATGAGTTCGTGTCCTTTGTAGGGACATGGATGCAGCTAGAAACCATCATTCTCAGCAAACTATCTCAAGAACAGAAAACCAAACACCGCATGTTCTCACTCATAGGTGGGAATTTAACAATGAGATCACTTGGACTCTGGAAGGGGAACATCACACACCGGGGCCTACTATGTGGAGGCGGGAGGGGAGAGGGATGGCATTGGGAGTTATACCTGACGTAATTGATGAGTTGATGGGTGCTGATGAGTTGATGGGTGCAGCACACCAACATGGCACAAGTATACATATGTAACAAACCCGCAGTTGTGCACATGTACCCTAGAACTTAAAGTACAAAAAAAAAAAAACCCAGCCCTAACCAGAGGGGAATCACCCATCCCAGAAGTCTGAACTTGAGTGCCTACAGACCTCACCACCAAGCTCTATACCACTCTGTGTCTCCAGGTAAATGTGAAAAGCACTCTAGACCATAAGAAGAGAAACTCTTAGGGGAGAGGCCAGTCCTAGGGCTGAACTAGGCCCAGAAACAGTGGACTAGGCAGTGGGGGTGGGAGGACTCGACCTACTGAGACACCAAGAGTTAGGGCAGCCAAGGAGTGCTGACATCACCCCTTCCCTAATCCCAAGCTGCACAGCTCCAAAACAGACTCCTTCCTTCATTTGAGAAGAGGAGAGGGAAGCGTGGGGAGGACTTCATCTTGGATCTGGGATACCAGCTCAGTCACAGAAGTATAGGGCAACAGTCAGAGCTGTGAGGCCCCCATTCCAGGCCCTAGCTCCCGGAGAACATTTATAGACACACCCTGGGCCAGTAAAGAACCCATTGCCTTGAAGAAAAGGACCTAGTCCTGGCAGGATTCATCACCTACTAACTGAAGAGACCTTGGGCCATGAATAACCAGTAGTGATACCCAGGTACCACACCAAAGGCCTTGAGTGAACCTCTGACATCTGCTGGCTCCAAGTACCAGCGCAGCCACAGTGGGGTAGAGCACCAAGTCGGCTCTTGATGTCCCTGATTCCAGGAATTGATGCTTAAATGGCATTTCTAGACCTGCCCTGAGCCAGAATGTAGCTCACTTCCCTGAAGGGTGAGTTCCAGGCCAGGCAGCATTCACAACATGCTCACTTACAAGACCTCGGGCCTTAGGAGGACATCAGTGGTAGTCTGGCAGTACTCCTCATGGCCGGGGGTTGTGGTGGCTACAGGGTAAGGCTCCTCCAAGGGAAGAAAGGGAAGGATTGCATCTTGTGGTTGAAGTGCCAGCTCAGCTGCAATGTAATAGAATACCAGGTAGATGTCTAAGGTTTTTGATTCTAATCTCCGACTCCCTGACATCATTTATGTACCCTCCCAAAGCCTGGGGGACTTTGATGTCCTGAAGGGAAGGACACACCACATGCCTGGCTGGCTTTGCCACTTCCTGATTGTAGAGCCCCAGGGCCTTGAATGAACAGAGGCGGTAGTCAGGGAGTGGTTACAGTAGGCCTTGAGCAAGACCCAGAACTTTGCTGGCTTCAGGTCTCACCCAGTACAGTCCTAGTGGTAGTGGCCACAGGGTGCCTGGGTCACTCCACCCCCAGCTCTAGGTGGCACAGAACAGAGAGAGAATCTGTATGTTTGGGAGAGACTAATGGAAGAGAACAGGAGTCTCTGCCTGGTAATCCAGAGAATTCACTTGGATCTTGTGTAAAACCATCAAGGTGATACTTCTATGAGTCTGCAAGAACCACAGTGTTATTGGTCTTGGCATGCCCCCGCTAAAGCAGATACAGCTTAGATCACATTAACCAAGTCCTTTCAAATATCCAAGAAGGATGGCTACACATAAGCCCAAACAGTGAAGATTATGATAAATACCTACTCTTCAATGCCCAGATACTGAAGAACCTTTACTAGCATCAACACCATCCAGGAAAACATGATCTCACCAAATGAACTAAATAAGGCACCAGGGACCAGTCCTAGAGTAAAAGAGATATGTGTCCTTTCAAGAAGATAATTCAAAATGGCTGTTTGGAGGAAACTTCAAGAAATTCAGATAACACAAAGAATTAATTCAGAATTCTATCTGATACATTTGACAAAGATATTGAAATAATTAAAAAATAGCAGAAATTCTGGAGCTGAAAAAATGCCATTGTCATACTGAAAAATGTATCAGAATCCTTTAATAGAATGGATCAAGCAGAAGAAAGAATTAATGAGCTTGAAGATAGGCTATTTCAAAATACATAGAGGAGACAAAAGAAAAAACAAAAGACAATGAAGCAAGCCTACAAAATCTAGAAAATAGCATCAAAAGGGAAAATCTAAGAGATATTGGCCCTACAGAAGAGGTAGAGAAAGAAATAGGGGTGGAAAGTTTATTCAAAGAGATAAAACTTCCCAAACCTAGGGAAACATATCAATATCCAAGTACAAGAAGGTTATAGAACAGCAAGCAGATGTAATCCAAAGAAGACTACCTTAAGGCATTTAACAATCGGAATCCCAAAGGTCAAGGAAAAAGAAAGAATGGTAAAAGAAGCAAGAGAAAGGAAACAAGTAACATACAATGGAGGTTCAATACATCTGGCAGCAGACTTTTCAGTGGAAACCTTACAGGCCAGGAGAGAGTGACATGCCATATTTAAAGTGCTGAAGAAAAACATCTTTTACCCTGGAATAGTATACCTGACAAAAATATCTTTGAAGCATGAAGGAGAAATAAAGACTTTCCTGGACAAACAAAAGCTGAGGGATTTCATGAACATCAGACCTGTCCTACAAGAAATGCTAAAGCAAGGACTTTAATCAGAAAGAACAGAATATTAATGAGCAATAATCACCTGAAGCTACAAAACTCACTGGTAACAGTAAGTACACAGAAAAACACAGAATATTATAACATTGTAACTATGGTGTATAAACTACTCTTATCCTAAGTAGAAAGACTAAACAATAAACCAATTAAAATAGTAACTACAACAAAGTTTTTCAAGACATAGGAAGTACAATACGATATAAATAGAAACAACAAAAAGTTAAACAGCAGAGGAACAAAGGTAAGGTGTAAAGTTTTATTAGTTTTTGTTTGATTGTTTATGCAAATAGTGTTAAGTTTTTATCAGGTTAAAATAATGGGTTATAAGATAGTATTTGCAAGCCTCATGGTAACCTCAAACCAAAAAACATACAATGGATACACCAAAAATAAAAAGCAAGAAACTAAATCAAATCACCAGAGAAAATCACCTTCACTAGAGGAAGACAGGAAGGAAAGAAGGAAGAAAAGGCCAGAAAACAAATAGCAAAATGGCAGAAGTCTTTACTTATTAATAATAACATTGAATATAAATGGACTAAACTCTCACATCAAAAGACAGACTGGTTGAATGGATGAAAAACAAGACCCACTGATTTGCTATCCTCAAAAAACATACTTCACCTATAAAAACACACATGACTGACATGTCATGACTGACAATAAAGGTAGAGAAAAAGATATTCCATGCCAAAGGAAAACAAGAGCAGGAATAGCTATATTTATATCAGGCAAAATAGATTTCAAAACTATTAGAAAAGACAAAGAGATCAGTGTGTAAGGATAAAGGGGTCAATTCAGCAAGAGAATATGACAGTGTTAAATATATATGCCCCCAACACTGGAACATCCAGATATATAAAGGAAAATCTATTAGAGCTAAAGAGAGAGTTCAGCCCCAATGCAATCATAGCTAGAGACTTCAGCAACCCACTTTCAGCATTAAACAGATCTTCCAGACAGCAAATCAACAAAGAAACATCAGACTCAATCTGCACTATAGACCAAATGGGTCTAATATATATTTACAGAACATTTTATCCAAGAGTTGCAGATCTAATATATATTTATAGAACATTTCATCCAAGAGCTGGAGAATACACCTTCTTTTCCTCAGAACATGGAATATTCTCAAGAATAAACCATATGATAGGTCACAAAACAAGTCTTAAAACATTCAAAAATTGGAAAATATCAAGCATCTTATCTTACCACAATTGAATAAAACTAGAAGTTAATAATAGAGAAATTTTGGAAACTATATGAATACATGGAAATTAAACAATATGCTCCTCAATGACTAATGGGTCAATAAAGAAATTAAGAAGGAAATTGAAAAATATCTTGAAACAAATGTTAATGGAAATACAACATACCAAAACCTATGGGACGCAGCAAAAGCAGTAGTCAGAAGGCAGTTCATAGCTATAAGGGCTACATCAAAAAAGAAGAAAATCTTCAAATGAACAATTTAACAATGCATCTTAGAAAATCTAGAAAAGCAAGAGCAAACCAAACCCAAAATTAATACAAGAAAATAAATCAAAACATCTGAGCAGCAATAAATGAAATTGAAATGAAGAAAACAAGACAAAAGATCAATTAAACAAAAGTTGTTTTTTTGGAAAGTTAAACAAAATTGGCAAACCTTTAGCTAGACAAAGAAATAAATAATATACTAATAAATAAAACAAAAAAATGAAAAAGAAGACATTACAACTGATACTACAGAAATTAAAGGATCATTAGTGGCTACTATGAATGACTATACACACCAGTAAGTTGGAAAATCTAGAAAAAATGGACAAATTCCTAGATACATACAACCTACCAAGATTGAATCAGGAAGAAATCTAAAACCTGAACAGACCAATAACAAGTAATGAGATAAAAGCTGTAATAAAAAGTCTCCCAGAAAAGAAAAACCCAGGAGCTGCTGGCTTGACTGCTGAATCCAACATTAATACAAATCCTACTTAAACTTTTCTGAAAAATAGAAGATGATGGAACACTTCCAAACTCATTCCACGAAGCCAGTATTACCCTGACACCAAAACCAGACAAAGACACATTGAAAAAAGAAAACTACAGGACAACATCTCTGAGGAATATTGATGCAAAGATCTCAACAAAATACTAGCAAATTGAATTCAACAAACATTAGAAAGATCATTCATCGTGATCAAGTGGGATTTATCCTGGGGATGCAAGGATGGTTCAACATATGCAAATCAATCAATACAATACATCATATCAACAAAATGAAGAACAAAAACCATATGATCATTTCAATTGATGCTGAAAAAGCATTTCATAAAATCCAACATCGCTTCATGATAAAAACCCTCAAAAAACTGGTTGTAGAAGGAACATGTATCAACATAGTAAAAGCCATATATGAACGACCCACAGCTAGTATCATACTGAATGGGGAAAAACTGAAAGCCTTTCCTCTAAGATCTGGAACACAACAAGGACGCTCAGTGTCACTGCTGTTATTCAACATAGTACTGGAAGTCCTACCTAGAGTAATCAGACAAGAGAAATAAAGGGCACACAGTTGAAAAGAAAAAAAAACTCAAATTACCTTTTTTTACAGATTATATGAGCTTATATTTGGAAATACCTAAATACTCCACAAGAAAACTGTTAGAACTGATAAACAAATTCAGTAAAGTTGTAGGATACAATATCAACATGCAAAATCAGTAGCATTTCCATATACCCAGAGTGAACGATGTGAAAAAGAAATTTAAAAACACATCCCATTTACAATAGCCACACATAAAATTAAAAAGCTAGGAATTAAACAGAGAAGAGAAAGATCTCTTTAAAGAAAAGTATGAAACACTGATGAAATAAATTGAAGAAGTCACCAGAAAATGGAAAAATATTTCATGTTCATAGATTGGAAAAAGTAATATTGTTATTGGAAGAATTAATATTGTCCATGCCACTAAAGCAATCTACAGACTCAATGCAATCCCTATCAAACTACCCATGACATTCTTCACAGGAATAGAAAAAGCATTCCTAAAATTTATATGGAATCATAAAAGACCCAGAATAGCCAAAGCTATCCTAAGCAAAAAGAACAAAACTGGAGGAAACACATTATCTTACTTCAAATTATACTACAGAGATACAGTAACCAAAAAAACCTGGTACTAGCATAAAGACAGACACACAGACCAATGGAACAGAATAGAGAACCCAGAAACAAATCCACACACCTACAATGAACTCAGTTTTGACAAAGGTGTCAAGAACATACACTGGGGAAAACACAGTCTCTTCAATAAATGGTTCTGGGAAAACTGGATTTCCATATGCACAAGAATGAAACTAGACCCTATCTCTCTCTCTCCATATACAAAAATCAAGTCAAGATGGATTGAAGACTTAAATCTAAGATCTGAAACTGTGAAACTACTACAAGAAAACATTGGGGAAAGTCTCCAAGACATTGGTCTGGGCAAAAATTTCTTGAACAATACCCCACAAGCACAGGCAACTAAAGCAAAAATGGACAAACAGGATCACATCAAGTTAAAAAGCTTCTGCACAGCAAATGATACAATCAACAGTGTTAAAAGACAACCTGCAGAGTGGGAGAAAATATTTGCAAACTACCCATCTAACAAGGGATTAATAATCCTATCAAAAAATGGGCAAAAGATTTGAATAGACACTTCTCAAAAGAAGACATACAAATGGCAAACAAGCACATAAAAAGGTGCCCAACTTCATTGATCATCAGAGAACTGCAAATCAAAACTACAATCAGATATCATCTCACCACAGCTACAATGACTTATATACAAAGACAGGCAATAACAAATGCTGGCAAGGATGTGGAGAAAAGGGAATCTTTGTACACTGTTGGTGGGAATATTAGTACAAGCACTATGGACAATGGTTTGGAGGTACCTCAAAAACTAAAAATTGAGCTACCATATGATCCAGCAATCCCACTGCTGGTATATACCCAAAAGAAAGGAAATCAGTATATGGAAGAGAAACCTGCACTCCTATATTTGTTGCAGCACTTTGCAATCACTAAGATTTGGAAGCAACCCAAGTGTTCATCAACAGATGAATGGATAAAGAAGCTGTGGTACATATACCCACTGGAATAATATTCAGCCATAAAAAAGAATGAGATCCAGTGATTTGCAATAACCTGGATAGAACTAGAGATCATTGTGATAAATTAAATAAGCCAGACACAGAAAGACCAACATCACATGTTCTCACTTATTTGTGGGATTTAAAAATCAAAACAATTCAACTCATGGAGATAGAAAGTAGGATGGTTACCAGAGGCTGGGAAGGGTAGTGAGGGTCTGGGGGTGGGGATGGTTTATGGGTACGAAAAATAGTTAGAAAGAATGCAGAAGACCTACTATTTGATAGCACAATAGGGTGACTATAGTCTATATTAACTGTGTATTTTAAAATCTTAAAGAGTATACTTGGATAGTTTGTTACTCAAAGGATAAATGCTTGAGGGGATGGATACCCCATTCTCCATGATGTGCTTATTGTATATCGCATGCCTGTATAAAAACATCTCATGTACCCCATAAGTATGTATACCTCCTATGTACCCACAAATTTTTTTAAAAAAGATGTCATTGCCAGTAGACAAAATCCCCTGGTTGAAAATTGTGGGTCTTGAATTCTTTATTTCCTGGGAGCCCACTATAAAAACAATCTTTCACTATGTTATAATTTTTTAGTTAATTAATAAGGTTAGAACAACGAATATGTCTCCCCTTGCAATTATGGAGTTACAATGTCCTGGGGTAGACTCATAGGTCTTCCAGTTGTTATTTCAAATAGGGATAACTGTTGTTTACCAAAAGGGGCTGATCTTAGGTTAAGCAAAACCAAGGAAAGCTCATTCAGCCAAGGAATCTTAAGAACTTCTGTTATTTTTGCCAACTGAGTCCTAATTATTCCATTTGTACATTCCACCAGTCCAGACGGTTGGAGACGATATGCACAATAAAAGTGTTTCAGGATGGGTCAAATTTTACATATTGATTGAATTATCTGTCCAGTGAAGTGAGTGCCTCTGTTTCTCTGAAATTCCATAGGAACTCCCTACGTTGCAATAATTTTTTCTAAGAGAATTTTACTTGCCACTAAGTCCATTTCTTTTCTGAATGGAAATGCTTCTATTCAACAAGAAAACATCCAAATCATCAGTAGAACAGAATTGTATCCTTGTGATAGTGGCAGCTAAATAAAATCTCATTGCCATACTTCAAAGGGGCCTACAAGTAAAGGAAAATGTCCTTGGGAACTATGTAAAAGTTTTCCTGGATTCTATTTTGGGCAGATGTGGCAGCAATTGTATGCCCCATGAGCTATAGTCAGAGAAAGTTTCCAAAAATATTATTTTCCACAAGCAACCATTTTATCAGGGCTCCAATGAGTGAAATCACATACATAGGTAAAAATGATGACTATAATTCAGCAGGAAGGATAGGCAAGTTTTTTGACTCCTCCTGTATCTAATCTTTGGGAGGGTATGTTCCTCCTTTTGTTTTCCAACTTTCCTGTTTGGATTTTGGAGCTCTAGATTTAGTTCATTTTTATGTCTAATTCAGGTGCTTTTAAAAAAATTATTCTCTTTTTTGGGGTTATTATTTTAAAGTTAGTATAAATTGCTTTTCTTGTTTAGATGCATTTAGAGCAGCTCTTTTTGTTACCTTATCAGCTAGCTGATTTCCTTTGCTTTCTGGAGCATCTGATTTGGAATGACCTAGAATTTTAATAATGGCCAGTGATTTGGGTAATAATATGGCTTCTAATTATTGTGAAATAAGATATCCATTTTTTATGTGCTGACCAGAAGTTAAAAATCATTTGCTTCCACAGCATTCCAAAATTATTAGCTACTCTAAAAGAATATCTGCTGTCTATATGAATATTAGCATTTATTTTTTTCACCAACTAACAGATCCTGATTAATGCTATCAATTCTACTTGTTGAGCTGAGGTGGCTTCTGGAAGGGAAGCACTTTCCATTTCTTCAGTAAAATATACTCCTGTAGAGCGTGCACAGTAACTCCCAGATTCATCTTTTAACTAGGGTCCATCTATAAACCAAGCAACATCAGTGTTAGTAAGGGTAGTCTCCTGCAGGTCTGTTCTAGAAGAGAGAAGCTTGTCAGTTAAGATTACACAATCATGCGGCATCTCATCTGAAGGTAGAGGCAGAAGGCTGGCAGGGTTTATATTATTGCACCTAGAGATTGTTAAGGTGAGGTACAGAAAGAACTACATAAAAAGCTAGTCTGCTGACAGAATAATGTTGAGTGTGGTTTGAATTTAGAAGTGCTTCCACAGAATGTGGAATGAAGACAGTGAGGGGAATCCCATCGCTATTTTTTCCAGTTTTTTTGTTTGTTTGTTTGTTTTTACTAAAACAGCAGTAGTAGTTACTCTCTTCAGGCAGTGTGGCAATCTTTTAGCCATGGCGTCCACTTGCTGACTACAGTATCCTACAGGCCTATTTCGGTCTCAGTGTTTTTGTGACATAACACCTAAAGCATTTCCCTTATTTTTATGAACAAACAATGAAATGGAATATAGATGCTGGGGTATTTATAAAGCTCTTTGTAATCTCTTCCAAAGTTAATGAATTTCCTCAGTCCATTCCAGGGGATCTGGCTTGTGTTTCTTTAGAAGAGTATACAGAGGTTGAGTTTTCTTTTTTTTTTTTTTAAGCTTGGAATCCAATTTCTACAGTATACTGCCAGTCCCCCAAATCTTGGTTGTTTCTTAGTTTAGGGGATAAGAAGGCCAATATTTCTTTTATTCTATCCTGGTAGATAAAAAGACCTTGCCTTGATATTAGATGACCCAAATATCTTACCTGTTTTTGACAAAACTGAAGTTTTTTCTTTGACACCTTGCATTCTTTTAAGGCTAATTGTTGTAATAAGTGAATCCCATCTTCTATAGAGGCTTCTTTATCCTCTGAACTGAGAAGCAAATCATCTATGTATTGTATTAAAATACATTTCTTAAGGAAGTCAATATCTGAGAGATCTCCTTCTAATATTTTTTAAAAGTAAGTAGGGCATTCAGTGTATCCCTAAGGCATGAGTGTCCATAAGTATTGCTTGTCTTCCCAAGTGAAGGCAAAGAGAAATTGAATGTCCTTATCCACAGGAATACTAAAGAACGCACTATAAACTTAATCACAGTAATGATTCACATTAGGTAAGAATAGCAGTCAAAAATGTATGGTGCTTTGGAACTACCGGATGGTGAGGAATGATTATATTGTTAATCACTCTCAGACCCTGTACAAACCTCCATGCTCCAGCATTTGCTTTTCTTACAGGAAGGATTGGAGCATTACATGGGTATGTACAGAGAATAATCAGACCCCTTTTTATATAGTCTGGAACTATGAGTCTTATTCCTTCCAAAGCTTCTGGTTTTAAAGGGTACTGTTTAAAGTTTGGATGAGGTTTTTGTGGGTCTATTTGATTTTTTTTTTTTTTTTTTTTTTTTTTTTGAGACAGAGTCTCGCTCTGTCGCCCAGGCTGGAGACAGTGGCGCGATCTCGGCTCACGGCAAGCTCCGCCTCCCGGGTTCAGGCCATTCTCCTGCCTCAGCCTCCCAAGTAGCTGGGACTACAGGCGCCCGCCGCCACGCCCGGCTAATTTTTTGCATTTTTAGTAGAGACAGGGTTTCACCATGTTAGCCAGGATGGTCTCTATCTCCTGACCTCGTGATCCGCCCGCCTCGGCCTCCCAAAGTGCTGAGATCACAGGCGTGAGCCACCGCGCCCGGCTCCTCTATTTGAATTTTTATTGGAGAAGCTAAATCCTTCCATCTTCTAACCCCTATTACTACCAAAAACCTAGAATCTGCATTTTCAAATTATAGACACGGAATCCCATACCTGTGGAGGAGGGAAAGCTGCTCTCTCAACCAAATCTCCAAATAGCACCTGTGGTCTCTCAAATTTATATTCCCAGAATTAAGGATACAAACTTGAAATCAATTAAAATAATGAAAGGGCTAGAATGGGGTTGATTGGGTATGGAAATTCAGTTTTATCTTACTAGTGCTAAGAGGGGAAAGATATAGCTATAAATGCTTACATTAAAAAAGAAAAAAGATCTCTCACCTACAACCTAACTTTACACCTCAAAGAACTAGAAAAAGAACAAGCTTAACCAAAGCTAGCAGAAATAAATAAATAATAAATATTAGAGCAGAAATCATTAACATAGAGAATATAAAAAGTAGGGAAAAACAATGAAGCCAATAGTTGGTTCTTTGAAAAGATCAATGTGACTGACGTATATTTAGCTAGATCAAGAAGAGACAAAACTCAAATAACTAAAAGCAGAAATGAAAGGACATTACAAGTGATTTTGCAGAATTAAAAAGCATTAAGACATAATATGAATAATTGTACACCAAAAATATGATGACCTAAATGAAATGGATGAATTCCTAGAAACAATTTGCTAAAACTGAATCCAGAAGAACCAGAAAATTTGAACAGACATAGCTAGCAAGGGGATTATATCCATAATAAATAACCAAAACCCCTGGACCAGAAAGCTTCACTGCTGAATTCTACCAAACAGTTAAAAGAAGAATTAGTACCAGTCCTTCTGAAATTCTTCCATAAAAATTAAAGGAGGGAACACTTCTACAGTCATTCTATGAGACCAGCATTATCCTGATACCAAAGCCGGACAAAGGCACTACCATCAGAAAAAACTACTCTACAATATCTCAGATGAACATTAATGCAAAAATTCTCAACAAAATACTAGCAAAGAGATTTCATCAGTACATTAAAAAGATTATACACCATGACCCAGAGGGATATTTTTCTTGGAATGCAAAAATAGTTCGACACACAAAAATCAAAGCAATAATATCGTATTAACAGACTGAAGGGAAAAAAAAACCCACATGATCATCTCAGTTGATGTAGAAAAAGCATTTGACAAAATTCAATATCTTTTCATGGAAAAAACTCTCAACGAACTAGAAATAGAAGGAAATTCCCTAACATAATAAAGACCATATATGCAAAGCCCACAGCTAACATCATACTAAATGGTGGAAGATTGAAATCTTTTCCTCTAGTATCAGAAACAAAATAAGGTTTCTTAGTTTCACCACTTCTATTCAATATAATTCTTGAAGTCCTAGCCATAGCAATTAAGCAAAAAAGAAATAAAAGGCATACAAATTTGAGAAGAAGTAAAATTACTTCTATTCACAGATAGCATGATTTCATATGTAGAAAACCCTATAGAGTCCACACCAAAAAAAGCTGTTATAATAAGCAAATTCAGCAAAGTTGCAGGATACAAAATCAACACACAATCAACACACAAAATTCAGTTGCATTTCTACATACTAACAATGAATAATCTGAAAAGGAAATTGAGAAAACAATTTTATTTGTAAAAGAACCAAAAATAATGAAATACTTAATAACTTTCTCTCTTCAACAAATGGTGTCTGGACAACTTCATATCTACATGCAAAAGAATGAAGTTGAACCCTTGCCTTAACTCACATACAAAAATTAATTGAAAATATATCAAAAAACTAAACAAGAAAAACAACTAAAACTCATAGAAGAAGACACAGGGGAAAATTTTATGACATTGAATTCGTCAATGACTTCTTACATATGACATCGAAATCAGAGGCAACAAAAGTAAAAAACAGATAAACCGGCCAGGCGCGGTGGTTCACGCCTATAATCCCAGCACTTTGGAAAGCTGAGGTGGGCGGATCACGAGGTCAGGAAATCGAGACCATCCTGGCTAACACGGTGAAATCCCATCTCTACTAAAAATACAAAAAATTAGCCGGGCGTGGTGGCTGGTGCCTGTAGTCTCAGGTACTCTGGAGGCTGAGGCAGGAGAATGGCATGAACCCGAGAGGCGGAGCTCGCAGTAAGCCGAGATCATGCCACTGCAGTCCAGCCTGGGTGACAGAGCCAGACTCCATCTCTAAATAAATAAATAAATACATAGATAGATAGATAGATAGACCGGACTACATTAAAATTTAAAACTTCTGTGCATGAAAAAACATAATAAACAGAATTAAAAGGCAATCCACAGAATGGCAAATATATTTGCAAATCATTTATCTGATAAGGGGTTAATATCCTGAATATAAAAAGAACTTCTACAACTCAATAACAAAAAGCAATCCACGTTAAAAATAGGCAAAAGACTTCAATAGACATTTCTCTAAAGATGATATACAAATGGGCAATAAACACATGAAATATGCTCAACATCTTTTTGTATCAGAAAAATGTAAATCAAAACCAGGATGAGACAGCACCTTGCATACATTAGAATGGCTAATACAAAACAAAAAAACAAACAGAAAACAATATGTGCTGATAGGAATATTTTTTAAAATCTGAAATCCTGTACACTTTTGGTGAGAATGTAAAATGGTGACACTGCTGTGGAAAACAGTATGGCAGTTCATTTTAAGAATGGAATTACCATATGATCCTGCAATTCTGCTTCTGGGTATGTATCCCAAAGAATGTAAAGCAGGATAATCTCTCGTATCAAAAAAAAAAAAAAAACTTGTTTAAATATTGAATACATAGAAACAGAGTAGAAAAGTGGTTACCAGAGGCAGCGTTAGGGGTGGAGGGAGGAACTGGGAGATGTAGTTTAAAGGGCACAAAAGTTGCAGTTACTTAGGATGAATAAGTCTAGAGATTTAACATACAGCATAATTATTATAGTTAATAATATTGCAGTGTATACTGGCAATTTGCTAAGAGAGTAGATTTTAGGTGTTCTTACCCCAATACACAAAAGGTAAGTTTGAGACACTAGGATAGATATGTTAAATGACTTGAACACAGTAATAATATAACAATATATGTATATCAAAACATGTTGTATGCCTTAAATATGCAATTTTTTTAATAAAAGAATTTCAAGCATGGTCTTAGAGATTTGCACACCCACGTTTACAGCAGCATTACTCACAAAAGTCAGAAGGTAGAAGCAACCCAAGTTTCTTTCAACGAATTAATGGATAAACAAAATGTGGTCTATACATTCAAGGAAATATTATCAGCCATTAAAAGGACAGAAATTCTGACACGTTATAACATGGATGAAATTTGAAGATATTATGCTAAGTGAAACAAGCTGATCACAAAATGTGAAATACTGTATGATTCCACTTATATGAGGCAATCAGAATAGTCAAACTCACAGAAACAAAAAGTAGAAAGGTGTTTGTTGGGGCTGAAGGAGAAATGAGGTGTTGTTTAATGGGTATAGAGTTTACATTTTGCAAGATGAAAAATTCCTGGAAACTGATTGCATAACAATGGAAATAACGTAAAACTATTGAACTGTACACTTTAAAATGTTTAAGGTGGTAGATTTAATGTCATGTGTACCTCACCACTATTAAAAATTTTTTAAACAGCAGTTTCTTATTGCATGTCTGCCATGCATCAGCCACTATACTCTGTTCTTTTTCATGATTTTTAAAAAGATGACATTTCTCAAAAGAAGACATTCACACAGCCAACAGACACATGAAAAAATGCTCATCATCACTCGCCATCAGAGAAATGCAAATCAAAACCACAATGAGATACCATCTCACACCAGTTAGAATGGCAATCATTAAAAAATCAGGAAACAACAGGTGTTGGAGAGGATGTGGAGAAATAGGAACACTTTTACACTGTTGGTGGGATTGTAAACTAGTTCAACCATTATGGAAAACAGTATGGCAATTCCTCAAGGATCTAGAACTAGATGTACCATATGACCCAGCCATCCCACTACTGGGTATATACCCAAAGGATTATAAATTATGCTACTACAAAGACACATGCACACGTATGTTTATTGCGGCACTATTCACAATAGCAAAGACTTGAAATCAACCCAAATGTCCATCAGTGACAGACTGGATTAAGAAAATGTAGCACATATACACCATGGAATACTATGCAGCCATAAAAAAGGATGAGTTTGCGTCCTTTGTAGGGACATGGATGCAGCTGGAAACCATCATTCTTAGCAAACTATCACAAGAAGAGAAAACCAAACACCGCATGTTCTCACTCATAGGTGGGAACTGAACAATGAGTTCACTTGGACTCGGGAAGGGGAACATCACACACTGGGGCCTATCATGGGGAGGGGGGAGGGGGGAGGGATTGCATTGGGGAGTTATACCTGATATAAATGATGAATTGATGGGTGCTGACGAGTTGATGGGTGCAGCACACCAACATGGCACAGGTATACATATGTAACAAACCTGCACGTTATGCATATGTACCCCAGAACTTAAAGTATAATAAAAAAAAAAAAAAAGATATCTCTCTCAAACTCCTCACCTCCTCCTTAACTCATTCTACAAAGCCAACATACCATGATACCAAAACCTGGCAAAAAAAAAAAAAAAAAAAAAAAATGAAAAAAGAAAACTACAAACCAAAATATCCCTGATAAACACAAAAGCAAAAATCCTTAACAAAATACTAGCAAACCAATTCAGCAGCATATCAAAAATCTAATTCACCAAGATCAAATAGGCTTCATTCCTGGGATGCAAGACTGGATCAACATATGCAAATCAATAAATGTGATTCACCATATAAACAGAATTAAAAACAAAAATCATATGATCATCTGAATAGATGGAGAAAAAGCTTTTGATAAAATCCAACATCCCTTCATGATAAAAACCCACAACATATTAGACATCAAAGGAACATACTTCAAAATAATAAGAGCCATCTATGCCATACCCACACCAAATATCATACTGAATGAGCTAAAGCTGGAAGCATTCCCCTTAGGAACTGGAGCAAGACAAGGATGCCCACTCTTACCACTCCTATTCAGTACAATACTGGAAGTCCTAGCCACAGGAAACAGGCAAGAGAAAGAAATAAAAGCCATCCAAATAAGAAAAGAAGAATTCAAACTATCTCTCTTCACTGATAACATGATTCTATACTTAGAAAACCCTAGAGACTCCACCAAAAGGCTCCTAGAACTGATAAGTGACTTCAGTAATGTTTCCAGATGCAAAATCAGTGTACAAAAATCAGTAGCATTTCTATACATCAAGACCATTCAAACTGTGAGCCAAATCAAGAATACAATTGAATTTACAATAGCCACAAAAAATAAAATACCAAGGTTTCGCTAACCAAGAAAGTCAAAGATCTCTACAAGGATAACTACAAAACGCTGCTGAAAGAAATCATAGATGACACAAACAAAGGAAAAACACTGATGCTCATGGAGTGGAAGAATCATTATCATTAAAATAACCATACTGCTCAAAGCAATCTCCAGATTCAACACTATTCCTGTCAAGCTACGAAAGTCATTTTTTTTCACAGAATTAGAAAACACCATTCTAAAATTCATATGGAAACCAAAAAAAGAGCCCAAATAGCCAAAGCTATTCCAAGAAAAAAAAGCAAAGCTGTGGGCATCACATTATCTGACTTCAAACTGTTATAAGGCTAGAGTAACCAAAAGAGCATGGCACTGGTACAAGAAGAGCACATAAACCAATGAAACAGAATAAAGAGCCCAGAAATAAAGCCACACACCAACAGCCATTTGATTTTCAGCAAAGTTGGCAAAAACAAGCAAGGAGGAAAGGACTCCCAATTCAATAAATGGTGCTTGGATACTGTATAGCTATATGCAGAAAAATGAAAGTGGATTCCTACCTTTCACCATATACAAAAATTAATTCAAGATGCATTAAAGATTTAAATGTAAGACCTCAAAACTATTATAATCATAGAAGAAAACCTAGGAAACATCATTCTGGATATTAGCCTTGGGAAATAATTTATGACTAAATCTTCAAAAGCAATGGGAACAAAAACAAAAATTGACAAGTGGGACCTAATTAAACTAAAGAGTTTCTGCACAGCAAAAGAAACTATCAACAGAGTAAAGAGCCTACAGAAGGTATGAAAATATTTGCAAACTGTGCATCCAACAAGGGTCTAATCTCCAGAATCTATAAGGAACTTAAACAATTCAATAAGCAAAACATAAATAATTCCATTGCTCAATATCACTAATCATCAGGGAAATACAAATCAAAACCACAATCAGTCAGAATGGCTATTACTAAAAAGTCAAAAATAACAGATGCTGGCAAGGCTGTGGAGAAAAGGGAATGCTTATACACTGTTAGTGGGAATGTAAATTAGTTCAGCCACTGTGTAAGGCGGTTTAGAGATTTCTCAAAGAACTTAGAACTACCATTTAACCCATCAATCACGTTGCTGAGTATATATCCAAAATAAAACAAATCATTCTACCAGAAAGACACATGCACTGGTATGTTCATTGCAGCACTATTCACACTAGCAAAGACATGGAATCAGTTTAGGTGCCTATTAACAGTGGATTGGATAAAGAAAATGTGGTACACATACACCTGGAATACTAGGGAGCCATACAAAAAAACATTAGCATGTCTTTTGCAGTAACATGGATGCAGCTGGTGGCCATTATCCTAAGTGAATTAACACAGGAACAGAAAACCAAATACCACATTTTCTCACTTATAAGTGGAAGCTAAACACTGAATACACACGGACATAAAGATGGCAACAATAGACACTGGCAAGCACTCAGGGAGGGGAGGAGGGTGAAGGGATGAAAGACGATTACATACTATGCTCAATATCTGGGTGATGGAATCAGTCATACCCCAAACCTCAGCATCACACAATATATCCATGTAAGAAACCAGTACATGTACTCTCTGAATCTAAAATAGAAGTTGAAATTATTTATTTAAATTTATAAAAGTGTACATAAGTTTAAAAAATTAAAATAGAAATGATATACAATGGTTGTACATATTACATATTTTAGGGGTACATGTGATATTTTGCTATATGTATATGATGCATAATAATTAAATCAGGGTAACTGGGATATCCGTCATCTCTAACATTTATCTTTTCCTTGTGTTGGGGACATTACAATTCTCTTCTAGCTATTTTGAAATATATAACAAATTATCATTAACTATAATCTCTCTGCTATACTATCAAATAATAGCATGTATTCCTTCTATATAATAATATGCTTGTATCTATTAATCCCCCTCTCTTCTACCATTCTCAGCCTGTAGTATCCACTATTCTACTCTCTATGTCTATGACATCTACTTTTTAAGGTCCCATATATAAGTGAGAACATGTAATATTTGTTTTTCTGCACCTGGCTTATTTCACTTAACATAATGATCTCAAGCAACTCATGTTGCTGCAAATGACAGAATATCTGTTTCCTAGCTAAGTAATACTACATTGTATGGAGATTCCATATTTTTTTTCCATTCATTTGTTAAGGGGCACTTAGGTTGCTTCCAAATCTTGACTATTGTGAATAGTGCTGCAATAAATATGGGAATGCAGATATCTCTTTGATATACTGATTTCTCTACTTTGGCATATCTACCCAGCAGAGGGATTGCTGGATAAAATGATAGTTCTATTTTCATCTTTTTGAGGAACTACCAAATTGTTCATCACAGTGGTTGTACAAATTTACATTCCCACTAACAGTATTTGAGTGTTTTAGTCCATTCTCATGCTGCTATAAAGAACTGCCCAAGACTGGGTAATTTATAAAGAAAAGAGGTTTAACTGACTCACAGTTCTGCATTGCTGGGGAGGTCTCAGGAAACTTACAATCATGGTGGAAGGCAAAGGAGAAGTGGGCACTTTCTTCATGGGAGTGGGGGGGGCGCAGAACAGAGTGAGTGCAAGCAGAGGAAATGCCAGACACTTATAAAACCATCAGATCCTCAGATCACTCACTATCATAACAATAACATGGGGAAACTGCCCTCATGATCTGATTACCTCCACATGGTCACACCCTTGACATGTGGGGATTATGATAATTACAATTCAAGGTGAGATTTGGGTGGGGACACAGAGCCAAACCATATCATTCCACCCCTGGCACCTCCCAAATATCATGTCTTTTCACATTTCAAAACCAATCATGCCTTCCTATCACTCCCCCAAAATTTTAACTCATTTCAGCATTAACACAAAAGTCCATAGCTCAAAGTCTCATCTAAGACAAGGAAAGTCCCTTCTGCCTATGAACCTGTAAAATCAAAAGCATGTTAGTTACTTCCTATATACAATTGAGGTACAGGCATTGGTAAATACACCTGTTCCAAACGGGAGAAATAGGTCAAAACAAAGGGGCAACAGGCCCCATGCAAGTCCAAAATCCAACAGGGCAGTCATTAAACCTTAAAGTTCCAAAATGATCTCCTTTGACTCCATCTCTCACATCCAGGTGAAGCTGATGTAAGGTGGCTCCCGTGATCTTGGGCAGTTCCGCCCCTGTGGCTTTGTGGGGTACAGCCCCACTCCCGGCTGCTTTCATGGGCTGGTGTTGAGTGTTTGCCACTTTTCTAGCTGCACAGTACAAGCTGTTGGTGGATCTACCATTCAGGGGTCTGGAGGACAGAGGCCCTCTTCTCACAGATCCACTAGGCAGTGCCCCAGTGGGGACTCTGTGTTCCGACCCCACATTTGCCTTCTGCACTGCCCTATCAGAGGTTCACCATGAGGGATCCACTCCTGCAGCACACTTCTGCCTAGACATCCAGGTGTTTCCATACATCCTCTGAAGTCTAGGCAGAGGTTCCCAAACCTCAATTCTTGACTTTTGTCCACCCACAAACTCAACACCTGCCAAGGCTTGGGGCTTGCACCCTCTGAAGCAATGACGTGAGCTTTACCTTGGCACCTTTTAGCCATGGTTGGAGCTGAAGCAGCTGGGACACAGGGCACCATGTCATGAAGCTGCACAGGGCAGGGGAGCAGGGGGGCAGGGGGACAGTGGGACTGGCCCAGGAAACCATTTTCTCTCCTAAGCCTCTGGGCCTGTGATGAGAGGGGCTGCCCTGAAGTTCTCTGATAGGGCCTGGAGACATTTTCCCCATTGTCTTGGTGAATAACCTTTGGCTCCTTGTTACTATGCAAATTTCTGCAGTGAGCTTGAATTTCTCCCCAGAAAATGGGGTTTTCTTTTCTATTGCATAGTCAGGCTGCAGATTTTTCAAACTTTTATGCTCCACTTCCTCTTGAATGCTTTGCAACTTAGAAATTTATTCTGCCAGATACCCTAAATCATCTCTCTCAAGTTCAAAGCTCCACAGATCTCTAGGGCAGGGGCAAAATGCCACTACCTTCTTTGCTAAAGCATAGGAAGAGTCATCTTTGCTCCAGTTCCCAACAGGTTCCTCATCTCCATCTGAGACCACCTCAGCCTGGACTTCATTGTCCATATCACTATCAGCATTTTGGTCAAAGTCATTCATCAAGTCACTAGGAAGTTCCAAACTTCCCCACATCTTCCTGTCTTCTGAACCTTCCAAGTCTCTAGGAAGTTCTAAACTTTCCCACATTTTTCTCTCTTCTTTTGAGCCCTCCAAACTGTTCCAACCTCTGCCTGTTACCCAGTTCCAAAGTCGCTTCCACATTTTCAGGTATCCTTATAGCAGTACCCCACTACCTTGGTACCAATTTACCGTATTAGTCCATTCTCATGATGCTATAAAGAACTGTCAGAGACTGGGTAATTTACAAAGGAAAGAGGTTTAATTGACTCACAGTTCTGCATTCCTGGGGAGGCTTAGGAAACTTACAATCATGGCAGAAGGCAAAGGAGCAGCAGGCACCTTCTTCACAGGGCAGCAGGATGGAGTGAGTGCAAGCAGGGAAAATGCCAGACACTTATAGAAACCATCAGATCTCATGAGCCTCACTCACTATCATGAGAACAGAATGGAAGAAACAGCCCCATGATCCAATTACCTCCACCTGGTCATGCCCTTAACACATGGGGATTATGAGGATTATAATTTGAGGGGAGATTTGGGTGGGGACACAGAGACAAACCATATCAATTCCCTTTTATCTGCATCCTTGCCAGCATTCATTATCTTTCATCTTTTTCATAATAGCAACTTTAGGTCATACTGCCCAAAGAAATTTATAGATTCAATGCTATTCCTATCAAACTATCAACAACATTCTTAACAGAACTAGAATAAACTATTTTAAAATTCATATGGAACCCAAAACAGAGCCTGAGTAGCCAAGGCAATCCTAAGCAAAAAGAACAAAACTGGAGGCATCACTTTATCCAACTTCAAACTATACTACAGGGCTACAGTAATCAAAACGGCATGGTACTGGTACAAAAACAGATAGACACATAGACCAATGGAACAGAATAGAGATTCCAGAAATAATGCTGCACAACTACAACCATCTAGTCTTCAACAAAACTGACAAAAACAAGCAATGGGGAAAGTACTTCCTATTCAATGCATGGGCTGGGATAACTGGCTAGCTATATGCAGAAGATTGAAACTGGACCCCTTCCTTACACCATATATAAAAATCAATTCAAGATGGACTAAACACTTAAATGTAAAACTCCAAACTATAAAAACCCTGGAAAATAACCTAGGAATACCATTCTGGATGGGAACTGGCAAAGGTTTCATGACTAAGATACCAAAAGCAGTTGCAACAAAAGAAAAATTGACAAATGAGTTCTAATTAAGCTGAGGACCTTATGTACAGCAAAAGAAACTATCAACAGAGTGAACAAATAACCTACAGAATAGGTGAAGATATTTGCAAACTATGCATCTGATGAAGGTCTAATATCCAGAATTTATAAGGAACTTAAATTTATAAGAAAAAAAAAACCTCATTAAAAAGTGGGCAAAGGACCTGAACAGACAGTTCTCAAAAGAAGACTTTCATGCAGCCAATAAGCATAAGTAAAAAAGCTCAACATCACTGATTGTTAGAGAAATGCAAATCAAAACCACATGAGATATCATCTCACACCAGTCAGAATGGCCATTACTGAAAAGT
Source organism: Piliocolobus tephrosceles (assembly GCF_002776525.5). Taxonomy (NCBI): domain Eukaryota; kingdom Metazoa; phylum Chordata; class Mammalia; order Primates; family Cercopithecidae; genus Piliocolobus; species Piliocolobus tephrosceles. Next base: position 97,792,229 of record NC_045445.1, on the reverse strand, counting down.
CAAAAAATAACAGATTCTGGTAAGTTGCAGAGAAAAAGGGACACTTCTACACTGCTGGTGGGAGTCCAAATTAGTGCAACCACTGTGAAGGACAGTGTTGCAATTCCTCAAAGAACTAAAACAGAACTATTATTTGATTCAACAATCCAATTACTGAGTATATACTCAAAGGAATATAAATTTTTCTACCATGAAGACACATGTATGTATATGTTCACTGCAGCGCTATTCACAATAGCAAAGACATCAAATCAACCTAAATGCCCATCAACAGTAGACTGGATAAAGAAAGTGTGGTATTTATACACAATGGAATACTATGCAGCCATCAAAAAGAATGATATCATGCCCTTTGCAGGAACAATTGATGGATCTGGAGGCCATTATCCTTATCAACTAACATGAGAACAGAAAACCAAATACCATATGTTCTTGATTATAAGTGAGAGCTAAATAATGAGAACAAATTGACATAAAGGGGAACAACAGACACTGGGCCCTACTTGAGAGAGGAAAGTGAGAGGAAAGAGGATCAGAAAACATAATTACTGGGTACTGTGCTTAGTACCTGGGTGATAAAATAATCTGTACACAAAATCCCCATGACATGAGTTTACCTATATAACAAACACGCACATGTACCAATGAACCTAAAATAAACGTTAAAAATAAAAGACAATAGCCATTTCAACTGGGGTGAGATCATATCTCATAGCAAAACCTGTGAGACACAGTGAAAGAAGTACTAAGAAGAAAGTTTGTAGCTATAAGTGCCTACATAAAAAAACTAGAAGAATTTCAAATCACCAACCTAATGATGCATCTTAAAGAACTAGAAAAGAGCAAGCAAAACCCAAAATTAGAAGAAATAAAAATCAGAGCAGAAATAAATGTAATTGAAATAAAAAACATACAAAAGATCAACAGAAAAGTTGCTTTCTTGAAAAGACAAACAAATCAAGACTTTCAGCCAGACTAAGAAAAAAAGAGAGAAGATCCAAATAAATAAAATTAGAGATGAAAAAGGAGACATTATAACCAATACCTCAGAAATTCAGAGGATCATTATAGGCTACTATGATAAATTATATGCCAAAAAATTAGTAAATCTAGTACAAATTGATAAATTCCTAGACACATACAACATATCAAGATCAAACCATGAAGAAATCTAAAATTGGAACAGACCAATAACAAGTAATAAGATAAAGCTATAAGTAGCAAAGAAAAACCCGAGACTCAATGGCTTCATTGTGAACTTTTACCAAACATTTAAAGAAAAATAGAATACCAATTCTACTCAACCTATTCTGAAAATAGAGGAGCAGGGAATATTTCCAAACTCATTCTATGAGGCCAGTGGATTACCCTGATACCAAAACCAGACAATGACTTATCAGAAGAAAGAAAACTATAAGCCAATATCTCTGGTGAATATTTATATAAAAATCCTCAACAAAATGCTAGCAAACCAAATTCAATGACACATTAAAAAGATCATTTATCATGACTAAATGGTATTTATCCCAGGGGTGCAAGGATTGTTCAATACACACAAATTAAATCAATGGGATACATCATACCAACACAATGAAGGACAAAATCTATATGATCATTTCAATTAATGCTGAAAACCCATTTAATTCTACATTCATTCACGATAAAAACCCTCAAAAAAAACTGAGTATAGAAGGAACATACCCCAACACAATAAAAGCCATATACAACAGACCCACAGCTAGTATCACACTGAATAAAGAAGAAGCAAAAGCCTTTCTTCTAAGAACTGAAACATGATAAAGGATGCCCACTTTCAATACTTTGCCAGAAGTCATATCTAATGCAACTAGAGAAGAGAAAGAAATAAAGGGCATCCAAATTGAAAAGGAAGAAATCAAATTATCTTTGTTTACAGATGATATGATCTTATATTTGGAAACACCTAAAGACTCCACCTAAAGACTTCCAAGACCTATTAAAACTGATATTCAGTAAAGTTGCTAGATACGGTATCAATATACAAAATCTGTAGCACTCATATATACCAACAGCAAACAATCAGAAAAAGAAATTTAAAAAGTAATCACATTTAAAATAACTGCAAATACAATTAAATACGTAGGAATTAACTTGACCAAGAAGTGAAAGAGCTCTACAATAAAAACAATAAAACATTGATGAAAGAAATCGAAGAGAACACAAAAATGGAAATACTTTCCATGTCCATAAATTTAAAAAATCAATGAGGTTAAAATATTCATAATACCCAAAGCAATCTACAGATTCAATGCAATCCCTATCAAAAAACCAATGACATTCTTCACAGAAACAGAAAAAAAAAATCCTAAAATTTATATGGAATTACTAAAGACCCCAATAAGCCAAAGCTATCCTGAGAAAAAAAGAACAAAACTGGAAAAATTATATTACCTGACTTCAAATTATACTACAGAGATACAGTAGCCAAAACAGCATGGTACTGACATAAAAACAGACACAGACAAATGGAACAGAAGAGAGAACCCAGATATAACTCCATCCATCTACAGTGAACTCATTTTCAACAAAGGTGCCATAGTATACATTGAAGAAAGGACAGTCTCTTCAATAAGTGATGCCAGGAAAACTGAGTATCCATATGGAGAAGAATAAAACTAGACCCCTATCTTTGACCATATACAATAATCAAATCAACATGAATTACAGACTTAAAACTGAGACTTTGGACTATGAAACTACTAAAAGAAAACATTGGGGAAACTGTCCAGGACATTGGACTGGGCAAAGATTTCTGGAATAATACCCCACAAGCACAGGCAACCAAAGCAAAAATGGACACATCTGATCACATCAAGTTCAAAAGCTTCTGCAAAGCAAAGGAAACAATCAACAAAGTGAAGAGAGAACCCACAGAATGGGAGAAAATATTTGCAAACCATCCATCTGACAAGAGCTTAATAACCAGAATATATAAGGAACTCAAGCACCTCAATGACAAAAAGTGTAATAATCCAATTAAAGATCTGAACAGACATTTCTCAAAAGAAGACATGCAAATGGCAAACGGGCATAGGAAAAGTTGCTCAACATCACTGATTATCAGAGAAATGCAAATCAAAACTACAATGAGATATCATCTCATCTCAGTTAAAATGGCTTTTTTTCCCCAAAAGATAGACAATAAATGCTGGCAAGGATGTAGAGAAAAGAGAACCATCATACACTGTTAGTGGGAATGTAAATCAGTACAAGCACTATAATGAACAGTGTGGAAGTTCCTCAATAAACTAAAAATAGAACTATCATATGATCCAGCAATCCCACTGCTAGATATATATCCCAAAGAAAGGAAATTAGTATATCAAAGAGATATACCTGTACTCCCATATTTATTGCTACACTATTCACAGTAACCAAGATTTGGAAGCAACCTAAGTGTCCATGAACAGATGAATGGATAAAGAAAATGTGGTACATGTACACAATGGAGTACTATTCAGCCATAAAAAAGAATGAGATCCTGTCATTTGCATCATGGATAGAACTGGAGGTCACTATGTGAAGTAAAATAAGCCAGGCACAGAAAGACAAACTGTGCATGTTCTCGCTTATTTGTGGGAGCTAAAAACTTAAACAATTGTGAGATAGAGAGTAGGCTGATGGCTACCAGAGGCTGAGATGGGTAGTGGGTGGGAATGAGTGAGTGCCAATGGTAAATATGGACAAAATCATAGACAGAATGAATAAGATCTAGATTTCATAGTACAGAATGACTACAGTCAACAATTTATATATTTTAAAATAATTAAAAGAGTATAATTGGATTGGAACACAAAGAAGGGGTAAATGCCTAAGGTGATGGATACTCTATTTTCCCTGATAATGCACTGTATTCCTGTATCAAAATATCTCATGTACCCCATAAATATATATACCTAATATGTACCCACAAAAATTAAAAATTAAAAAAGAGAAAAACCGTGAGCTTGTACACTTATGATTTGCACAAATTTATGTATCTTTACTTGAAAAAATTAAGACTGGCTTCCAGATCAGAGCACAACCAAGACTTACTATATCTACTAAAAGAATGCATAAGTCAAAAGATGGTTGGTTGGTCAGGGATGGAAACAAACACCGACAATTCCCTTCTGAACACTGGACTTACCTTGGTCTCATGCTCTTAATGGGAAAACTATAGATACACATATGTTAAGTGTAAGTTAGCTCTCCCCCACCCCACCGTCTGGTTCCTATGCCACTATAGCCAATTATTTTTCACTCTACACCAATCTAGATCTAGAAATCAGACTTAGCTTCAGGTTCATTCTATCTTACATATGTACACACACATATACTCCTTTCATACCCACCAGATGTGAAGCCTAGAACTTCTGCAGGCATCGTGGGACCTTCAGAATAAGGATGAAGCCAGCACTGAGGATTTCAATAAATCACCAATCTCTTTCTTGCATCTTCTTTCTCTGACACACTGATATAAACCCTTCCATTATGTAGTCCCTACCCATACTCTCTCCTGTCTGCTGGCTCACTCCTTCTGGATGCCCTTCCCCATCCTACCCTCTAGGAACCAAAAATATCATCCTCTTATATTCTGTTTTATCAAGCCTCAGGAAGTTCTGAGATGCCAAGAATAGGAATTGGGAGGGAAGGTTACAACAAAGGTGACACAATATATGTCTTTGAGTCCTTAGCACGGCATTCAAAGGTCCTCATAATCTTACTCTTGCTAATCTCATTAAAATCATCTCCCTACACTATTTCCATTCACATTTAACACGTGTGTTTGTAGCTCCCCTTCACCCATACACCATTCTATTTATAACCTCTGAGCCATTGCTCACATGATTCTTTTTTGTCTGAATTACCCCCATATCCCTTAAACCATCTGCTTATCCATTTACACATAACTGAAGTGCCATCTCTTCCAAAAAGTCTTCCTTTACCATAACATTTACAACACTCTAATAAAATTGTCTATGTGTTTGTCTCTCCCACTAGATAGTGAGAGCTTTCAGGGCAGAACTATTTCTCTGATTTTCCTCTCTAAGCCTCACTGTACTGTAGGTGTTTAACAAACATCTTCTCACTGTACGGTGTCAATGAAATAGAAGGGGCAATGATTTTGAGGGAAAGGAACAAGGGGAGTAGATTATGTGTGATTTAGAATCACACATACCTGGATTTGAATCTCTGCTGCCAACTTCATAGCAGAGGGGCCTGGCCAAGCTCCTATGTCCTCCTCCATGTAGTGAATTGACTCATAGTGCACTTATAAGTCAGTAAATGGGAGAGATAAACACATGACTTCAGGGTCAGGTTGCCTGGGTTCATATCAGCTTCATTACTAACTTCTAGTGTGACCATAAGAAATTTTCTGACCCTCTCTGTGCCTCAGTTATCTCATTTGAAAAATAAGCTTTGTAATAATTCATCTCTCTTAGAGCTTCTGGAAGGATTAAATTGGGATGAAACCTGATAGAATAGCACTATGCAAATGTTAAATAGTTATTAAAGTTAGCAATTATTACATAAAATAGGGATAATACTACTTATTTCAAAGGTACTAAAAGCATATACAGTGGATGAGTAAATGATAGTTGTTACTATTAATTGATATATGTCAAATATAGAACATTTACACATTTTTACGAAGAAACTAGAGTATAGCTGAGGTAGGAAAAATAAATTCTGAGAACTAAAATATCATTCTAAAACTCTACTTAAAACAAAAATCTCAGGCCAGGCATGATGGCTCACACCTGTAATCCCTCCTTTGGGAGGTCAAAGTGGGCAGATTACCTGAGGTCAGAAGTTCGAGACCAGCCTGGCCAACATGGCGAAACCCTGTCTCTACTAAACATACAAAAATTAGCCTGGCATGCTAGTGGATTCCTGTAATCCCAGTTAGTTGGCACACTGGGGTACAAGGATCACTTGAATCCAGAAGGTGGAGGTTGCAATGAGCCAAGATCGTGCCACTGCACTCCAACCTGGGCAACAAAGCAAGACTCCGCCTCAAAAAAAAAAAAAAAAATCTTACTCAATGCTGGTGAATTTTCAGCATCACTAAATAAAAACAAAAGAGGATTTAACATTATGCACTAACACATGTAGTGAAAATAACAGGCTTCAGAGTCAGATAAGACACACCTGCATTCTAATCCTGGTCCTATCACTTAAGTCATTGTTTCCAATAAAGCATCAGTATTTAGGGTTTTTCCTTGGAAGATGTCTTACAACACGTTTTTTCACTGTATTCAGCATTTTTTTTTTTTTTTAACAATTCCGAGGCGAGCAGTGCCTGGAACTGGCGGTTGAGAATAAAAATGAATGACACTGTCACTAAGGGTGAGCTCAAGGTAATGAAAACTGCATGAGACACTGGGGCCAGACAGACCTGGGGTTGAAAACGGTTTCCACCTCTGCCTTGCTGTGAGACCTTGGGCAAGTTACATAAACTCTCTGGCTCTCAGACGACTCTCCTGTAAATTGGGATAATAATAGTATCTACTTCACAATCACGTCCTCTGAGAGGAGCCTATGCTGATCCTGCCTACCTACCTCTGGCTGTGGTTAAGGTGTCTTAGTCTGTGTTCCCAGAGCCCACCGTTCTTGTTATTTTACAGATGAAAGGCATAGATGTCATTCTGGGTTACGCTGAAAGAACCAAGAATGTGAACTCAAAGATTAGTGGAATTGTCAAAAACAGATGAGCCTTACACTCACAAGCAGGCAGCTCTCTCAAGTTTCCTGTTTCTTCTTTGACCATTCATCCCCAGTCCATCTCAGTCTGCAGCTTTTCTCTTTGTGTCTCTCTACGCATTCTCATCATACTCCTAAAAGACTTATAATTCTTCACTTTAAGCCCTTTCATGTAATTTTTATGTGTCTGGCTACCACACAAGACTGTGAGATGCTTGAGGAAAAGGATCGAGTTACGTTGGCTTTTACCCATCCAGCAACCAGAACACTTCCTGAATCTTGGCACGAAAACAAAAAATAAATCCAACAAAAACTGAAAACTTATTGAAAAAAAAAAGTTTAGAAATAATACGTTTATATATACATATATATAATATATCCAATTCTTTTCTGCTGTATTAAATATTTCAAATAAATTCTTGCATTTACTCCCCACTGCATCTGGGATATATTATTCCCTTTTTTAAAATATGAGATTACTAGGAACCAGAGAACTTCGGAGTCATTTCCATGGTTATAGGGCAGGTATGTAACAGAATGAGCATGGAAACTCTGGGTGTGTAATGCCAACGCACACAAGGACGGCAGCACAGGCAATCTCCATACCTATGTGTGGACAATGTAAAAATACCTCTTGGGAGAAGGGGCTGCAAATACAGTTTACCAACATGTTACACCAGTAAAGCTGTCATTTTAAGATAAAGGGAAGGGTCTCCCGGACCCATTTTCAACAAGTGGTCAATCTTGGTAGTGCAGACAAAGAAACAGCCCAGTAAGTTCTTAGAACCGGAAACTCCCCTCCCCGCAACAACACCCGCGCAGCACACGCTGCAGAGCCACGACTTGGCCGCATTTATGTTCATGGCTGAGGATGCCATGGGCGGAGTAAGAAACGGAACCGCCACCCAACCGCGCAACCAAGAGCAACCCAGGGATCCCGCCTCTGCTTGCTCCCCTCCCCCACCCTTGCTGTACCCTCTGCGCAGCCACCTTTGTAACGGGCGCCTGGGGCGCTCGGCGGCCTGCTGTCCAAACCGGGGTCAGGAGCCTGGCGGTAGCAAAGAGCATCACCGAAAAGAAGCTGGTAGGCTAGCGAGGCCGGCCCCAAAGACCCACAGCTACACTCGCCGCTCCGAACTCGCGGGCCCGCGGCGTCCACCAATGAGATGAACCTGGGCGCGCAGCGGCTGAACCTCAGCTGCTAGGGCGCCGCCAAGGCCCTGCTGGACACCTTGTGGTACCTTGGCCTCGGGTATTACACCTGTGGCTGCTGCCGAGGCGCCGTTCAATTTGAAATCTGAGTCCCTACAGGCCCGTGAATCCTGGATTACAACTGCAGTTTGTGCAAGAAGCAGCAGCACCTACACTTCCACTTAGCAACCTCCGGCTTCACGCTCCTCCAGGGCGCAGAGAACATCAAAGCATTATCACCGACCCAACACACACCCGCGCTGCGTAGTTTCTGCAGCAGGTGTGGGGCGAAGAGTTGCCACACAGCTGTCTCTGACACCGGGTGTACGGCGTCACCCCTCACTGCCTGGACAAGGGAACATTTTCCTAAAGGTAAAGCCCATGAACATGTCGAGGCCCCCTTACTCTCATGCTAGTCCACATTCAGCCGGAAGCAATTCAGCAAATTTGCCATTGGTCTGTCTTTCAAAGTAGCGGCTTACCCTGCAACCTCATTTCTCTGATAAGTATTTTTTAAAGCCATTGATTAAATTTGTTCAGCTTTTTCTTGCTGGAAGAAGGGGATGGGGTGACAATTTCCAGCTTCTTGACATGAAAGAGCTGAAACCAGAAGTCTCGCTTGTCACCATTTTTGCAATATACTACAATCGATATAAGCCTATGATTTAGAAATATCATGGTAAATGCCTGAGAAACAGAAAAAAAGTTGAAAGAAGTTTTCTTAGGGAGCCAGAGCAGGAGTGGGGGCGAGTATGGATTTAGAATCAAATGATTTCTGGTTTTATTAAAGGCTAGTATTATTCTTTAAGAACTTTTAAGATCATGTATGTATAATATTTTGAGAAAATTAAAGAGTAAGTGATGCATTTTATGTAGAAATAATCTATATAAATTCTACATAGAAAAATACGTAAAATACCAAGCTTAATTTCAAGATTAAATAAATGCTCAAAAATACATACAATTCCCAAAACAGTTATTACCACTTGTTAATATTAGTTGTAACTGTAAATTAAAGTGCACATTTTACTCTTGATCCAAATGTTACTGTTTGAACATTAGTTGGCTTAAGTAATAATTTTTAAATTGCACTTCACAAAATTTAGAGGAAACAATGCAAGGGAAGGGACTATATTCCCATTTCCCCAATGAAGACACTAAAGCTCAAAAGATTGGGTAACTTGCTGAAAGTCATGCACTAAGTAAGTGGTGGACTGGCACAGTCTCACAAATCCATCTGGTGTTACGTATACCTCTCTCCCTCTACACATTTTTGAATAGCCATGCCTTTATCAGAAAAAATAGTGTTACTCTTCCACTAGGATTGGGAACCAAAATTACTGATAAAAATACAAGGAGAGTTGAATACAATTTTTCAATTCTTTTCAGGAATCACAAATCACTAAGCCAATAAAAAAGTTGTTTAGAAGCTAGAAGCAAGACAGAAATCTTCCAAATTTGTTTAATGAAGGAAGTCTAAACTCTGATTCCAAAACCTGGCAAATATAGTTCACTACACACAAAGATGTGGATCTCTCTCACTTATTAACTTATATTTAATTTTTTATTAATAAAATTTGGGTCCATAAAATTCAACTGTATATAAAAATCTATCATATCCTGGTAGTTTCCTAGTCATGAGAGCATGATGTAATATTAGGAAATATTTTAATTAACCCTCAACAGTATATAAAAATCTGTCATATCCTGGTAGTTTCCTAGTCATGAGAGCATGGCATAATATTAAGAAATATTTTAATTAACCCATTGTATCAATAGGTCAAAGGAGAAAAATCCATCATCTGAGGTGCTAAACAAAGAATTCAATAAATTCAATCAATCTGATGCACTCTGCAGTCATTCTAAGTTCTTGTCCACTAATATTCTCCACTACTACACATCCACAATCCCTTCTGTGAAACTCTTGGGACTAAATGGTTCAGAATTTGTCTCCTGTACATACATAATATCCATGTCAAGGCCTGTAGTAATACTGAGGAATCTAATACAACGATATTTCTGTAGTGAAACATACAAATGTTCACTCCAAGATCTAAAGATTACAAATAGCATCATGTCAGTTCAAATCAGGTTTTACGGATAAATGAGTCAGGAAAAGTATGTTTTTCAAAGCATTTTGGATGTTAGACTTGCCCATAAGGGATTTTGAGTCTGAATCATATTTCCATCAACTCTTCTTGCCTTTCATACAATTTTTTCTTTTATCTTTTTTATCATTGAAATACAACATTTAAATAGAAAATTGTTGTTGATCAATTGATCCAAAGGAAAACAAATTGGTGACATTTTACAATGTGAATACATGGATGAACAACCAGTAAGACCAAAATATAGAACTTTACTGGCACCCCAGCAACTTATACCCCTACCTAGTCATTACCCCTGAAAGTTAAGCACTATTCTAACCTATGTTACTATAGAATTGTTTTGCCAGATTTTTATACTTTATACAAACAGAATTATAAATTATTTACATTTTTATGCCTGGCTTCTATTGCTCAATATGAATGCTTTTGAGATCTGTATATTGTGTTGCATGTAGGGATATTTGCTTGTTTTGTTCCTAAATAGTATTCCATTGTATGAATGTACCACAATTTATTCATTCAACTGTTGATATATATTTAGATTGTTTCTAGTTTGTGACTATTTCCAATAATGCCACTGTGAACATCCTTATCACGTCTTTTGAAAAACAAGTTTATGTATCTCTGTTGGATATATACTTGTGTGGTAAGCAGAATTCTAAGGTGATCTCCAATGACTCTTGTCTTGGTATAATCTCTTTCCATTGGGTGTAGGTGGAACCTGTAAATATGAGATCTTACTTTTATGATTATGTTATTTCATATGGCAAAAAGGATTTTGCAGATATAATTAAGGTCACAAATCAGTTGCCCTTAAAGTAGGTAAGGCAGACCTAATCAGGTGAGCACTTACAAGAGCCCAGACGTTTGCTGAGAGATTCGAAGCATGAGAGAGCATTTGGAGGGGGCCACATGACAAGGAACTGCAGGAGTCCTGTAGGTGATGAGTTGCTGCCCCTTGTTGACAGCCAGCAAAAGAATGGAGGGGCCTCAGTACTACAGCTACAGGGCAAAAAAAAAAAAAAAAAACAACTACAGCTACAGGGCACTGGACTCAGCTGGCAACATAGATGGGTCTGCAAGGGCTTCTTCCCCAGAGATCCAGAAAGGAACACAGGAAGTCCAAGAGCATCTCACCCTGTGAGACCTTGAGCAGGGAAACCAGTCACACGGTGCACAGACCTCTGACCTACACAACTGTGAGCTAATAAATGAGTGTTGGTGTAAGCTGCTAAGACTGTAGCAATGTGTTTCACGCCAGTAGAAGCCACTAGAGATTTCCATACCTGGATGTGAGGTGTAGTCACTGTAAACACCGTAAAATGTGGATGTGGCCTTGGAACTGGATAGTAAGCAAAGGCTGGAAGAATTTTGAGATGCATGGACAGGGAAAGCCTAAATTGTCTTGGACAGACTGGTAGTAGATGTCAGCTGGATATCCAAACTGCTTTGGAACTCCTAACTCTTTTCTGCCTTCTATTTTCTCCCATATAAAACAGAATGTTTGTAGATGTTATCCTGTGCCCGTCCCATCATTGTATGTGGTGGTGTTGGGGAAAATAGCTTGTCACTTTAGTGCTGATGGTCCACAGTTGAAGAGGGATTTTGCCCTAGGAGTTTTACTGGATAGGATCATACCCAGGAATCTCATCCGTTCATGATTCAGATGATGAAATAGAGATGAGCTTTTGGAATTAAGCTGATGCTATAATACAAAGAAATTTGGAGACTGTGGGGTGGATTGAATGTATTTTGTATGTGGGAAAGACTGGATCACTGAGGGCCAGAGGGCAATGTATTTTGTATGTGGGAAAGACTGAATCACTGCTGAGGCAGGCAGAATTCTAGGATGACCTCTAATGACCTCTGATCTTATGTGAACTTCTCTTGAGTATAAGAATGGTCTGTGAATATGATGAGATACCACTCCTGTGATTATGTTACACAATATGGGGAAAGAGAATTTGCAGATGAATTATGCTCCCAAATCAGTGAACCTCAAAATACAGCGGTTGACCTGTGTGGGCCAGACCTAAGTAAGTGAGCCCTTAAGATGCCCTGAGCCCTTCCTGGGAGATTGAAAGTGTGAGAAGGAATATGTAGAGCTCTATGTGGCAAGAAACTGCATGAGGCCTCTAGAAGCTAAAAATGGAACTGAATTCTGCCAATTACCTGAATGAGTTTGGAAATGTATTCCTCCTCAGTCTCCAGACAGAAACACACACTCACTGACCAATAGCACAGGCTGATTTGACTCTGTGAGACTTGAACAGAGTACTTGTAAACCTATGGAACTGGGAGCCTAAATAAATGGCCATTGTTTAAAGCTATTAAATTTGTGGTGATTTGTTACTCAGGGATAGAAAAGTAATATAGATGGAATTTCTGGGTTATAGAAAATGCATAAATTCAGCTTTAATAGGTACTCCCAGTTTTCCAAGGGTACAAATTTACACTCCTACCGGCAGTTAGAGTTTCAGTTCCTCTATACCCTCCCCAGCTCCTCATATTGATAGTCTTTCTAGCTATTCTGGTAGATGTTTGCCAGTGTCTTCTTGTGATTTTAATTGCATGTCTTTGATGACTTATTTTGGGCAGTCTTTGTTATTTGTCAGTTTAATATCCTATTTTGTGAAGTACCTGTTGAAATATTGTGCCTGTGTTTAACTGCATTTACTTTTATTCTTTATTCTGTACATAAAATGTTTTCTGAATGTGTGCATGCATACATGTTTATTTGTAGCTAATGTTTTCCTTTACCATTAGTGGTTCTTGTGTTTTAGATATAATTTACCCCAAGGTCATCAAGATATGCTTGTATATTATTTTTCTAGAAGCTTTATCTTCTGGAACTCATTTTTGTGTATGGCATAAGTTAGGAGCCAAAGTTATTTTTTCTATACGGCTGGATATCCAATTTGTCTGGTTCCACTTACTTAAATGATTATCTTTCTCCCTGAGCACTGCATTGGTATCTTTGTTGTGAATGAGGTGATCATATGTGTGTGTCTGTTTGTGGACTCTTTTATTGTCTAATTGGTCTATTTATCTATCTTTATCTAAACATATATATCTTTATCTATTCCTGCATAACAAAATATTATTGTACACAAATCATACTATCTTAATGATTATGGCTTTTCTGACTGTGAAAATTCTTCAAATTTCTTCTTCTGGATGGCTTTGGCTATTCTTAGATCTTTGATATCCATACATATTTTAGAATCAGTTTGCTGATTTACATTTTCAAACAATCTGTTGAGATTTTGATTTGCATTGCATTGAATACATAGACTATTTGGATGAGAATTTTCTCTGATTTAATTTTCATAATATTCTAATCTACAAACATGACATATCTCTGATTAATGTAGGGCTTCTTTATTTAAGAAATGTCATGTTGATTTCTGGACAAAGGTCTTATGAATTTTTTATTAGATTTGTTCCTAGTTATTTGATATTTTCTGATGCTATAGGAAATGGAAATTTTAAAATTTTCTCTTTATAATTTTTACTGCTAATATGTGGAAATACAATTCCATTGTGTAATACTGACCTTATGTCCAGTGAGTATACCAAATTCATTTATTCTAACATTTGATATATATTCTTCAATTTTTAATGTAAAAAACATGTTGTGTCTTTTATTTTTTGAAGAGCTGAGAAACCTTTCCCCCAAAACCCTAAAATACAAGCATCCATATCTTATTGACTGCAACTGGGAAATGCCTATTCCCAAACCGGTCACCGGAATGGTAGTGAAATTACTACGACCTGGTTAGTCCACACTACTATTTATATATCAGCTACACTGTGTTATAAATCAGTTTTTCTTTATTTTAACCACATATGTAAATATTTAGACATTAATGATTTTATTATAAGTTTGAACATCTCTGTTGGATTGATAATTGTGGAATGTTCCTCCATCTAAATGAGCTGAAATTACAGATCTTAAATTTTATAAATTCTTAGCAATCAGGCCAGGCATGGTGGCCCAAGCCTGTAATCCCAGCACTTTGGGAGGCCGAGGCGGACAGATCACTTGCGCTCAGGCGTTCAAGATCAGCCTGGCCAACATGGTGAAACTCCATCTTTACCAAAAATACAAAAATTTAGCTGGGCATGGTCACACACGCCTGTAATCCCAACTACTCAAGTGGCTGAGGCAGGAGAGTCACTTGAGAGGCGGAGGCTGCAGTAAGCCAAGCCCACACCACTGCACTCCAGCCTAGACTTGGTCCCTTTAAAAAAAAAAAAAAAAAAATTACACCTGTAATCTCAGCACTGGCAGAGGCAGGTGATCACTTGAGGTCAGGAGTTCCAGATAAGCCTGGCCAACATGGTGAAACTCTGTCTCTACTAAAAAAAAAACACACAAAAAACTAGCCGGGCGAGGTGGCTGGCGCCTGTAGTCCCAGGCAGGAGAATGGCGTAAACCCGGGAGGCGGAGCTTGCAGTGAGCTGAGATCCGGCCACTGCACTCCAGCCTGGGCGACAGAGACTCCGTCTCAAAAAAAAAAAAAAAATTACAAAATTTAGCTGGGTATGGTGGCACACACCTGTAATCCCAGCTACTCGGGGGACTGAGGCAGGAGAATCACTTGAACCCAGGAGGCGGAGGTTGCAGTGAGCTGAGATGGCACCACTGCACTCCAGCCTGGGCAACACAGCGAGACTGTCTCAAAAAACAAACAAACAGTAAATTATTAAGCAATGAGTAGTATGCTTAATATGTGAAAGATATTTGTGGCTTATTCAGGAATAATGAACTTTTTAAATGGCTTAGTTTATTTCAAAAATATACTGTTGATTATAAAATACAAAAATATCAGAATATTTAATATGTACATAGACTTTAAAAAATAGTTATCAATCACTGGTAAAATTGCTTATGATTCAAATTATCTTAAACTTTTTTAAATTATCTAAATTCCATACTGCAAGGTTTGCCGGACTTCGCACAACTGGCATTTTGGACCAGGTAATTCTATGTTGTTGGAGGCTCTCCTGTGCATTGAAGGAGTTGAGCAGCAAACTTGATGCCTATACACTAAACGCTGGTAGAACTCCTCCTCCCCAATTATGGCACTCTTCAGACATTTTAAAATTTCCCCTGTGGGGCAAAATGCCCCTAGCTGAGAACAACAACTGTACTATGGTGAACAAAATTTTAATAACTAGGTAGATATAAAAATAAACATATAAATATAGATCAGTAGATACAAAAAATTAGCCGGACCTGGTGGTGTGCGCCTGTAGTCCCAGCTACTTGGGAGGCTGAGGCAGGAGAATGGCCTGAACCCGGGAGGTGGAGCTTGCAGTGAGCCGAGATCGCGCCACTGCACTCCAGCCTGGGCCAGAGAGCGAGACTCCGTCTCAAAAAAAAAAAAAAAACTTTCAAAAACATCCTGTAACATCCTATATAAGTTTATTCTATAGGCATCTAGCATTCTCCTGGAAATTGAGGTGGTTTCAGATTTTTAAAAATAATTGATACTATAATAATCACCTTTGAGCATATAACACTGTGAAGATATATGAGTAATTTTTTTTAGAATTCATGCCTGGAGAGGAATTATGCATTTCATATAAGACTTTTTATATGTATCATCATATCATCAAATTTTCATCTTGGAAGGTGCTATGAATTTATAATTTTATCCAGTAGTATATATGAGAGCTTGTTTTCTTACAATAGCTTAAAACCTGATTGAACATAATTCTTTTCAGAAATACAGTAGCTATATTTGCTTAGTACAAGAGTGATATATGCTCACTGAAACCATTCAGAAGATGAAGTATGAAAAGAATGAAAAACCACCCTTTCAGATTTTTTTAATGAGCACATAGATACATACATACTTTTAAATGGAACAGAGGCAAAGAGAAAGGAGAGGATATTGAAGGCAACAATGGAGTTAAAAAGAGGGGCTTCTTTAAAGTTTGAGATCTTTGAGGATAGCAAAACAATAAGTAGAAGACATATGTATTACTTTAAAGAGAGCAACGATAGATAGGAGCATTTTAATTATTACTAAGTCAGGGACCATGACTAAGGCCCACGGAGATTCAAGAAAGGAGGAAAACTCGCAGAGAATAGATTGAAATGACTCCCAAGAGGAAAAGTGGATCCATAAAACTGGTAAAAGTTGACCTACAGAACAAAGAGAATAGCTATAAGTGGGGTTATACCCCAAAATTTCAACTATACAGGGAATAGTAGTTGACATGGTCATAACAGAATCACTGATTCCCACCATCTTCCTGATCTTTTCAACTGAGCAAGTTTTCCCTGTTTCGGTAAGTGGCACCACCATCCATAAAAATATAGGATTCATCATTTACTGCTGTTCTTCCCTCATGATCTCACAGCCATTCAAGTTTCCAGCTGAAGTCCCAGACATCAAGGAACACAGACAATCCATCCCTACTATGTACCGTCTGAATTCTAGCTCTACAAAATCCATGGAAATGTTAAAATGGATGTTGTTTCATGACACTAAGTTGTGGAATAATGATGAGCAGACACATTCTGTTCATTTTTCTTCTTCATTTATGTCCATCCTGTATTTTATCAATATTTTGTTTTCCACATTCCATTCTTATTGAATTCCTGTTCCATCCTTCATAAACCATATTCTGTATTTCATTCTAAATTTCATTCTATTCCGGTATTTAAAAATCTATACTGCATATTTCATAGTCCATTTATTTCAGGCCATTGCACATTTTGTTCCATTCTATATTCCTTCCAATTTTGATTTCCTTTTATTTTCTTTAATATTTTATTTCATACTGTATTGCACTCATTCCTTTTCTCATATATTTTTCTTTTATTCCATATGACATTAGATATTTGTTTCCATTTTCTGTTCCATTTCGTTTTCCCATTAAATTCCATTAAATTTCTAATATTCCATTCCACATCCTGTTCAAACCCATATTCTACTCCCCATTTTATTCAACTTTCCATTGCACTCTCCATTTCATCCCATCCTGCATACCATTTCAAATTCATTTTCCATACTATATTATTTAACACTCCAAATAGCATTCCATTCTATTTTTGAGTTGCATTTCAGCCCAATTGTTCACCAATTCCATTAAATATCCAATTTTATTCTGCTCAAAATATTATAACAGCGACATTCAGGAGACTAGTTTGTCAATATTTTTAATCAAAGAATTACAAATGTGGCTGGGCACAGTGGCTCACGCCTGTAATCCCAGCACTTTCGGAGGCCGAGGCGGGTGGATCACCTGAGGTCAGGAGTTTCAGACCAGCCTGGCCGACATGGTGAAACCCTGCCTCTACTAAAAATACAAAAAATTAGCTGGGCATGGTGGCATGCACCTGTAGTCCCAGCTATTCAGGAGGCTGAGGCAGGAGAATCACTTGAACCTGGAAGGCAAAAGTTGCAGTGGGCTGAGATCATGCCACTGCACTGAAGCCTGGGAGACAGAGCCAGACCCCACTTCAAAAATAAATTAATTAATTAAAAGAATTACAAATGTTCATAGACTTGTACCAAGAATTTTCTCTTCTGGGAATTTATCCACAATGACACATTTAAGGATATGAACAATTTTTAATGAGAAGGATGTGCCTCACAATGATGTAAAATGTTGGAAACAGCATAAATGGTGGCCAATATGGGAATGTTTGAAAATGTAAGCTGCTTCTATAAATGGAGTATTTTGTAATTTAAAGTGGCCTTGTAGAAATTTGTTTACTGACATAGAAAGTGTGCTTTTTGGAACCCAAAGCAGGTTACAACGCAGTATCTATGGAGAAACTATTCCATTTCATAAAATAAAAAAGTTTAAAAACTATTAAATATGTATGAATGGCCTTTCTATCAATGTCTAAGTAAAAATTTCCAGCACTTGCCCATGGGCGTGTGAGGATTTAGGTGTAGTTTCCTTACATTTGCTTTTCTGTTTTGAGTACTGAACATGACACCTTTTGTAATAAATAATGACTAAAAATGAGTGGCCAAATATTAAACTTCAAGTCTGTACATTACAGCATATTTATATTAATAGGAGCTAGAGACCATGCTAAATAAATTAATATATGTTCATCAGCGGATTACTACGCAGCCCATACAAATATTTAAGGACGGTGTCACCCTTAAGCAATCCCAAACTGTGCCTTGGGGGAAAAGGCAGGGAGAAGCATCTGACTGGAAAGTTTTCAATCCCCCTCTGGTGTGTGGGACCTGAGGGAAGCAGCAGTGCTGAATGAACATCCAGAGCCAAGACGGTGCAGGCTCCATCCCTCTTCTCACCTTCAGGCCTCTGTACAACCCTAAAACCCACCAGACCCCACATGGGGTCATCTAGATGCCTGGAGGAGTTCCAGGGTGGTCCCCTCGGGCATCGTGCCTGGGTTCATTTTCCTGACCGGGTGCAAGGAGGGACACCTGGCTAGGAGATATAATCTGCCGGCCAGTGTGGCATTTCTTTCAAATGACCACTTAAGCCTCAGCCACGATTTGGGGTGACTCAAATCGTTCACGTAGAACACACACACGTGTCTTAGGGGTGGACATACACAAACATGTGTCTTAGGGGCCCTGTGTGAGGAGAGGAGATTCACACTACTGACCCACCGGCCAGGGTTGACCCCAGAGGGCTGGAGCACACGCTGCCGGTTTACCACAGGCGTCTGGCTCTGGGTTGCACGGTTCCGGATTGGACGGCTCCCGGGAAGAGAGGAGTCATCTGACATCCAGCTCGCCAATCAGAGTCGAGGACTGGCCGAGCTCCGCCCACCTTCTTGCTCTACGAGCTCGCGCTCTCCTCAGGCAGCAGTAGCAGCTGCGCTCCTAGCTCTCAGAGGGAGACTCTGGCGTTATGGCGACCCAGTCAGACATGGAGAAGGAGCAGAAGCACCAGCAGGACAAGGTGCAGGGAGGGTTTAACAACAAAGCCGCCCTTGCCTCCGGGGATGCCTGCGGGACCGAGAATCAAGATCCTGCTGCTTCCGTCCCCACA
>NC_045445.1:97772390-97773101 GCF_002776525.5 Piliocolobus tephrosceles | reverse complement strand
CCGGCCAAGCATCTCCCTTGGGCGGCGCCGCTCTGAGCAGCAGCACAGCCGGTTCTTCCACTGCAGCCGCCACCTCCGCCGCCATGTTCATCACCGATGAGGCCTCGGGGCTGCCAATCATAGCTGCTGTGCAGAGGGAGAGGCATTCTGACCTCCGGGACTGTCGCAGTCCTCCTGAAGTCTTTGGGTGTGCGGTGCTCGAGGGGGGCAGCCAGGCCGCTGTGGGACCCCAGGAGGCCACTGGCCATGCCGACGAGCACCTGGCCCAGACCAAGAACCCCCAGAACAGCCGTCGTAGGAAGCAGCCCTGCGGCAACCAGGCTGCCCCGGCTCAGAAGCCCCCAGGGGGGCGTCTGTTTCCTGGGCCCTTGCCGCCATCTTCTCCAGGGTTCCGGCCCAGCAGCCATCCCGGTTCCGGGGCTTCTACGTCCAGTCAGGCAACCCAGCCAGGCTCTGCACTCCTAAGCCACGCATCTGAGGCAAGGCCTGCTCGCCAAAGCCGCATCACCCTGGCAGATTCTGCTCTCCGCAGACGTGCATCTGGTCCAGGCCCTGTGATCCGACGCTGCACCGCCCAGCCAGGCCCTGCTTTTCCATACCGCGCCACTCATCTAGACGCTGCTCGCCTAGGCCCTGAATCTGCGCCAGGCCCTGCTCGCCGAGGCCGTGCATCTGCGCCAGGCCCTGCCCGTCGAGACCGTGCATCTGCGC
>NC_045445.1:97687333-97771990 GCF_002776525.5 Piliocolobus tephrosceles | reverse complement strand
CCAGGCCCTGCCCGCCGAGGCCACACATCTGCGCCAGGCCCTGCCCTTCGCGGCCGCACAGCAAGGTCAGATCCCGCTCATCGCAGCACCAGCACGACGCCAGGCACTGGCCTCTGGAGCCCTTCCACCCAGCGAAGTTCAGCCCTTCTCAGCCTCCGCTCTCTGTCTGGGCCAGCTGATGAGAATCCTTCCAGTGGGGCTGGCTTACCAAGGCTTGCCTTTCAGAGCCGATCAGGCTCTCCTGATCCTGAGGTCCCAAGCCGTGCTTTCCCGCCTGTTTGGCATGCAGTCCGTATGCGTGCCTCCTCACCCTCACCCCCTGGGGGGTTCTTCCTTCCCATCCCTCAGCAGTGGGATGAGAGCTCCTCCTCCTCCTATGCTTCCAACTCCTCCTCCTGCTCCCCGAGTAGGTCTCCTGGCCTAAGCCCCTCTTCCTCTTCCCCTGAGTTTCTGGGCCTGAGATCTATCTCCACTCCTAGCCCTGATAGCCTTAGGCGTGCCTTGATGCCTGAGTTTTATGCTCTGAGCCCTGTCCCTCCAGAAGAGCAGGCAGAAATAGAGAGCACAGCTCACCCTGCAACACCGCCTGAGCCGTGACCCTCTATGAGCATCCTCTGAGACCCAGAGAAGGAATCAACATCTACCCACTTTGTGAATGGGCTGCTTGCCCTGTAGTTAACCTGCGAAGTCTCCCAAAGTTCCAGCCATTAACCAACATTCTGAGTAGTTTTGAAACCTCTCCTAGCACTTACCTGCTGTTGGCCCTTGATTCTGGGCCACCCTCTTCCTCAAAAGTTTGCCTTTGCCCTTGAGCTGAGATTTCTGTTTTCCAAGTTGCTTTTCTGTTTTGAAATGTTTTAATTAGTAAAATAAGTTGTTTTGTTTTTAAAATGTAGAGGTGTGTTTTTTTTATTGCGGTTCGAAAAATCGTTAATCTGATATCATATTTGGAGGGTTAAAGAAAATTAACATACTACCTGACTCTGTGGACGAGAGAAGAAATAAAATACTGTCCTAGCAATAATTTATTCCCACTGGCCGAAATGGAGTTCTGTGCAGGAAGTTCCCACTTAGGTTCTATATACCCTCTTAGCAGAGGTGATTTGCAACTTGGGCAAGAAAAGGGGGCAGGGTTTAACCCAGGTGGCTAGAGAAAAGGAGGGGTGATGGAGACATCCAGGGTCAGGAAAGGAGAGGGTATGATGAAGTTTGGGGTGAGAGGGAGGGGGACGATAACCCAGATGGGAGTAGGGAAGCTGGGAGGAAGATCCAGAATCAGGAAATGGAGAACAGCAGGAGTCAGAAGCTTGAGAGGGGAACATTTCAGATTCTAAAGGATAAAAAAATGTTTATGTGTGGGGAACGGGCTCCTGAGGTCTTTGGGGGTGGGAAGAATGTGGGAGGGTGATTCAGGGCTAATAATTGATGGGAAAATGGTCAGCCATTCAGTGAAAATGCGTGTTAATCAATACTGTAACAAAAATAATTGTAACTGAGTTTGAGCAGATATGTGAGGGTGTGTGTGTGTGTGTGTGTGTGTGTGTGTGTAGACATTTGGAGAGAACTGCATGGGCATATGCCATCCTGTGAACAAGGTGTATATCTGTTTTTTTAAATAACTGGTGATATGGTCCTCTATAGTCGACAAGTTCCACATTGACCACATAACTATTTTTGTAATTAAACTCAGCTGTTTTTTGAAAAAATTAAGCTGTAGAAACATAATAGGAGAGACCATATTAAAAGAACAGGGTGAAAAAATATAAAGCAAACCAGCAAAAGAAACTCCCTTTCCCTCTTTTCTCATATTTCTCCTCTCCTTTGCTATTCTGTTATGTGAACAGTACAGGCATAAACCTGACCAAAAAAGGGCCCTAGTCACAATTTGGAGGGTCCTGTTCAGGCCCTGCCCATACTTTATTCACACCACAAAGCTAAGAGTCCACAGGGACAAGTGGGACCTATGCACCCACCAGGTCCCAACATCCTGCCACTTTTACAGGAAGTGTTTCAGGTACCCTCATTCTTCAAGGCTGTTTCTAGGGCCCGCAAGGCCCTATTCTCAGGGTCCTTCCTAAGGAAAGAACACATATTTTAAAAGCTCTGACTTTGTTATATTTCTTTTTCTTGAGTAATTCTGGATATCCAAAGACTAAGACAAGAAGTAGACAGTTTCAATGCAGCAAGTCACAACCTCCCAGTATTGGAGGGCCTGCATTTATTCCCATTTCACAAATGTGGAAATTGAGGCTCAGAGCAATTTTGTGATTTTCAAAATCTCATAGCTAATAGAGTTTGGCTCCAGAGTCAGAATTCCTGGGTCTGAATTCTGGTGTTCCTATTGAATCACTCTGTGACCCAGTGCAAGTTAGTTAACCTGGGATCCAAAGCTTCTGCAGTTGTCAATTGGGCACAGTAAGAGTGCATGCATCCAAGATTATTGTAAGGATTAAAATAGATGGTGCATATTAAGTGCTTCCAACAGTGTCTTGCACATCGTAAGTGCCCAGTAGAGATGGTTCTTATTCTGATTAGGATTATGATCATGTGTCCAGATATTTCTGACAGCCCCTTAACATTTTACTAGTCTTTCCTAAACACCAATACTTTCAAAATCAGACTGGCTGTTTCAGAAATGGGAAGGGACATTCTTTATTGTACTTAGTACTTCAAAATAGGAAGGCATTTCCACAAGCTATTGAGCAACAATTCAGAGGCCACTGCGCAAAAATGTAAAAAAAAAAAAAAAAAAAAAAAAAAAAAAAAAAAAAAAAAAAAAAAACAAAGGACTGAGCCTCGGAGGTACAAACTCTAGGAATTTAACAAATGTATACTTGCAGTAGTTACACGAATGCTTCTGAGAACAGTAGTTTTCCTCCCAGCATTATTTGTATCTTAACTTGTTTAAAATATTCATTTTAATGAATGAATGGAATACATCAAGGATTAACATTGACTGCAAGTTGCCTTTATACAATACCTGGCATGCATGATATAACAGGTAAAAATCATAGTATGCTTGTGTGTGTTAAGTACTGTTTTAACGTTTATACATACACTAACTCATTTAATTCACAGAACAACCTTAGGAAGTAGATGTTCATATTGAGCCCATTTTATAGATGAAGACATTGAGGAACAGAGGTTACATAAAATATAATATGAAGGAAAGACACATTGAACTGTGGACTCTGTCATGGCCCTCTTGCGAGGTTATTAACTTCTTCTGTGAAGTAAATTGCATGATGTGCCCCTGCACAGAGTACTACAGTTTTGCCAAGTGTGAAGGTAATGGTTTGGGCATATTCATCTGCTATTTATTATGAGAAATGGTGTTGGTTTTGTATTGTGTACATTTACTCTATCAACCTAAACTTCATATGGAAGGTGAAAAATTCTAGCCCAACCACATTAACTCATTTCACTCGTGAAAATACTCATAGCTGGAGATTATAATTGATTGTGTAGGAAAGGCTTATCTACCTAGAAGCAGGAGCAGGTTTAGAAAATAACAGCAACATTACAGGCCTTTCCTAGGAATTTGTGTGCCCTGTCTGTAGCTTCCCTATGTGTCTCCATGTCTAAGTGGTGTCCAATCCCCTAGAAACAGCTGTGAACTGCGAAAGAGATGGGGCTGAAAGGCCCATTTCAGAACGCTGCACTCCTCACGGCTGAGCACAGCTTTCACCCCAGGTTTCCTCTGTGGGGAACACGGAAATACCCGAAAATCCTTCAGCTGCCTTTCCCTGGAAGTTGCCACAATCAGCTACTATACTGAACAGGGCTAGTTTTATAGGCACGTGACCTGTGCAGTTGCGCAGGCCCCTGCTTGTTTTGATGATGTGTTGTTGCCATCTTAATTGCTTAATGATTTTTGAACCAGTTGTCCCACATTTTCATTTTTCACTGGACTTCACAAATTATATAGCTGATCCTAAAACTGTTTTTAGTACTTAAAAAAAAATTTTCTAGCAAACAGAGCGCCAGGAAGTATAGCTGGTGGCTGGTAATAAAAACAGATGACATTATCATAAGAGTGAGCTTAGGGTAATGCAAACTGCATGAGACACTGCGGTTGGACAAACCTAGGCTTGGAATTTGCCCCACCTCTGCCTTGCTGTGTGACCTTAAGTAAGGTTCATCATCTCTCTGATCCTCAGTTTCCACACCTGCAAATTGGGGATAATAGTATCTACTTCATACTAACAACCTCTGAGAGGAGCCTAGGCTAATCCTGTCTACCCATCCTTCTGGCTGTTGTTTAGGGTCCTTCCTCTGTGTTCCCAGAGCCTCTTGTTCTTACCCTTGCCAATGCCCTCATTACACAATTTTGGAAATTATATTTCTGTATAACCATCTTCCCACTAGACTATGAGAACTTTGATGACTTGGATAGAGCCTGGATTTTCCCTCTGTCCCCAGAACCTAGGGGCCCTAGGCCTTGGTAGGTGGAAAGAAGTATTTCTTGGCTTAATGGTAATAGTATAAGCTACATGCTTAATAAAGAATAACTACTAATTTACAAAATATGTGTTGGAAATAATATGTAAGAAGTGTGTAAACCCAAGATATTTCCCTACTTAAATTTTCTTCACTCAGGGCGTGGCCTTTTATCCTTTTTTCAGAATCATCAAGAGCCAGTGTTTTCCCGATATCTTAACTTCATAGTGTAACTGGCACTGGCATCTTCTGTTACTCCCTCAGTCTCAGATTTGGCCTCACAGTGGACCTGCATTGGACACGTCACTGAAGACTTCCCAAACACAGTGTTATTGATGCTAAATAGGCCCTCAAGAAATATTTGTTGAATAAATGCCTTGTTAGATTAATAGAAGCCAGCTAATTTCATTATTTTATTTTATAGGTAAAAGGGTTCAATATCATTTGGTCTTATACTGGCAAAATCGAGGACATGAGCTAAGAAGTCAGTGGAATTTTGAAGTTCAAGTGAGCATGTTCACACACACATAAAGAGCCCACTCTCCCGGTGTTCTGTTTTTTCCATGACCACTCATTTCCAGTCAATTTCACTTTCTTCTCTCCTGGGTTCCATTTTCACTTCAATACACTATACTGCAGATGCCATCAAATTCATCAGATACAGACTTTTATTGAGCTTCTCAGGTTGTGTGACTGCCTTCCCAAACAGAATGTGAGATTCTTGAGGGCAAGGAACATGATAGGTCATTACAAAAAGCAGAATCCAAAATAATGCCTAAAGTATGGTAGGAGTCACTGAATAGTTGTTGAATTAATCTGTTGTGACACATATGAAAAAATATCTGCCTTTCATTTTGAGGATCGTTGTGTAGGAACCATTATTCTATAGACACTATCTGTATAGGCAGTATGTGTGTGGCTTTTTCGTATCAGTTACCAGATGCATTCTGATATTCAGCTGTCAGGAATTGAGAGAGGATTATTCCAATTCTTCTTTCTACAGCATTTTTGTATAGTAAGTAGTACAGTTTTCAGTACACACCTTAAATAAGGATAGTGTTTCCCAAACCTCAGGCTTTCATAAGAAACCTTTAGGATTTCTTAAAATTTTCCTTCTTTTTATCTTTCCCTTTCTTTCCTTTTTACTTTCTCTCTCATTATCTTTGCCTCTTCTCTTTCACCCTCCATCCTTCCCTCCCTCTCTTCCCACTTCCCCTCCTTCTTTCCTTCCTTCCACTGTATGGATAGTCCACAATTTATTATTATTATTATTATACTTTAAGTTCTAGGGTACATGTGCATAACGTGCAGGTTTGTTACATATGTATACTTGTGCCATGTTGATGTGCTGCACCCATCAACTCGTCAGCACCCATCAGCATTTATCCAAACACATTAATTGATATTTGATTTGTTTTCATGTTTGGGCTATTACAAATAAAGCTTCCATGAACACTCATGTACAGATACTTGTATAGACAAGCTTTCTTTCCTCTTGAGTAAATACCTAATAGTGAAATAGCTGGGTCATGGTAAGTATTTGTCTAACTTTTTAAGAAACGGTCAAATTGTTTTTCAAACTGTACGTAGAGTTTTATATTCCCACTGGCAGTGTATGAGTCCAGTTCCTCCACAGCCTTGCCAACAATTGATGGGAGCAGACATTAAAATTTTAGACATTCTACCATCAATTATAGACTGGATTAAGAAAATGTGGCACACATACACCATGGAGTACTATACAGCCACAAAAAAGGATGAGTTCATGTCCTTTGTAGGGACATAGATGAAGCTGGAAACCATCATTCTCAGCAAACTATTGCAAGGACAGAAAACCAAACACCGCATGTTCTCACTCATAGGTGGGAATTGAACAATGAGAACACTTGGACACAGGGCAGGGAACATCACACACTGGGGCCTGTTGTGGGGTAGGGGGGTGGGGGAGGGATAGCATTAAGAGAAATACCTAATGTGAATGACGAGTTATGGATGCAGCAAATCAACATGGCACATGTATAAATATGTAATAAACCTGCATGTTGTGCACATGTACCCTAGAACTTAAAGTATGATTTAAAAAAATTTTTTAGACATTCTAATAGGTGTGTAGCAGTGTCTCGTGGTGGTTTGTTGTTGGTAGTGGTGGTGGTGGTGGTGGTGGTGGTGTGTGTGTGTGTGTGTGTGTGTGTGTGTGTGTGTGTGTTTGAGATGGAGTCTCACTCTGTTGACCAGGCTGCAGTGGCGTGATCTCGGCTCACTGCAACCTCCACCTCCCAGGTTCAAGCAGTTCTCCTGCCTCAGCCACCCGAGTAGCTGGGATTACAGGCACCCACCACCATGCCTGGCTAGTTTTTGTTTCTTTTAGTAGAGACGGAGTTTCGCCATGTTGGCCGGGCTGGTCTCAAACTCCTGACCTCAAGTGATATGCACACCTCAGCCTCCCAAAGTGCTGGGATTACAGGGGTGAGCCACCATGCCTGGCCTCTCGTGTTTTTAATATGAATTTTCCCAATGGCTAATGATGTTGAGTATCTTTTCACATGCTAATTTGTAAATACTCTGGCAATTATTTATTGGGTTGTTCATTTTATTACTTTGAGTTCTGAGAGTTCTTTATATATTCTGGATACAAGTCTTCTGTTAGATATGTGACTTGCAAGTATCTTTTCTCACTCTATTGCTTATCTTCTTATTTTTATCGTACCTTTTGAAGAGCAGAAATTTTTAATTTTAATGAAGTCCAATTTATCAATTTCTTTTATAAATCAGGCTTTTGGTGTTGTATCTAAGAAATATTTTTCTGACTCAAGGTCATAAAGCTTTTGTTCTACATTTTTCTCAAATCTTTATATATTTAGCTCTCATATTTAGTTTTATGATCTAGGTTGAGTTAATTTTTAGATATCACTCAAGGTATAAATCAACATTCATATTTTACTTTTGGATATGGATAACCACTGGTTCCAGGACCATTTATTGAAAAGATTAACCTTTTCCCACTGAATTGCCTTTGTACTTTTGTTGAAAATCAATTGACCATGTATGTGCTGACTTTTCTGGACTCTATTCTATTACATTGAATTTCAAAGAGCCAGGACCACACTATCTTGATAACTGTTACTTTATAGTAAGTCAAAAAGACAGTTTCTTCTTTTTCAAGGTGGTTCTAGTAATTTCAGCTCTTTTATAATTCTGTAAGAATTTTAGAGCCAGCTTATCCATTTCTGCTAAAAAATCTCCAGATTTATTAAATATAATTTGAGATATAATAAGCCACATATATTTAAAGTACACAAATTTGTATGTGTTTTGACATATGTATATACCCATGAACCATCACCACAATCAAGATAATCAATATATTCACCAAACTCCAAAAGTTTTCTCCTGCTTAACTGTAATCCCTTCCTCTTTTCCTATATCCTTACCCTGTCCATAGGCAATCAATTATCAGCAGTCTGTCACTACAGATTAATTTATATTTTCTAAATTTTATATAAATGGAATCACACAGTATGTATACTTTTATGCTCTGGCTTCTTTCTCTCAGCATACTTATTTTCAGATACATCCATATGTTGCCTATGTCATCCATATGCATTTGTTGTATATGTCAATACATTATACCGTTTTAATCAATGAGTGGCATTATGTGTATATACCAAGATTTATTTAATCATTTACCTGTTGAAGGACATTTGGATTCTGTTTAATTTTTGACTATTACAAACTACTATGAATATTTTTGTATGTGTTTATATGGACATATTCTTTTCCTTTTCATGAGTGAATACCTAGGTGATGAATGACCTAGGAGATAAATATGATAGGCATATATTTAATTTTGTAAGAAACCTCCAAATATTTTTCAAAGTGGTGGTATCATTTTACACTCCCACCACCACTATGTGAGGTTTCCTGTTCCCTTACATCCTTGCCAAACCTTAATATCGTTTGTGTTTATAAATTTTCACATTCTAGCTGTGTAATGGTAGCACATTGTGGCTTTGGTTTGCATTTCCTTAAGAACAAATAAGGTTTGTCTTTTTTATGTGCTTGTCAGTAACATATTTTCATTTGTGAAGTGTGCAAACAAATGTGAACCTAAAACAGCCAGTCCTTCAAGATGGATTTTGAATGGTTAAGGGGACCTAAATTTAAAATACAGCCAAGCAACCATTTACTGACTAGAGGTCACACAGGTACTCTGAGTTTCCTGGAAAACTCATGCCTGCGTTTACCTCTGGGGCTTTCAGAGCTCACAAGCCAATTGGTTGGGCTCTGAACCAACCAATCGGAGCCCACCTGCCTTAGCCAATGAGAGCTCAGTTGTATCGACCAGTCAGAGCTCAGCTGTGTTCACCAATCAGAATCAAGCAAATCTGAATCCTTCATTTGTACAAAAGGTCCTGACTGGGAACGTGGGTAAGAACTTTCTCTATGAAAGCCAAACCATCTCTTTGTTCTCTGGAATACAGTTTTGTTTTACACAGAAGGCTGTGTCCGTTTGCAAACTGTTCATGGGAATTCAGCCTTTCCTCCAAATTCCTTTTCAGAGAACTTTTGTTTACATTCTTAGTGTCAGAAACAGGATTTGAAGTGATCCCCAACTGCTCTCAATGCCGTTTGAGACAAGGTATAAGCTTCTGCAAGAGCCTCCTGAGTTCTCCCATTGTCTTCTCACTGGTGCCAGGGCTTCAGGGATAGGCTGGGGTAAGTTCTCTCAAATTCGGACTTCCTACCCTTTGTTTAAGGTCTCAGAGACTTTATTCCTTTCCTGTAGGTTCCCTCCATCCAGACCCCAAAGGAGACCTTCCTTTTGTCTCCTGGATGGCATGGGGCGGATGGGAGGCTTGGGAGGGTGGCCTTCCCAGCTAGTTCCCCCTATCTGGACTCTGAAGGGGGCATTACCTGTTGGCCCCAGGCTTAGTGGGGGGCCTTCCAAGTCTCAGCCAGTTCCCTCCATCTGGATCCCAGAGGTGGCTTTCCCAGTCACCCTGGGTTTAGAGTGTTGAGGGATTCAGGAGGACAAGAGAAACCTCGGGTAGAAAGAAGAGAATCTTTATTGAGTGCACTCAGGCCCAGCTGACTCACGTCCAAAAGACTGGGCCCAGAACAAAGACAGTACCTGACTTTTATACACACTTTACAAAAGAGGGTGGGCTAGCTTGAAGCAAGCTTACAGTGGCGTGAAAGCAGGGATACAGAGGCAGGACAATGACAGGATTGGACATGACCGTTGCCAAGCAACCCAGATGTTCGTTGTCTAGGTTTGCCTGGGCACGGGCTTATCCTATAACCTTCACTATGGTGCCCAGGCAGCTGTAGTTCAGGCCTACTCAGGCTTCTCGTGACCTTCGTTGTACTTCTTAGATAAAACAGAGTACTTGAAGTCACTAGTTACAGAGAACAAGAATCTATACACTCATTTCATAAAACAAAGGAAAATTTGTTTTTGTTTTCCTTATGTTGAGGGAGTTCTGGGAGAGCCTCCAGAGCACATTAGATAATATTATCAAGACTTTTCCTGGGTCTGGGCCATGCATGTTGCTGCCTCTGGGACAAGTCGTGTAATACAGGAAAACTTATTTCTCTTTCTTTTTAATTTTATTTTTATTTAATTTCCCACCTCAATAGGGGGTCCTTCCCAGCCCAACTCAACCGGTCTATAAGGTTTCTTGGGGATGCTCATGCTAAGGGCACTGACAGGGATGCATTCGTCATGTCAGTGCAATGGGTAACCCATATTTTAAGTTTATCCTGATCAAAACTTGCCTATGTGCAGGCACAATTAGAAGAAATAAAACATGGAACATTCCAGAGACAATGGGAAACCTTTTTTTCAATCGGTACTTTGAAAGTTCTAAATGGAATCAAGGAGCTACCATTACCTCTTAGGGAAAATAATTCCCAATTGAGTGAGTGCCTTAATGAAACAGAGAGAAGTGCTTGTCAGATTGAAACTAAAGATGAAAAAAAGAAGCCCCCTCTGGGGGCTTCTTCCACTAGCCTCCCCTTGCCTGCTACTCAGCCTGTCTTCTGCACCTTTTTTCCCACGTCTACTTTATCTTTCACTCCCTCCTTCCTCTTCTACTCTTTCATTTTGAAGGGATTACATTTTCTCTAGACTCATCTGTATGTTTTCTTGTAAAATTCTGTCATAAATTCCTATGATTTTGTTACCTTGGTATCCATTTCAGTCTTCCTCTAAAACACCCGAACCACTTGAAAAAGCTTAAATTTTCTGTGCTTTGAAATGTAAATTTGTCGCGCTGTTCTCTAAAATTTGGTAAATGTATCAGCCATGTGAGACAGATAAATGTCAGTTTATTCCATTTACAGAGAAATAGTTTAAATCTAACTGTTCTTTAAACTATGAGTTTTACCTGACTCATAGCTACAGGCTTACGATGAAAGCTACAAGATCTTTTTTGTCTGTCTGTATTTTATTTGTGTGTGTGTGTGTGTGTATATATATATAATATATGTATATGTATATGTATATATATATATATATATTTATCTGTATATTGTCTACAGAACCAAATTGGCTTATAAATAAATGAACACTTGTAAATTAAGCAGATAAACCCAAATGCTTTTCAAGTTCATGTGACAGCAATCTTTTGGTGGATGAGACTGGTCTAATATTAGTTTGATGGCAATGGCTATGTCTTCTGAGTCATTAGAAAAATGCGTATATATTTAAATTTAGGGCTCTTTTATACTTATCTGGCATACAGTAATGTAAACTTGTTGATAGAAAATTTTGTTTGCGCTAGTGGGTAGATTTTTCTAGTGTCTCATGAAGTCTTCTATGTAATTGTTAAGAGTGAATGAACTGAATGGATGTAAATGGGATAAAAGTTTGTAAATGAACTCTTGAAAATGGTTATGTTTCATAATATGTTTACTTGGGAGGACATTCATTGAATTAGATCATTTCTAGATAAGATGTAATTCTGAGACATTGGTTACTGAATATGAGTTCAGGCTCATATGCTTTTGGCTTCTTATTTGAAAGAAAGAAAAGTCATTTGAGTCTGTTGGTAAATATGTCCTATTCTGTGTTAAAAAGATATTCTGTTAGCCTGTGTTTCTGGGAATTGTAAAATGTGTATTCATAGATTGCTGGTACATGACTGGCAGTTAAAAATTGCTTAAGTCCTAGATTTTCACTGAAGATTAGGGTTACTAAGAGTTAACATTTTAATTAATGTGTGTGACTAAACAGACAAGAAATACAGTCTGTATGCAAGTGTATGAAGAGGGTAGGATGTATTTTTGGTAAGATAGATTGACGAGAAAAGAGAATAATTTTGTATAAGAAATAATCTTTTGTGGTAAATTTTTGTCCCAGAGTAAAGTAACTGGTTATTTAAGAAAGAGGAAGTATAGGAGAAAGCAGAAAATCTAAACATGTCAAAAATTGTCTAAATACATTATAGTAGGTTTATGAAAATAAAGTTTATCTCTCAATAAATTCAGTATTCATGGACTGTATCTCAAAATAATAAGCTATTTATGACAGACCCACAGCCAATATCATACTGAATGGGCAAAAACTGGAAGCATTCCCTTTGAAATCTGGCACAAGACAAGGATGCCCTCTCTACCACTCCTATTCAACATAGTGTTGGAAGTTCTGGCTAGGGCAATCAGGCAAGAGAAAGAAATAATGGGTATTCAATTAGGAAAAGAAGAAGTCAAATTGTCCCTGTTTGCAGATGACATGATTGTATATTCAGAAAACCCCATCGTCTCAGCCCAAAATCTCCTTAAACTAATAAGCAGCTTCAGCAAAGTCTCAGGATACAAAATCAATGTGCAAAAATCACAAGCATTCTTATATACCAATAACAGACAAACAGAGAGCCAAATCATGAATGAACTCCCATTCACAATTGCTTCAAAGTGAATAAAATACCTAGGAATCCAACTTACAAGGGATGTCAAGGACCTCTTCAAGGAGAGCTACAAACCACTGCTCAGTGAAATAAAAGAGAATAAAAACAAATGGAAGAACATACCATGCTCATGGATAGGAAGAATCAATATTGTGAAAATGGCCATACTGCCCAAGGTAATTTATAGATTCAATGCCATCCCCATTAAGCTACCAATGACTTTCTTCACAGAATTGGAAAAAAACTGCTTTAAAGTTCATATGGAACCAAAAAAGAGCCTGCGTTGTCAAGACAATCCTAAGCCAAAAGAACAAACCTGGAGGCATCATGCTACCTGACTTCAAACTGTACTACAAGGCTACCGTAACCAAAACAGCATGGTACTGGTACCAAAACAGAGATATAGACCAATGGAACAGAACAGAGCCCTCAGAAATAATACCACACATCTACAGCCATCTGATCTTTGACAAACCTGACAAAAACAAGAAATGGGGAAAGGATTCCCTATTTAATAAATGGTGCTGGGAAAATTGGCTAGCCATATGTAGAAAGCTGAAACTGGATCCTTTCCTTACTCCTTATACGAAAATCAATTCAAGATGGATTAGAGACTTACATGTTAGACTTAAAACCATAAAAACCCTAGAAGAAAACCTAGGTAATACCATTCAGGACATGGGCATGGGCAAGTACTTCATGTCTAAAACACCAAAAGCAATGGCAGCAAAAGCCAAAATTGACAAATGGGATCTAATTCAACTAAAGAGCTTCTGCACAGCAAAAGAAACTACCATCAGAGTGAACAGGCAACCTACAGAATGGGAGAAAATTTTTGCAATCTACTCATCTGACGAAGGGCTAATATCCAGAACCTACAAAGAACTCAATCAAATTTACAAGAAAAAAACAACCCCATTAAAAAGTGGGCAAAGGATATGAACAGACACTTCTCAAAAGAAGACATTTATACAGCCAACAGACACATGAAAAAATACTCATCATCACTCGCCATCAGAGAAATGCAAATCAAAACCACAATGAGATACCATCTCACACCAGTTAGAATGGCGATCATTAAAAAGTCAGGAAACAACAGGTGCTGGAGAGGATGTGGAGAACTAGGAACACTTTTACACTGTTGGTGGGACTGTAAACTAGTTCAATCATTGTGGAAAACAGTGTGGCGATTCCTCAAAGATCTGGAACTAGAAATACCATTTGACCCAGCCATCCCATTACTGGGGATATATCCAAAGGATTATAAATCATGCTGCTATAAAGACACATGCACACATATGTTTATTGCGGCACTATTCACAATAGCAAAGACTTGGAATCAACCCAAATGTCCATCAGTGACAGACTGGATTAAGAAAATGTGGCCATGGCCGGGCGCGGTGGCTCAAGCCTGTAATCCCAGCACTTTGGGAGGCCGAGACGGGCGGATCACGAGGTCAGGAGATCGAGACCATCCTGGCTAATACGGTGAAACCCTGTCTCTAATAGAAAATACAAAAAACTAGCCGGGCCACGAGGTGGGCGCCTGTAGTCCCAGCTACTCGGGAGGCTGAGACAGGAGAATGGCGTGAACCCGGGAGGTGGAGCTTGCAGTGAGCTGAGATCCGGCCACTGCACTCCAGCCTGGGCGGCAGAGCAAGACTCAGTCTCAAAAAAAAAACAAAAAAAAAAAAAAAGAAAATGTGGCACATATCCACCATGGCATACTATGCAGCCATAAAAAAGGATGAGTTCGTGTCCTTTGTAGGGACATGGATGCAGCTGGAAACCATCACTCTCAGCAAACTATCTCAAGAACAGAAAACCAAACACGGCATGTTCTCACTCAGAGGGTGTGAATTGAACAATGAGATCACTTGGACACAGGAAGGGGAACATCACACACTGGGGCCTATTGTGGGGAGGGAGGAGGGGGGAGGGATAGCATTACAAAATATACCTAATGTAAATGACGAGTTAATGTGTGCAGCACACCAACATGGCACATGTATACATATGTAACAAACCTGCACGTTGTGCACATGTACCCTAGAACTTAAAGTATAATAAAGAAAAAAAGCAAAAAAAAACACAAAGAAAGTAAAGTTTATAAAAGGAATTTTCTGTGTGATCAGCTTGGCTACAATTGAAAGGACATTTTTTATTGGTTTTTCTAAGGATTGAGCTTTGATGTTTAGAAATGCACTGATGCAGAATTTTAAAATCTAATCCCCTGTGTTAGAACAAGATTTTCTTAAAATACTGATTTGCTCTTAGTAAAGTTGCAGGACGTTTTTATTTTTAATTCCAAAATCTCTTCCCTTAACAGCCATCCTGCAAACTATAAACAGTTTTTATTTATGTCACATTTCTTTCTCAGATCTACCTAATTTTCCTAATTTCAGGTTAGAAATGCAGCTGTCCTTTTTACCCTTGAAAAGCTATATTATTTTGCTTGGCTCCGGTAATAATCCTCTCCTTCAATCTTTTCATCACCTCCAGTAATTTTTCTCCAGTTCTAATACTGATGTTATGGTCCGACGCTAAAATTTTTTTTAACTTTTTTTTGTTTTTTTGAGACAAGAGTCTCGCTCTGTCGCCCAGGCTGGAGTGCAGTGGCGCGATCTCGACTCACTGCAAGCTCTGCCTCCCGGGTTCACGCCATTCTCCTGCCTCAGCCTCCTGAGTAGCTGGGACTACAGGCGCCCGCCACCGCGCCCGGCTAATTTTTTGTATTTTTAGTAGAGACGGGGTTTACACCGTGGTCTCGATCTCCTGACCTTGTGATCCGCCCGCCTCGGCCTCCCAAAGTGCTGGGATTACAGGCGTGAGCCACCGCGCCCGGCCGACGCTAAAATTTTTATCTTGAAAGTCTAGAAAGACAATGTTTCCTTCAGTACAACTTGATTCTGTATTTTTCACTTCTCTTGATGTTTCTGAATTGTTCCATGTAACCAGGAAACTTCCCATGCTGTTACTAAAAACCATGTATTCCCCTCTGCTCAAGGTACTAGTTTTCTTGTTTCCATCCTTCTTTAATATAGCATACACGCATAATCCTGGACACACTTTTCCTGTGTCTGATTAAATTCAGGTACCCTTTTCATCAGGTTTAACTTCCAGGTTATCTAAATGGGCTTTCCATAAGGAGAAGCAACACACTGCAGGAGGTTTTCTTTTCTTTGCCTTTTTAATAACTGGCCTAGGAAACAAAGATTCTGTGTTTTACCAAGATAATTTCCTGTACTTCATGTCTTTATTAGGTTTTTTGATTATGTTGGGAAACTAACCTTCAGAAGAGTTCAGGTTTCTACATCCAAATGGCATTCTGTATTGCTTTTAAAGTCTTTTGGTTATCACTCTGGTTAAGAGAATAAATATTATTTTACAGTCATCTGTGATTCTGTTTAATCAAGGACTTTGAACCTTTTGACATCTTTGGCAGGTATCCACAGGATCAAAATCCTAAGTCTTTTTGACCTAAAACTAACTTTGGGATTTTCTAGTTGGGCCTTGAAGAGCATAAAAGAATGTGTTTGTCATCTTGTGGAAATATTAAATGATTAGGCTTACGTGGTAAATTGTATGGGAAACATTGTTAATTGATAAGTGATTCCGGATCCTTTCTCAGTTACACTTATATTATTAAAATATATTTCAAAACTATAGGTTCCTACAAATCTAATATGTTGTCAGTCATAAATCTGGATTATTAATATGAGTATTCCAAAAAATTACATGAAATTTGTAAAAGTCTGATGGTCCTGATGTGAAGATGTCAATTATAATTCTGGTTGTTATCTTAAAATGCTGCATATAGTAGAGGTGGCTCAATTTCCTTGTCAATTGTAAACTCTCATCAGATTTTTGACCATGACTGTTCTGGGTTTTTGTCATCCATGGTTAATGTTTTAATTCTTCTGTGGAAGCAGTTGCAATCAGCTGTAGTCCAAACTTGTTTTTCATGGAATTGCTAATCAAGATTGAGTAAAACAATGGATGATGAAATTATTGATGGGTGGATAAAAACTGTGTGCTGATTGTCATGTTCTGATTTGGCTCTGTCGCACTCGCGTGGCCGATGTGTGTCCATGTAGCTCCTGTCTGGGAGCTGGAGGAAGCCTATAACACTTTTAACTGCTACCCAGCATTTGTCCCAGGAGTCCCTTTAGTGGTCAAAGTATTGCTAATTGGCACATAAGGCTATCTGTTAAGCAATTTTTAATGCCACTACTTAGTGTGTTTTTGTCTGGTGTTAGAGAAAAAAGTGGATGGCTAGTTTTCTTACAAGTTGAAAGGATTTAAAATAAGGTTTAGTGTAAATTTTGTTGAATACAAAAGCATTCTTGATGTGTGTGAGCCTAGAAAAAGATAATTACCCCTTTACTCGGCTTTCTGGGTGTCTGGTCAAGATTGAGTACTGCTGAGAATATTTAGAACTTAGGCAGCTGGGAACTAGAGAGTAAGGGCTGCTTTGGTTTGGATGCTAATGGTGATGTTTTTCCCCTGGGGGAGAAAAAGATTGAGTAAAACAAAATACTTTACATAAAATTAAGTAATTGACAAGGATATTGTTTTTATGACTTATTGAAAACATTGTTTTTTCCTTAAATGTTTTGTTCTCCAGATTTAATAAAACTTTCTTTCATAAGCTATCTATAGTATGCAATAATTTGGTAAAGTATCTTTTTATGAAAGGTGGGAGCATTTGCTTTTTCTCCCTAACTGATTTCTCAAAAATTCAGAAACTATTCATAAGTATTCTTATTTTTATTTATATAAGTTCAATAAAAATTTGCTGTCTCTTTATAAGCAGGATATAATTGGAAACATTGGCTATGTTATCAAGGTTTTGACTGATATGTCATATTTATGAATATGCATAAAATACCT
This sequence comes from Piliocolobus tephrosceles, assembly GCF_002776525.5. Classification (NCBI taxonomy): domain Eukaryota; kingdom Metazoa; phylum Chordata; class Mammalia; order Primates; family Cercopithecidae; genus Piliocolobus; species Piliocolobus tephrosceles. The sequence continues at coordinate 97,754,747 of NC_045445.1, read as the reverse complement.
GGCTTTAGGAGTTCCCAGCCTTAGTGAATGAGTAGACATTGTCACTTCCTGGAGGGCCCAGGAACCTTAAGATTTTAAGTAACATTTAAAGCCTGCTGTGCATTGGTTTTCTAGCCTCAACAGGTTTTTAATCTGGGATTCCTATATGATCAATGTGGAGATAAAAAGTTACGTTTCTGAAGAAAAACTAAAGTACACCTGTTATTAGATTGTAACCCTGTGCATTGTTTTTTAAGTTCTTACCTACGTGCAGACCGCACTAGATCCTGAATTATCCTAATTTCTCTAATATTTGGCTACAACTAATCCTGATAAAGTATCCCAACCCTCTTCCCCCAAGCAAAATTACACATAATCTGGGGACATTAAAGGTACATCTCTCCTACTTAAAACTAACCAGGTATTAATTAATTAGGTATTAAAATTGCAGATGAACCAGTCAGAGCTCTGGTTGACACAGGAACTACTCTGTCTATCCTTAATTTTGACACACTTTCCACATCCCCTCTCTGGAGTTCTGAATTCATCCAGATGGTTGGGGTAGCCAACCAACCTATGATGATTCTTAAATCTCTACCTATACCCTTCCAGCTTGGGCTCCTCACTCTCAGTCATTGCCTTTTGCTTGTCTCATTGTCCCACATACACCTCATGGGAAGAGACTTTTTAGAAACTTGCCGTGCCTATATTTCCTTGTCCCAAAAAGAGGAAGTAAGTTATAAACTTGAGCTGTCCTTGCCAGGAGATTTTGTCAAAAAAGGGGCTTTTACCTAAGTTTCCATCTGTTCAGTTAGCCTCGCTAATGCTACCTACCCTGATCTCTGAAAGCTACCTGAGAGTCTTCGGGCATGATTCAACACCAATGATAACCCCTCAGATTATGAAGATGACAGTGGTAGACATTCCCAAGGATTCCATTTACCAAGAGGAGTTAACCCTAGTGAAGGAGCTAGATAAGGAAGTTTTCTGGAGTTCTGATTTGAACTAGGCCCTGCTTGGGATGAATGTATGATCAGAAACCTTTACTACACTGTTAACAAAATGGCCTATACCACTAACTGGACCATCAGGGTGTAACAGAGGTCCCTAGACTTCTTTGCTTGTATGGCCCTAGGCAACTGCATTACTTTAGACTATTACCTTGCTGTACAGGGTGGTGTTTGTGCTGTTGCTAACACTTCCTACTGCACCTGGGTAAATACTTTCAGTCAGGTTGAATTAGAAACATGTAAGATCCTAAAGCTGGTCAAATCTCTGAAAGGAACATCTTCACAAAGCCTCCTGGATGGCTTACTGGACCAAATTTCTGATTTCCAAATATTTTCAGCTGGCTCCCCGCCAGATCCCTTCTATGTCCCACCCTACAAGTCTTAATAATCCTCTCATATTTGGGCTAAGCATTTGACTCCTGTTTAAAGTTTTTCTATCCTGTTTTAATAGATGCCCACAAGAGACTTCCCACCAGTATCATGTTGACCCAATGCTTTTAAGACTTTAAATTCACTCCAGCTGGAAACCAGAACCAACTTAACCCAAGAGACTTTGATTCAAATGCAACAGTACCTGAGTGCCTCTCATAAGTAAATGGCTCTGGTTGCTCAATTGGCCACTGCCCTGCCATTAGAATTCCTGCACAGGACTAGATAGACTCACAGCAGGTATCAGCTGTGTGTTGCAGCGGCCCTTTATGAGTTTGAGGACGTTCTCTCTACTTTTAGTTTTCAGACAGCTCTTTTTAGAAAAGGATTTGGATTTTTGTCAAATGCTTTTTGTCTCTCTATATACTGAGGAATCTTTTATCTTCATATTTTAATTGTAATTTGATGTAGTCCTGGTTTTTGAAGTTTTATTTTATATTTAATTGACAGATAATAATTGTATATATTTATGGTGCATAATATGATGTTTTGATACTAAACTTTATGGAATGATCAAATCAGGCCAAATAATGTATCCATAATCTTAAACCCATCATTTATTTGTGGTGAGAACATTCCAAATTCTTTTAGCCATTTTGTAATATATAATACATAATTACTAACTGTACTCACCACACTGTATAATGGATCAACAGTACCTATTCTTTCTGTGCAACTAAAACTTTGTATCCTTTGACCAACAGCTCTGCTTTACCCCTCATCTGCACCCCAGTATCCACAGCCTCCCTTCCAACCTCTGGTAACTACCATACTACTCTATTCTTCTTTGAGTTCCCATTTTTTTAGGTTCTATATATAAGTGAGATCATGCGTATTTATCTCTTAGTGCCTGGCTTATTTCACTTAGCGTACTGTCCTCTAGGTCCATCTATGTTATCACAAATGACAGCATTTCTTGCTTTTTTAGTATTTTATTGTGTGTATATATATCACATTTATGTAGTCCATTCATTGGTTGATGGGCACTTCTGTTTCCATATCTTGGCTATAGTGAATAATGCTGCATTGAGTATGGGAGTGCTAATATCCCTTCAACATACTGATTTCAATTCCTTTGGATATATACCCATAAGTGGGATTGCTGGATCATATGGTAATTATATTTTTAGTTTTCTGAGGGACTTCTATACTGTTTTCAAAAATGGCTGTACTAACTTACAATACCACCAACTGTGTACAAGGGTTCCCTTTTTTCTACATCTTCACCGACATTTGTTATCTTTCATCTTTCTTTTATCATATCCAGTCTAACAGGTATGAAGTGATAGATCATTGTGGTCTTCATTTACATTTCTCTGATGATTAGCGATGTTGAGCACTTTTTTGTATATCTGTTGGTCATTCATATGTCTTTTTACATTTTTTTTACTTTTTTTTTTTTTTTTTTTTTAGAGACAGGGTGTTGCTCTGTCACCCAGGCTGAAGTGTAGCAATGCAATTATAGCTCACTGCACCCTCAAATTCCTGTGCAACCTCAAATTCCTGGACTCAAGCAATCCTCCCACTTCAGCCTCCCAAGCAGCTGGGACTACAGGTACATGCTACCATGCCTGGCTAATTTTTAAAAAAATTATAGAGATGAGGTCTTGCCGTATTGCCCAGGTTGGTCTTAAACTTCTGACCTCAAGCAGTCCTCTCACCTCAGCTTCCCAAAGTGCTGTGATTACAGGTATGAGCCACCATGCCTGGCCTGTGTGTGTGTGTGTGTGTGTGTGTGTGTGTGTGTGTGTGTATAGAGACGGTATGTATGTCTTCTTTTGCAAAACATCAGTTCAGGTCCTTTGCCCATTTTTAAATAGGGGTATTTGTTTTCTTGTTATTGAGTAGTTTGAGTTCCTTGTATATTTTGGACATTAGCCCCTTATCTGACATATGATTTACAAGTATTTTGTCCTTATCTGTGGGTTGTCTCTTTATTGTGTTGTTGTTTGTTTTGTTGTGCAGAAGTTTTTAGTTTGATGCAATTTCATTTTTCTATTTTTGCTTTCATTGCCTATGCTTCTGGGGTCATATACAAAAAAAAAAAAAAAAAACTCTCTTCCTATACTACTGTTATTGAGCTTTTTCCCTGTTTTCTTCTAGTAGTTTTACAGCATCATGTCTTATATTTAAGTCTTTAATCCATTTTGAGTTGATTCTTCTATAAGGAGTGAGATAAGAGTCCATTTTCATTCTTCTGCATGTGAATATCAGATTTTTCCAGTATCATTTATTGAAGAGGATGGCTGTGATCATATTGTGGTTAGTACTTTGAGTTGTGTGTTATTCCTATTTTAAATATTACATTACTTGATTTGTTAAATATTTTAAAATTTTTGCATCTGTGTTCATGATGAATGTATCTGGAAGTTCTTTCTTTTAATATCTTTGGTTTTCTATAAGAGCAATGGAAGGAATTTGTATAGAATTGTTATTATTTCTTCCATAAATGTTTGGTAAAATACAATACTAAAATCATCTGGTCCTGGAGTTTTCCCTGTGAGAACGTCTTTAACTACAGCACCAGTTTTTTAAATAGATATAGGGTTGTTCAGATTCTGTATTTCTTCTTGAGTAAGCTTTGATAGTGTAAGACTTTCAAAGAATTTGCACATTTCTTAAAGATTGTCTAATTCATTAGCATTAAGTTGTTCTTAATATTCACTTTTAACCATTTAAAAATCTGTAGAACCGCTGGTGATGTTTCTTCTTTTATTCCTGATATTAATTATTTGTAATGGGAGGTTTATTAATTTCATTGATCTTCTCAAAGAAATATTTTTTTTTTGAGACAGGGTCTCACTTTGTTGTTGCCCAGGCTGGAGTGCAGTGGCATGATCATGGCTCACTGCATCATCGACCTCCCTGGCTGAGGTGATTCGCCCACCTCAGCCTCTTGCGTAGCTGGGACTACAGGCATGCACCACCACACCTGGCTAATTTTTGTATTTTTTTTGTAGAGACAGGGATTCACCATGCTCCCCAGGCTGATCTTGAACTCTTCATCTCAAGCCATCTGCCCACCTCGGCCTCCTAAAGTGCTGGGATTACAGGCGTGAACCACCGTGCCCAGCCCTCAAATAACTATTTTTAAATTGCACTAATTTTTTTTTTTTTTTTTTTTACTGTTTCATTGACTTTTTTTTTTTTTTTTTTTACTGTTTTTTTTAACTATTTTTTTACTGTTTTTTACAGGCTCTTTTTTTTTTTTAAACAGTTTAAAGAATAATTAATAAAGATCAAAACAAAAATCAATGAAATAAAGTGAAATAATATAGGAGGGGCAAAATAGTTTAAATAGTGAAACTTTTTTAAAACTGTCTTACCTCTACTATGTTATTGCATCTTATTTCACTGATCTTTGATTTGGTCTTTACTCTTTAAAATGCTTAATTTGGATTTCATTTGCTCTCTTATTCTCTTGTATTTTAAGGTGTAAACTGAGACCATCAATTTCAACTTTTGTTCTTTTCTAATATTAGGTTTTATTACTATAAAATTTTCCCTAAGTAAGGCTTTACTAAATCCCATAAATTTTGAAAGAAAATGTTTTCATTTAGTTCAGAATGTTTTCTGATATTTCTTTTGATTTCTTGTTAAACTCAATGATTGCCTAGAACTGTCTTATTTAGCTTCCAAATATTTGGAGATTTTCCACATAACTTTCTAGTATTGATTCTTATTTTAATTCCACTATAGTCAGATGACATACTTTTTATGGCATGCATTTAAGTTTGTTGAGACTTATTTTATGGTCCAGGATGTGGTCTACCTTGGTAAATTATTTGTGTAATTGAAAAGATACATTCTTCTGTGGTGGAGTGGAATGTTTTATAAATGCCTTGATAGTGTTGTTCAAGTATTCTGTATTCATACTGAGTTTGTATTTTCTTGGTTTTTGTTTTGTTTTTCTTTTTGTGTTTGTTTGAGATGGAGTCTTGCTGCGTCACCCAGGCTGGAATGCAGTGGCATGATCTCAGCTCACTGCAACCTCCACCTCCTGGGTTCAAGTGATTCTCCTGCCTCAGTCTCCCAAGTAGCTGGGATTACAGGTTCCCGCCACCATGACCGGCTAATTTTTGTATTTTTAGTAGAGATGAGGTTTCACCATGTTGTCCAGGCTGGTCTCGAACTCTTGACCTCAGGTGATCCGCCCACCTCTGCCTCCCAAAGTGCTAGGATTATTGGCATGAGTCACTGTGCCTGGCCTATTTCCTTGTTTTATAAATTACTGAGAAAGTAATATTGAAATCTTAGACATATTTGTGAAAATTTCTATTTGCCCTTTTAGTTCTATCATCTTTTCTTAATTTATTTTGCAACTCTGTTACTAAGTACATACATATTTAGGATTTTATGTCATTTTAATGTATTGACCACTTTGTTATTGTGAAGTGACCAAGCGACTCTCTTTGTTCTTGCTCTGACATATACTTTGTTGGGTTAATAATGTAGTCACTCTAGCATTCTTTTGATGAGTGTTATCTTTTGCAAACTTCTCTCTTTAAGTAATTTATGGTTTAGTATTTAAAGTGGGATAGATATACCTTGGATTTTTTCCCCTGTCTGATGATCACTACCTATTAACTAGAGTGATTAGATAATTTACAATTTAAAGTGATTACTGATATGGTTAGATTTAAATCTACCATCTTGGTATTTGTTAGCTATTTATCCAATCTGTTATTTGTTTCCTTTTGCCGTTTTCTCTGATTTCTCTTGGATTGAGAGTTTTTTCTTCTTCTGATATAAAATTATCATAACGTAATAGTCTCTCTTTTAAAGTGTACAATTCAGTGGTTTTTAATATATTCACCAGAGCTCTGGAGTTGGGAACAGGAATCTGATTTTCCAGGAAATAACCCCCACTCTACAAATGAGCACTGGACAAGGATGGCAACCCCTGATCTTTTTGGCTTGCCCTGCCAGCCATGGAACCTTTGCTTTATAGAGGAATGGAGGAATGTGGGTCAGAGGCAATTAGTGCCCCAGTGTTCTTCGCCTGTTGCATCTGGGATTCGAGCTTTTACCATATAAATTGAGGCTGGGTGAAAGAAGGGAACTTTAGTACTCTCAGCAGCTACTGCCTGGAAGAGAGCTTCCATCTCATGTGGCTAAGTGAGAGGAATGATACTGGCAGCTAGCCCTTCTTACTGTGAAACCATAGCCCCAGGCTGGGAGCTGGAGAGAGGGAGCCCCTGTTTTTTGGCTGCACAGGCCTGGAGCTGAGCTTCCGTAACATGGAGCTGGAGGTGGAGAGTAATCAAACAAACTGTTACTCTTCTTACCAAGATTTAGTTAAGTTTTCTTGAATAAATGTTTCTCCATTTGTCACATGTCCTCAGGTTAATTTCCATAGTCTTCCAATGATTGTTTTTTAATAACTTTTACCAGTTAAATAGTTGGTTTGCTAGGTAGAGGGTAATCTGAGCTCCTTCCTCTGTCATTCAAGAAGTCTCACCTTAATAATCACTTCCTTATTTTTTCTGCACCAAACTCTTAATTCTTTCAGTATCTTGAAAGACACAAATATTAGACTTTTAATATTGCCTCACAGAACACTCATTTGGGTAATTCCCATTGATCTTTCTTCAAGTTTACTGATTCTTTCATTTAATTTCTGTTGTTAGGTCCATCCAGTGAATGTTTTATACCCATTAATATGTTTTCTGTTCTTAACTTTGTATTTTTTAAATAGTTTTTGTTCTGTAGATATCTACTTTTTCATTCATTTCAAATGTGTTTTTCCCTCATGGAACATAGATATACCAGCTACTTTAAAGCCTTCGATAATTCCAACATTTTGGTCATATTATAATTGGTATCTATTGATTATTTCTTTGGGAATTGATCATATTTTCTTGATCCTTTATATGTGGTAAAATTTTGGTTTGTATTTGCAAATTTTTTGATATTCTGTTGTGAATGTTTTAATATGGGATCTTGAAGATAGAGAGTACTTGTGCTATTATTAGGAGAGACATGGGGAGGAAATAAAGAGTCTATTACTTATAGCTCTTGGGGGTCCATGGCACATGTAGAGACTGTACACACTGAGGTCAGGGAGTACATAGAAAAAGAGAGAGAGAGAGAAAGAGAGAGAGAGAGAGAGGCCCATCAGCCAGTACTCTTATTGGGGTTAGGGCAGTTATCCAAACAGATTTCCTGAGGGGGCTTTTAATTGTTAGATTTAAAGCAAACACACAAGAGTTCCAGGAAGTCACACTGTAAATGAGAGTTGGTCACTGTGGCATATCTGCACAGTTCATGAGGGTATGTGGGTCAGTGGGGACAGTCAAGTAGCTTATATCTAGCTGTCCCTTAGGGAGATGGTCAACAGAAGGAGGTTGTATAAGTCAGATATCTGTATCAAATATATTGAGAAACTAGGGGAGGTACAGAACTGGAAGCTGTGCCAAGGGTGACTAAGCCCTGCTTCTGGTATGAGAAAATTAAACTTATATATAAAATGGATGTCAAGGCAACAGAAAATTATGAGAATTTACTACATAAGCCATTAAGTCTATTAAAATAGCCTGGAAAATATTGATCGTTGTTTCTTTGTTAAGCAATCAATCTAGTTAAGTTAGGACCACATGTTCTCTCCTTTGTTTTTTTTAATTTATTCTTAATTATGGATGCATAATCATTGTATGTAATAATGGAGTACATGTGATGTTCTGATACATGTATACAATGTATGATGATTGAATCGGAATGATTGAGGTCTCCATTACCTCAGCCATCTAACATTTGTTTGTGTTAGGAACATTCCAATTCTACTTTTTAATTATTTTAAAATATACAAAAAATTGTTGTTAACTCTGGTCACCCTATTGTACTACTAAATACTAGATATTATTTGTTCTGTTATTTTGCACTACCCTCACTTTATTCTCATTCGTTCTCTCTCTCTATCTCCCTCCCCCCCCCCGCCCCCCCACTCTCCCCTACCTTTCCCAGCCTCTGGTAACCATCAATCAACTCTCTGTATCTATGAGTTAATTTTTAAAAAATGTTTAGCTCCCATATATAAGTGAGAACGTGGTATTTGTCTTTCCACCCCTGTCTTATTTCACTTAACATAATGTCCTCCAGATCCATCCATCTTCTTGCAAATGTGTGTGTGTGTGTGTACATATATATATAATATTTTCTTTATCCAGTTGTTCACTGATGAACACTTAGGTTGATTCCATATCTTGGCTATTGTGAGTAATGCCAGAGTAAACAAGGGAGTGCAGATATCTCTTCGATATATTGATTTCCTTTCTTTAGAAATATATAGCCAGCACTGGGATTTCGGGATCATGTGGTACTTCTGCTTTTAGTTTTTTGAGAACTTGCATATGTGGCCTTTATTATTTTGAGGTATATTATTTATATTCCTAGTTCATTGAGGATTTTTATCATGAAGGAATTCTGTAATTTTTTTTTTTTTTTTTTTTTTTTTTTTTTTGAGACAGTCTTGCTCTGTCACCCAGGCTGGAGTGCAATGGTGCAATCTCGGCTCACTGCAACCTCCGCTTCCCCGGTTCAAGTGAAGGAAGGGTGAATTTTATCAAATGCTTTTTCTGCATCTATTGAGATGATCATATTTTTTGTCCTTAATTCTGTTTGCATGATGGACTGCATTTATTAGTTTGCATATGTTGAACTATCTTTGCATCACTGGTGTAAAAAACCCACTTAATCTTTGATGTGTTGGACCTGGTTTGCTGGTATTTTGTTGGGGATTTCTGTGTTATGTTCATAGGGACATTCATCTGTAGTTTCCTTGTTGTATTCTTGTCTGATTTTGATATTAGGGTGATACTGGTCTCATAGAAGTTAAGAATTCCCTCCTTCTTGATTTTTTGGAACAGTCTCTGGAAGATTGGTGTTAGGTTTTCTTTGTAAGTTTGATAGAATTTGTCTGTGAATTCATCTGGTCCTGGGCTTTTCTTTGTTGGGAGGTTTTTAATTACTGATTTAAACTCACTATCTCACTGCTTCTTATTGACCTGTTCAGGTTTTCTGTTTCTTCCTGGCTCAATCTTGGGAGGTTGTATGTCTCCAGGAACTTATCCATTTCCTCTAGGTTTTCTAATTTGCAAGTGTATAGTTCTTCATCATAGTCTCTAATGATCTTTTGTATTTCTGGGGTATCATTTTTAATGTCTCCTTTTCATTTCTGATCTTGTTTATTTACGTCTTCTCTCCTTTTCTTTTAGTCTAGCTAGCAGTTTATCAATTTTATCTTTCCAAAGGACCATTTTTTTGTTTTCATTAATCCTTCATGTTTGTTTTGGGCCTGTTTTATTTACTGGTGCTCCAATCTTTCTTATTTATTTTCTTCTGCTAATTTTGGGTTTGGTTGGTTCTTGCTTTTCTAGTTCCTTAAGTTTCATTATTAGGTTGTTAATTTGTAACCTTTCTACTTTTCTGATGTAGGCGTTTAATGCTATGAACTTCCCTTTTAGCACTGCTTTTGTCAGTATCCCACAGGTGTTGGTATGTTTTGTTTCCAGTTTCACTTGTTTCAAAAACTCACAGGCAGTGTTTTTATTCTCCTGACCTTTTTCTGGTGTCATGCTGTTCTAGTTGTTTAGATGTCTTGTAACTTTTTTGTTGGGAAATGGAGATTTTAGATAATACATTTTAGCAATTCTGGATACTGCCCATCCCACCCCACCCGCCAGTCTTATTATTGCTAGTATGTTTGTTAATTTCTTTAGTGACTGGCTAAATTTGTTTATTTCCCCTCCCTGTAGTGTTAGATCTCTGATGCTGCTTCTCAAATAGGCGCAGCCTTGGGTATACCCACAGTCACACTGGGGTGACATTGGTTTTGTTAGAGCTCTCTTTGACTATTCTTTTACTTTACTATCCAGCTGTTAAGCCCTACAAATTAATGATTGGTTGTTGTATGGTCTTTAGTAGTGCTTCAGGACTTAAATTGCTGTACAGACTAATCCAATAACATTTAGGCTCTTTTGAAGAAGTTCCTGTGGACCATGATTGAGATTTTTTAATGAACCCTTATGGACTCTTCCCACATCTTTTTCACAGGCTCTTTTATCTTCCCAGGCCAAACCTCTGAGTCATGACCCTGGAGGTGGGGCATAGACAATGGCATGCTTCTCTCTGAGTGATATTTCACTTTAGCAGCTGAATGCTCAGTGGGTATGTGTGTAAACTAACCTCAAATTATCTTGACTTGCGTCTCCTAGTGTGGAACCACTGCCTTACAGGAGTGATTGGATCACTGCCAAGGGTGATTTGGACCTCAGTATTCTCAGTGGCACCCTGTCCGAGATGGAGATTTCACCCCTCAAGTGGTGTTCAGATCAAAGAAGGGAAACCCCACCTCTCAGCTACACTCATCTGGAACTTAGTAACAGGTAGCTGGGGGAAGGATAAGAAATACCGACATCTACCCTTCCCTGAAAGATTGTCCTCTAACTGGGAGTTTTGGAGAGAGGAAGCCCTGTGCTCTTGGCTGCAGCAGTCTGGAGTATAGTTCCTATGTTACTGATCTGTGAAAGGGGAAACAGGGAGCAGGTTTCAGCTTGAACACCACAGACTCACCATTTTTATCAAACTCTAGTAGATTTCCTTGAATAAATGCTTCTTCATTACTTACATGCCCCCCGAGACCACTTCTAGAGACTTTAAATGGCTGTTTATTTTTAATATTTTTTTTTTACCATTTTCACTGGGGAGCAGGTCCATGAAAATTCTCACACTGCCATGCCAAGAGTAGAACTCTGATAGTTCTCTTTTTAATGAAATTCATATTCTGACTGAAAAAGAACTTATGTAGTTATAAGGTGACTCAATCTGGGTTGCTATAACAAAATACTATAACTGAGTAGTATATAAGCAATATACATTTATTTTCACAGTTCTGGAGGCTAGAAGTGTGAGATCAAGGTGCTAGCAACTTCAGTGTCTGCTGAGAGTCCAATTTATGGTTCACAGATGGCACTTTCTCACTGTGTCCTCCTCACATAGTGGAAGGGGCTAAGCAGTTCCCTGAGGCCTCATTTAAAAGGTCACTAATCTCAAAATGAGGGCTCTGCCCTCATGATCTCATCACCCCAAAGGCTTCACATCCTAATACTATCACATTAGTGATTAGTTTTTCAACATATAAACTTTGGGGGGACACAAACATCCAGACCATAGCATAAAATATAAAAGCGAAAGAGAAAGCGAGGGAGAGAGAGAGAGCACAGAAAGTAATAAAAAATACTTAAGGCCGGGCACGGTGGCTCAAGCCTGTAATCTCAGCACTTTGGGAGGCCGAGACGGGCGGATCACGTGGTCAGGAGATCGAGACCATCCTGGCTAACACGGTGAAACCCCGTCTCTACTAAAAAATAGAAAAAACTAGCCGGGCGAGGTGGCGGGCACCTGTAGTCCCAGCTACTCGGGAGGCTGAGGCAGGAGAATGGCCTGAACCCAGGAGGCGGAGCTTGCAGTGAGCCAAGATCGCGCCACTGCACTCCAGCCTGGGTGACAGAGCGAGACTCCGTCTCACATCAAGACTTACGGAAGATTACTTAAAATGCCACAGTCAGCATTTTATTTTATATATTTCCAGACTTCCGTCAATGCATACACACACAGATTTCTTTATAGAAATAGGATTAGGTCATACCTGCTGTTTTTTAAATTGTTCTTTTCATTTACAAAAGAAGGTAGATGTATTTCATGTTAAATAATATATGTGCTTCATCATTTTTAATGTTTTCCTAATATTCCATTACACTGATGTACTATGTTTATTTAACCAGCCCTCTTCTGATCAACATTTAGGTTGTTTTATGCATTGCATTATGACAGTGTGTTATGAAAAATAAACAAGGCATAATTTGCTGGGTTTTTAATCGTATGGGTAAAAATCAGTGGGTAGTCTATGACTCAATAAATGTGCTTAGATGTTACTGAATTCTTTAACATGCTTAGGTAATAACAATGTGTTTAAAAGCTGTAAATAAATACACTCAAAGTAATCTTTTTCTCCTGTGTGTACTATACAAGAAATAACTTACCTAGCCTAACAAACAGAAAAGCTCATCACACTTCGATCTCTCTCCTCCCTTCTTTCTCCAGCTCATACCCACCCCCATCCTGACGGAGCAAATTTAGGATCCTGTGTCTTTACCATGTTCTTTCCCTATAGAGCTATTCCTGCTTTGTTATATAAAGACATCCCTATGCTGCAACACTCTGCTCACCAAGCAAATTGATGATAGTCTGGCATCTTGTCTACATCAGCGTCCAGTTGGGAGACAGAAACTACACCCATTATTTTATAATACAGCATGAGTTTAAAAGCTAACCAGATATAAAGTTCTTAACTAGGTAACTGACAGGAAAAAAAGAACTGTAAGGTACCATGAAGGGAGCAACTGCATGAAGCAGGTATAACCCTCAGGGCAGAGGAAACAAAGCACTTGGAAGTATTAAAACTTGAAATCTTAAAGGAGGAAGCTTCATGGAACTGGTGTTTCTTTGTTTGGAGAAGAATCCACATGAATCTGAGACCAAGTTCTCTGAGGAGGGGTGTTTCTCAGATAGTGTTGGTATATTTGAGCTTGGGAAAGGGGCACTGCAGAGCTGAAAGTCAGACCTCTAAGAAGAGGGCACTGGATGGAAGACTATTTCTAGTGTGCCTGAGCTCAGAAGAGAGGTCCTATTGAGCAGAATTTCACACTTCAGAGGAGGATGTTCTGCTAACGGGTGTTGGTGTCTCTGAGCTCTAAAGAGAGGACCAGAAAAAGAGTTTGGGGGCACATGACCCAGAAATTTTAACCCCAGGTATATAACCAAAAGCATTTAAAACTGGTGTTCAAGCAAAAACTTTTACACAGATGTTCGTAGCATGCCTATTCACAAGAGAAAATGTGAAAACAATCCAAATGACCAACTGTGGTATATTCATACAATGAAATAATATTATCTACAAAAGGAATGAAATACTGATATGTACTATAATATGAATGAATCTCAAAACCATTATGCTAAGGGAAAGAAGCCAGACACAAAAGGCCACAATAATGTATAATTCTATTTACATGAAATATAAATAATAGGCAAATTCATAGGGAAAGAAGGCAGATTAATGGTTGACAAAGACTAGGAGAAATAGAGAGTGACTCCTTAATAAGTACAGAGTTACCTTTTGGGGATGAAAATGTTCTGGAACTAGATTGTGGTGATGTTTGTGCAATGTTAGTGTACTAAATACCACTGAGTTGTATATTTTAAAATGGTTCAAATGGTAAATTTTATATTTAAATTTTAATTGGGGTATTTACCCCAATTAAAGTAATTAATTGCCCCAATTAATTAATTAAAGAGCAAGGTAAATGGGCTGAGACCCATACCCTTGAGTAACATTACAAAGTTGCGTATGGAAGAGTGGGTTTGAATTGAGGGGCAATATCTTAATAACTGACGTATACTGAATGCAGTTTGTTTATCAGAGGGAAAAAATGATGTCTGCCAGAGGATCCTGCTTAGGGGATCTGGCTGTCACTGATTATTAACCATGTGGTACATTACATGTTATTCACTTATAGTAGTTAGAACAAGTCTGCCACCTGAGATACTCATCCAGTTTTGGGGTGGACAAATCCAGCTTTCCAGCCTTAATTTAAGGGCAAGACCCTGGTGAATCTTGCTACTATGCAGGGTTGATGTAACACACATGCCAAGTTACTTTCTAAAGAGAAATCCCCAAACTCAACTTGCACCTTCTTTTTCCAACCATCCTCTGAGTTAGTTAAGATTGAAGTAGGGTCTCTAGATTTACATAGTTCTGAGGCAGGATAGGCAGTCAAGGAAGTGATCATGTCCTTGGGATGCAGTAATCATGGCGACCATACAGTCAACACAATAAGCCCCAGCATTCTCATTGTAGTTAAGCTCATTCAAGCAAAGCACTCTCCAGTAGGAACTTTCCCCTCTAGAAAGCATGCGCATTTTGATTTTCCCTGTCCTCAGACTCACATTTTGCTCATTATAATAGTAGAAAATACACCCCTGGGTGGAGATTTAAGATGCTAATGAGACATGTGACCTATGAACAAGCACATACAGGTACTGCGAATGTGCACCTAGAGGACCACCCAGAACATGCTTACTAGTAACACCTCTTCCCACCTCCTTATAAATAATCATGTAAGACTCCCAGAAAGGGAGTTTCATGTCTAAACAGGATGACAAAAAAACAGGATGGGGGGCGTGGCGGTCCAAAGGCAACTTATTGGGCGCCAAAACAGAAAAAGCCTGTCCTCATTTAGGTCCGTGGGCACAGGCCTGAGGGTGGAGCCGTCACCAGGGACTCCGCCCTTCTCTACCCAGCAGTTCCCTGCCCCGCTCCCGTTTCACCAACACTGCTTTTGCCAGCATTGTTTCAGTGAAGTTCTGGGGGAAATGATTTAAGTTGTCTGTATTGCTTATATGAATATATGTGCTGCCCTCCTTTTGAATGCTGCTTCTGTATTAGTCATAATTATACTAACCACATGGGTTGCTGTCAACATTCAATATTTGCGTATTTTGCTGCTTAGTTTTACATCTTTCAGGCCACATTTCTGTTTTGTTTTTTTAAATTTTTTATTATACTTTAAGTTCTAGGGTACATGTGCACAACGTGCAGGTTTGTTACGTATGTATACATGTGCCATGTTGGTGTGCTGCACCCATTAACTCGTCATTTACATTAGGTATATCTCGTAATGCTATCCCTCCCCCCTTCCCCCACCCCATGACAGGCCCCAGTGTGTGATGTTCCCTTTCCTGTGTCCAAGTGTTCTCATTGTTCAGTTTCCACCTGTGAGTGAGAACATGCGGTGTTTGGTTTTCTGTTCTTGTGATAGTTTGCTGAGAATGATGGTTTCCAGCTGCATCCATGTCCCTACAAAGGACATGAACTCATCCTTTTTTATGGCTGCATAGTATTCCATGGTGGATATGTGCCACATTTTCTTAATCCAGTCTGTTGTTAATGGATATTTGGGTTGATTCCAAGTCTATTGTGAATAGTGCCGCAATAAATATATGTGTGCATGTGTCTTTATAGCAGAATAATTTATAATTCTTTGCATATATACCCAGTAATGGGATCGCTGGGTCAAACGGTATTTCTATTTCTAGATCCTTGAGGAATCGCCACACTGTCTTCCACAATGGTTGAACTTGTTTACAGTCCCACCAACAGTGTAAAAGTGTTCCTATTTCTCCACATCCTCTCCAGCACCTGTTGTTTCCTGACTTTTTAATGATCGCCATTCTAACTGATGTGAGATGGTATCTCATTGTGGTTTTGATTTGCATTTCTCTGATGGCCAGTGATGATGAGCATTTTTTCATGTGTCTGTTGGCTGCATAAATGTCTTCTTTTGAGAAGTGTCTGTTCATATCCTTTGCCCACTTTTTGATGGGGTTGTTTGGTTTTTTCTTGTAAATTTGTTTGAGTTCTTTGTAGGTTCCGGATATTAGCCCTTTGTCAGATGAGTAGATTGCAAAAATTTTCTCCCATTCTGTAGGTTACCTGTTCACTCTGATGGTAGTTTCTTTTGCTGTGCAGAAGCTCTTTAGTTGAATTAGATCCCATTTGTCAATTTTGGCTTTTGTTGCCGTTGCTTTTGGTGTTTTAGACATGAAGTCCTTGCCCATGCCTATGTCCTGAATGGTATTGCTTAGGTTTTCTTCTAGGGTTTTTATGGTTTTAGGTCTAATACTTAAGTCTCTAATCATCTTGAATTAATTTTCGTATAAGGTGTAAGTAAGGGATCCAGTTTCAGCTTTCTACATATGGCTAAGCCAGTATTCCCAGCACCATTTATTCAATAGGGAATCCTTTCCCTATTTCTTGTTTTTCTCAGGTTTTTCAAAGATCAGATGGTTGTAGATGTGTGGTATCATTTCTGAGGGCTCTGTTCTGTTCCTTTGGTCTATATCTCTGTTTTGGTACCAGTACCATGCTGTTTTGGTTACCATAGCCTTGTAGTATAGTTTAAAGTCAGGTAGCACGATACCTCCAGGTTTGTTCTTTTGACTTAGGATTGTCTTGGCAATGCGGGCTCTTTTTTGGTTTCATATGAACTTTAAAGCAGTTTTTTTCCAATTCTGTGAAGAAAGTCGTTGGTAGCTTAATGGGGATGGCAGTGAATCTATAAATTACCTTGGGCAGCATGGCCATTTTCACGATATTGATTCTTCCTCTCCATGAGCATAGAATGTTCTTCCATTTGTTTGTGTCCTCTTTTATTTCACTGAGCAGTGGTTTGTAGTTCTCCTTGAAGCGGTCTTTCACATCCCTTGTAAGTTGGATTTCTAGGTATTTTATTCTCTTTGAAGCAATTGTGAATGGGAGTTCACTCATGATTTGACTCTCTGTTCCTCTGTTACTGGTGTATAAAAATGCTTGTGATTTTTGTACATTGATTTTGTATCCTGAGACTTTGCTGAAGTTACTTATCAGCTTAAGGAGATTTTGGGCTGAGACGATGGGGTTTTCTAAATATACAATCATGTCGTCTGCAAACAGGGACAATTTGACTTCCTCTTTTCCTAATTGAATTCTCTATTCTCTTTATTTCTTTATCCTGTCGGGCCACATTTCATACTCAGCTTGTTTGTTGTCCCTCCAGCAGTACTTGAGACTGCCACCTAGTGGACGTTGTGATTTATTTGCTGATCAAGTTTTCTGTTGACAAAATTTTCTCCATTTTCAGGAGCACATTAACAGTACCCCATTCCTCCAGGTTTTATGCATTTTCAGACTCCTTCAGATTGTCCTTCAATAGGCTTTCTTTGCTGAACAAAAGATGCACAGTCATGTGGACGCCCAATTGCGCGGATTTCAGTGGTGAATTCCAGGTATTACAACTGGCAAACCAGTGAGGTATGGAAAGGCTTGTTGGGGAGACATTCCAGCTCCCCAGCTGGCAGCAGGGGCCATCTTGGTCCGGCCGGGGATGTCCAGTGTCGGTAAGACTTAGGATGGTGCATGGCAAATGCTCATTACCTCCTAGGGCTTCGGTTTTATGGGGATTCAAGAGGACTCCCTGGACCCCACTGTGGTCCAGCTTTGCTCTTAGAGACACCCATGGTCTCCTGTATTTCAATATATGTTTCAAGCAGAACCCCTTATTCCCTTAGGTTTAGTCCTATCCTCTCTATTGGGATTAGCAGGGTCAGCTATGGGAGTTGGAGCCTTGGGAAGCCAGCACTGACCGTCTCAGGAGACTGCAGTGGCCCTCCAACAAACAGCAAAGGACCTCACTAGGCTTCAACAACAGCTAGACTCCGTGGCTGCTATAGTCCTACAGAGCCAAAGAGCCTTAGATCTCCTCACAGCTAGATAAGGAAGAACATTTTTGTATCTAAGAGAAAAATGCTGTTTTTATATCAACCTGTCTGGTCTGGTCCAGGAAAATATTAAAAATATTGTTATCCAGGCAGACAAAATTGAATCTTTAGGAACTTTTGTGGGAACTTAGAAGCAATGGCTATTATCTGCCCTGCTTCCTTTAATATAAGTGGCAATTATTACCATACCTTTAGCCTTAACTTTTGGGCTAACTTTGTTTAAAATTCTAACTGATTTCTTGCTCTCTACGTTACAGCAATTCCAGGACCACATGATGGTTTTGCAAAGCTTCCAACCTTTAGCTGCTAGTGAGCTATCTCATGTCTTGTCCACTGGTCCCGTGAATGATGTGGCTTACACTCCATTAGATCAGGCAAGAAGAGACGTTAGGGCCCAGGCTAGGCAGGGACGATGTTGCACTCAACAGGAAGCAGTTTCAGAAGAAATGACCTAGCCCCTCAACCTCCCATATGATTATAGGCCCTAAAATCTCTTAGGTGGGGAATTGAGGCAGGATAGGTGGTTGAGGAAGTGATCGTGTCCTCAGGATGCAGCAAACATGGCAACCATACAGTCAACACAATAAGCCCCAGCATTTGCATTGTAGTTAAGCTCAGTCAAGCAAAGCGCTCTCCAGTAGGGACTTTCCCCTCTAGAGAGGATGTGCATTTTGATTTTGCCGGTCCTCAGACTGACCCTTGGCTCATTATAATAGTAAATAAATACAGCCCTGGGTGGAAATTTAAGATGCCAATGAGACATGTGACCTATGAACAAGCATGTGTAGCTACTGTGCATGTGCACTCAGAAGACCACCCAGAGCATGCTTACTAGTAACATGTCTTCCCACCTCCTTATGAAAAATCAGGTAAGACTCCCAGAAAGGGAGTTTCCCCAGTAATAATCAGCACTGTCTCATCCTTATGAACAGCCCATCCTGAATTCTCTCTGTCTCAGGGTGTACTCTCTATTCTGCACTTAACTTTCAAAATATTATTTTTCCTTTGCAATAAACTGCTCTATCTTGTGTCTCCTTTTCTGTGTGTCTCTTGTTTAAATTATTTTAAACTAAGAAGACAAGAACCAAGGTCTCACAACAGCCATCAACAGTACCAAATCCATAAACCCCAAGGATTTTTTTCTGACAACTGTGATTTTAGCTTCTCTGTAGCTAGTTATACTACTAACTCGTAGTATAACTATGGGCTATATACTTTGAAGATATGGCATAATGCTATTTCCAATTAATGGAAGCTTCCAAGTCAAGGGAAACTTCAAATCTGAGCACACAGATTACAGTAATCTCACTATTGCAATTCTATTTATAATCAACCTAATTGTGTTTACTATAGTAGTAAAGGTAGAGGTGTTTTTCTTTATGACTTAATTTTCCTTTTTATATTTTCTGTCTAAGATCATGAGTCATTTGAAACTGTATTAGAGCTTCAATTCACCATGTAAAGTAATGCAAATGAGGTATTCTTTCCAGCTGTAGTTCACATGTCAGCAAAGGACACAAATGGAAAGTATCTTAACTCCTTCCTTCAACATTTGCTGCACCAGGTGTTACAGGAATAGTGAAAAAACGGACAAAAAGCTCTCAGGAATGGAGAGAGAAAAAGACAGGTACACAATGACAACACAGTTTGATCAGTGTTACATAGAGATAAAGATACTGGGGTGTAGAATCACAGAAAGTGGGTATTTTCCCTTGTCTGGTGGATCAGTAAAGACAGTCTAGAGGAAGATATATGTCTCTAAATTTTGTAATATGAGAAGGGCTTAACTAGAGATGTAGTAGAAGATATTTCTAACAAAGAGAATAGCAGTTGCTGGAAAATTCAGAGTGGTTTGTTTAAATTAGTGATTCCCAATCAGGGAAATTTTTGCCCTCCCCCTTCAGGGACATTTGGTAACAGCTGGAAATATTTTTTATTGTCACAACTGGGATTTTCCTAGTAGCCTCTAGTAGGTAGAGGAGGCAGGGATGCTGCTAAACATCCCACAATGTACAGTACAGTCCCCCACAATAAAGAATTATCTGGCCCAAAATGTCTGTAGTACCCAAATTGAGAAATTCTGGTTTAAATAGATCATGAAGCAATGAAAAATATGTTTCCATTACTAACCACACAAGATTGGGTGATATGGTGTCATTCTACAGATACTGGATTCAATATAATAATACGATTTTCCATAATAAATAGGAATTACTCATTTATTAAGGCCTTAATTGTGTCAGAATAAAAAAACTGTACTTGACAGAATATTATATACTCTGCAGGGACATATCACGCAGTTTTACTTTGAAAAGTAGTTCATCAAACACTTTGCCAGGCAAGATATAGAGACAACAGATGACCACAAGAAAAGATGATTCAACATCTTTAAGTCATTAGGGAAATTCTAATTAAAATCACAATGAGATATCACTACACACCCACTAGGATGACTAAAATTAACAAGTGGCCATACAAAGTGTGACAAGGATATGGGATAACTGGAACTCTCATATACTGCTAGTGGGAATGTAGAATTATACAACCACTTTGGAAAATAATTTGGTCATTTTGTAAAAATTATTTACATAGGTAATTATCCAAAAATACAAAAGCATCTGTCCATGCAAAGATTTGTTAGAATATTTGTTCAATATTCTAATAGCAGCTTTACTTGAAATAGCCAAAAGTTAAAAGCAATCCAAATGTTTATCAATGGCAAATGGATCAACAAACTCGTATATTCTTAAAATGAAATACTACTCAGTAATTAAATGTATTGAACTACTGATACATGCAAAAACATAAATGAATTTCAAAATAATTCTGCTGAGTGAAAGAAATAAGACAGAGTACATACTATATGATTCTATTTACATAAAACTTTAGAAACTGCAAACTATAGTGTCATAAAGCATATTTATCGTTACCTGCAAATGAAGGGGCAGGGAAGGTGGGAGGAAAATGTTATAAAAGGGTATGAAGAATATATTGGGTATGATGGATGTGTTTATTATCTTGATGATAGTGATGGCTTTGTATATCAAAATTCATCAAATTGTATACTCAAAATGTATATAATTTGTTATATGTAAATTGCAACTCAACAGAACTATTAAAAATGTGGTTCATAATATTACCAAGCAGTTTGATCAGCTTACAAGTTAGCATTTCTCTCTAATCACTATTAACTTCTTTTTCAATGGATACATAAAGATGTACATATTTTAGGGTACATGTGATGTTTTGATACATTCATATTATCTCTAAAGATTAAATCAGGGTAATTGAGGTAGCCATCACCTTAAATATTCACCTTTTCTTTATGCTAGGAATGTTCAAATTATTTTCTTCTAGCAATTTTGAAATGTATACTAGATTTTTTTTTTTTTTTTTTTTTTTTTTTGAAAGGTTTTTTTCTTTCTCCCAGGCTGGAGTGCAGTGGAGCGATCCCGGCTTACTGCAAGCTCCACCTCCCAGGTTCACGCCATTCTCCTGGCTCAGCCTCCGGAGTGGCTGGGAGTACAGGCGCCCGCCACGACGCCCGGCTAATTTTTTGTATTTTTTTAGTAGAGACAGGGTTTCACCGTGTTAGCCAGGATGGTCTCGATCTCCTGACCTCGTGATCTGCCCGTCTGGGCCTCCCAAAGTGCTGGGATTACAGGCTTGAGCTACCGCGCCCGGCTGTATACTAGATTATTGACTATAGTCACCCTACTGATCTGTCGAACACTAGGCTTTATTTCTTCTATCAGTCACTGTATATTTGTACCCATTAATCATCTCTCTTTATCCTCCATTCCTTTCTACCCTTCCTGGCCCCTGGTAACCAACAATTCACTCTCCATCTTTGTGAAATCCACCTTTTAACTTCCACATATGATAAGAACATATAATACTTGTCTTTCTATGCTTATTTCACTTAACATAATGACCTGCAGTTCCATCCATGGTGCTGCAAATGATAAGATTTCATTCTGTTTATGGCTGAATAATACTCCATTTTGTATATATACCACATTTTCTTTATCCATTCATCCACTGATGGGCACTTAGCTTGATTCTGTATTTTGGCTATTGCGAAGAGTGCTGCAATAAACATGGGAGTGCAGATACCTCTTTGACATACTAATTTCATTTCCTTTGGAGATATAACCAATAGTGGAATTGTTGGATCACATGATAGTTCGATTTTACGTTTTCTGAGGAACCGCCATACTGTTTTCCATAGTGGCTATACTAATTTACATCCCCACCAACAGTCTATGAGGGTTCCTCTTTCTCCACATCCTCACCAGCATCCATTGTTGACTGTCTTTCAGAAAAAGGCCATTTTAACTGAGGTGAGATGATATCTCATTGTGGTTTGGATTTGCATTTCACTGATGACTAGTGATGTTGAGCAATTTTTCATGTACCTGTTGGCCATTTGTATGTCTTCTTTTAAGAAATGTCTATCCAGGTCTTTTGCCCATTTTTAAATGAAATTATTTGATTTTTGGTTTTGGTATCAGGGTAATGCTGACCTTACAGAATGAGTTTAAGAGTACTCCCTTCTCTTCAGTTTTTTCAAAGAGTTTGAGTAGAATTGGTATTGGTTCTTCTTTAAATGTCTAGTAGAATTCACCAGTGAAGGCATCAAGTCTTGGGCTTTTCTTTGATGGGAGATATTTACTTCTTATTTAACATCTCTACTCCTCAGTTTTCTCATAAGTAAACTGCTTTCTTGTTTTAGCTATTCTCAAATCTAAGTATAAATTTAATTTGTCACTAAGAAATGAAGTACTGATGACCTCTTAGAACTATTCACATAGTGATTATGTAGAATTTTATTAAATTACAAGAATTTCTGCCCTGTAGACTGCACCCTTTATATGCACTGTCTTATTTTACAATAACACCAGTAAAAATACATTCCTTATATTTAAACAATTTTATTCTTAGCATCCTGTTATCTGGGACTTTAACAAGGGGTCGCCTTGCCACTCTGGGCTGTTTGTTTTCTGTCTTTTTGGTCATCCTCATTTCTTTTCCCAGAAGTTATATCTGAGAGTCAAAAATGATTGAAACAACCTAAACCATTTTCTCTTTTTTTCCCTTATTACCTGCTCTGAACATAAGCCTTATTGCAAAAACTACTAATGAACAATTTTTTTATTCTGCCTTCCTCTTATTGATTATTTCTCTCTTGCTACCACACTGGCTGACTCTAGCCAAGGAGGTTTACAATACTTTTTTTTCCTTCTATAAAAAGGATTTTTGAATCCCAAATGGAATTTGAGCAGAGGTCCAAAAATGAATTTGGTGACTCTCCGTATAATCCAATTTATGATAACAATTTAGTAAAATGTTACCTAAACTTGTAAGCCAAGGATTCAATGGTCTTGGAATGTTATACTGAAAATTTGTGGTTCCACCATATACCAAAATAGGAAATACAGAACACTTATAAAAACATATCTAGCCATATATATAAACTGGCCCCAGGCACTCACACAAACTCACATACACATTCCAGAGAGAGAATGTCTTCTAATTTTATCAATGGACATGAATGTTTATAATTTTGTAGCTCAATTATTATCTTTTGGGAGGATTCATCACAAACAATTACTGTCTGTGACTTTTGTTCCTTGATTCAATTCAATTAACTTCCAACTGATTTACACACATTACAGAATTTCAAAGGCAAATTGCTTCATTTAGAAAAAAAACCCCACTTGATAAAGGAGAAATATTATTAACATATTTTATACAGAAGTACTAACATTTAGAAAGACAAAATCATAGGCTAGTTATTTTACCATTTTTATATCTCTTGATCACTTTGGTTAAATATAATATATAGTCTTAACCCTAAATATAACTGAAGATCCTCAAGCCCTTTTGGTCCTTCTTGCTGATCAAAGTTTGGTTCATGAACCAGCAGCATAGGTATCATTTAGGAACTTCTTAAAAATGTGAAACCTCAGGCCCTATCCTATTCTTACTTGAATCAGACTCTGTATTTTAACAAAGACCTCCATGAGATGTATATGTACATAAAAGTTTGAGAAGTACCTGTGGTAATATCTTTAGTTGAGTCTATTTCTTGTTTTCATCCAGGAGCCCATCTTATCTTTAAATGTGATTTTCATACCTCTGCTGTGATTTTGTAGTTAATCCTTTGATTACAATATTATTTTTCTTATATCCAAGTTCTCCTAGTTGCCTCACTTTTTCCACCATGTGTGTCCAAATGGAAATGGCTTATTTCCTGCTGATTTTTCTCTCACTTCAAAATGTGTAAAGGCCGGAATATTATATACTTTCACCAGAGGTCATGGTATAGTCACAACTCAAATATTAGGGTAGATTGAAGTGATGGGCATTTGGAGGATACATTGTAGTTGTCCTTGAGATGCTGTTGCCATACTGAGTGTTTTGAAAATAAAAGAGTTATTGAGACATGGTGACCTACAGAAACAGGTTAATATAGATTGAGTACTTTCCATGTGTCATGAACAATTTTAAGACAGTTGCACACATTAATCCATTTGTCTTCAAACGTATAATGCTGAGTTGTCAATGTTTCATAGAGGCATAGAGAGCTGAAAAC
The DNA here is from genome assembly GCF_002776525.5 of Piliocolobus tephrosceles. Lineage (NCBI taxonomy): Eukaryota > Metazoa > Chordata > Mammalia > Primates > Cercopithecidae > Piliocolobus > Piliocolobus tephrosceles. Next base: position 97,730,360 of record NC_045445.1, on the reverse strand, counting down.
AACTATCCTAACACTGCATAACTGGTAAGTGGCAGGAACAATCCGAGTTGCCCAAGAACAGAGATCCAGTTTTAAATGCTATGCGTTTCCTCTTACAACAGACAGATTTCCTATATCTAGTTTGGTCAGAAGTATGAAATGGCTTAACAATTACTAAGGCTATTAGTTTTCTCCCATTTCTCACCCTGCGTCAGTGAGAGGCTCTGTTAAGGAAGCTTAGGGTCACAAAATCTCATTACAAATTCAGTCATGTCATATAAAATCAATTTTTGTTAAACATTTTGTTTTGAAATCATTGTAGATACACATTCAGTTGTAAGAATAATACAGAGAAATCCAGTGTACCTTTTATCCAGTTTCTCCACAATGGTATCAACTTGAAGAACTATGGTATAAATATCACAACCAATATATTGACATTGATATACTGCACTTATTTTATTACAGTTTTACTTATATTCGTGTGTGTGTGTGTGTGTGTGTGTTTAGTTCCGTGAAATTTTATCACATGTGTAGGTTCATGTACCCACCACCACAGTAAAGATATACAACAGTTCCATCAGCACAAGGATCCTTTCTGTTGCCCTTTGTTTTTTATTTATTTATTTATTTGTTCGTTTATTGAGATGGAGTCTTGCTCTGTCACCAGGCTGGAGTGCAATGGCACGATCTTAGCTCACTGCAACCTCCGCCTCCTGGGTTCAAGCGATTCTCCTGCCTCAGCCTCCCGAGTAGCTGGGACTACAGATGTGCACCACCACTCCTGGCTAATTTTTGTATTTTTAGTAGAGACAGGGTTTCACCATGTTGGCCAGGATCGTCTTGATCTCTTGACCTCGTGATCCACCCACCTCTTGACCTCGTGATCCACCCACCTCGGCCGCCCAAGGTGCTGGGATTGCAGGCATGAGCCACTGTGCCCGGCCTGTGTTGCCCTTCTAAAGCCATACCCACTTCCCTTCACAACACCTTTGTCCTTAACCATAGGAATATTATATAAATTGAATCACACCTATGATGAACATCTGTCTACAGGCTTTTATGTAAACATGAAGGTTTCATTTTTTTGAGATGAATGCCTAAGTGTTCAACTTCTGGGTTGTATGATAATTGCATATTTAGTTTTGTAAGAAATTTCCAAACTGTTTTCATGATCATTTTTAAATACAAATTAATCAATCAAGTGCATAAGAAATTGATTAGGGTAAATGCCTCTAAGAGAAAATAGAAGCTGGGTGAGGCAAAAACAGATTCTTGCACATTTAATCTTGTCTTAGCTTCTGCTTATCTGAGGACTTGAATGAGTATATGAGTGATGCTTGCGGACACTGCCTTCACTGAGCCTATAGTTCAGCTGGGAAGTCAGCCTGTAATGACATTGTACATTACTGAAACTGAAGGCAGTTTGAGCAGAAAGGCTTTGGAGTCAGATATATCCTGTGCTATATGTTTTTGGTTTTGTGATCAGTGAGATAGTCTATGCTTCTAAAGCAGTTTGATTCAGATGAGGAAAACAAAACCCTACCTCAAAGGGTTATCATTAGATGTTAGTGCCAGTATTCTAGTCTCTCAATAAATGTTTACTTCTAGTACTAATACTGTACTACTCGGAATATAGGATGAAAAATAATTAAGTACTGTCCATGCCATCCAGACAGCACATATAGAAGACCAGTGTCTTTAGTGCAAATTAGATGTTGACCTGAGGATGTGACAGTCTGACAACAGGAAAAACATAGTGTCTGATAGCCTTTGAGAGTATTAAGAGGTAGATAATTGTGTGAGAAATAACTGAGTTATTAACAATAATGACACTAAGGATCATGAGAGCTCAATTTTATACAGTGCTCAATATGTGCCCAATACTCTTGAAAGCAATTTATGTGCAATCCCATATGTAATCTTTACAACAATTTTATGATGTATAATTATCCTCATTATATAGGTGAAGAATATGAGGATCAGAGATTAAGTGACTTTCTCATGATCACAGAGATCCTAGCATGTAGCTTGACTCCAGTGTCTGACTTTGAAATGCCAAATTCAACAAGCACTCTGTGAGATCTTGACCTCCGTTAACAATTCTGACCCTCATATTCCCCATCTCTGTAATGAGGAAGAAATATGACATATCTCACCAGGAAGCTGTGAGGCTTAAATAAGGAAATATATGTAACGTACTGACACTGTGTAGCTATTCAATAAATGAAAAATATTACAATTGTCAGTTATGTTACATGACACTCCCATCTTGTGTCACATAGACACTCAGCAAATCCAGAGAAATCTTAGTAAAAGCTCAGGTAGGTTCCATTGGCTGTAAAATCACTGGGACTTCTTACACAAGGCTTACAATTCCCAAAGGAATTTCCCCCTCCTCCGCATGGTAAAGGCACCACCATGCTCTCAGTCAGCCTGAGTTCAGGCACACCACAAGCCAAAACAAGCAGAGCTAAGTCTTTCCCTTTGCAGGTAGATGGGAATGAGGTGTAGGGGAAGCTTACCCCAGATCAGCAGACAGCCTACCCAGAGAGGGAAGGTATAGAGGCCACACTGAGATTTGTGGGGCATTTTACCATCTCTGTGTGTCTTTGAAACCCTGCCACTACCAGGGATTTTAGTTGTTCAAGGAGCTGGGGAACAAGATCCAAGGAGAGTCCTATCCCCATAAGAAGGGCATCTTGCTGCCTCATCTCTTCAGAGTTACCCCTTCGCTTGGCCATTTCTTATTGATCTTTCAGTGCCCAGCTTAGCCATTAATTCCTCTTTATAAATATCTCAAGTACAACCATCTCACAGAAGTCATATTATATTTACAAATCATTCATACCCACATGGCAAAGATAACCTTATTGGAAGTCTGAGAGTTCAAAAAGGCTAGGTTATACTCATAAATCTTTCACTTTTTACTTCTGTGAACTTTAGGACGTTCCTTTTCCTTATTCTTTTTAGTTGAAAAGAAGTGTATTTTAATAGCGTTTTCTGGTAATTGCAGATATTCTTTCTGGATACTACATCAAAACTTGAGAAGTGGTAGTTTCTTAAAAGTTAGTTACAGGGGCGTGCCCAAGATGGCCGAATAGGAACAGCTCTAGCCTCCAGCTCCCAGCCTGAGCGACACAGAAGACAGGTGATTTCTGCATTTTCAACTGAGATACCGGGTTCATCTCACTGGGGCATGTCGGACAGTTGGCGCTGGTCCGCGGGTGCAGCCCGACCAGCGAGAGCTGAAGCAGGGCGAGGCATCGCCTCACCTGGGAAGCGCAAGGGGGAAGGGAATTCCTTTTCCTAGCCAAAGGAAATTGAGACACACAACACCTGGAAAATCGGGTAACTCCCACCCTAATACTGCGCTTTACCAAGGTCCTTAGCAAATGGCACACCAGGAGATTATATCCCACAGCTGGCCCACAGGGTCCCACACCCACGGAGCCTCCCTCATTGCTAGCACAGCAGTCTGAGATCTAATTGCAAGGCGGCAGCGAGGCTGGGGGAGGGGTGCTCGCCATTGCTGAGGCTTAAGTAGGTAAACAAAGCCGCCAGGAAGCTCGAATTGAGTGGAGCCCACCACAGCTCAAGGCAGCGGGCCTGCCTCTGTAGACTTCTCCTCTGGGGACAGGGCATAGCTAAACAAACAGCAGAAACCTCAGCAGAGGTAAATGCCCCTGTCTGACAGCTTTGAAGAGAGCAGTGGATCTCCCAGCACAGAGGTTGAGATCTGAGAATGGACAGACTGCCTGCTCAAGTGGGTCCCTGACCCCTGGGTAGCCTAACTGGGAGACATCACCCACTAGGTGCAGACCGACACCTCACACCTCACATGGCAGGGTACACCCCTGAGATGAAGCTTCCAGAGCAAGAATCAGACAGCAACACTCGATGTTCAGCAATACTCTTATCTTCTGCAGCCTGCGCTGCTGATACCCAGGCAAACAGGGTCTGGAGTTGACCTCAAGCATACTCCAACAGACCTACAGCTGCGGGTCCTGACTGTTAGAAGGAAAACTAACAAGCAGAAAGGACACCCACACCAAAACCCCATCAGTATGTCACCATCATCAAAGACCAGAGGCAGATAAAACCACAAAGATGGGGAAAAAGCAGTGCAGAAAAGCTGGAAATTCAAAAAATCAGAGTGCATCTCCCCCTCCAAAGTAATGCAGCTCATTGCCAGCAACAGATCAAAGCTGGATGGATAATGACTTTGACGAGTTGAGGAGAAGGCTTCAGTCGATCAAACTTCTTCTCAGCAAGCCTTGCCACTGCAGGCTAAAGTCAGAGTCCTCGTGAATGGGATTAGTGCCCTTATAAAAGAGGCCCCAGAGAGATGCCTTTCCTCTTCCACCATGTGAAGACACAGTGAGAAGGCTATATTTATGAACCAGTAAATGGGCCCTCACCAGACACTAAATCCGGCAGCATCGTAATCTTGGAATTTCCAGCTTTCAGAACTGTGAGAAGTTAATGTCTATTGTTTACAAACTTCCTGGTTTATGGCATTTTGTTATAGCAGAATTAAAATATGGACTAAGACAAAAAATGGTACCACGAGGTGGAGGTGCTGCTCTAACAAGTACTTAAAATATGGAAGCACCTTCAGAACTGGAAAATAGGTAGAGACTGGAAAATTTTTGAGGTAGATGGTAGGAAAAACCTACATTGCCATAAAAGGGCCTTAAATGGTGACTCTGGTGAGGTCTGAAGAATAGGAGAGCTGCAGAGAAAACCTCAGTCTTCTTAGAGAATATCTAAGTGGTCATGAACAAACTGTCCATAGAAATATGGATGGTAAAGGCCATTCTGATAAGACTCAGATGGAAATGAGTAACGTACTATTGGAAACTGAAGGAAAGGTGATCCTTGTTATAAAGGGGGAAAGGATGTGGCTGAACTTTATTACTGTCCTAGTGTTTGTTAGAAAGTAGACCTTGCAAGCAATGAAATAGGATACTTGGCTGATGACATTTCTGAGTTAAGTATTGGTGGTTTGGCATGTCTTCTCTTGAATGCTTGAACATCACGAGAACATCAATGTGTGTGGCCAACCAACTATTTAATAAGGAGATTAGTATGGATCAGCCTGGTTTTATTCATCAAGATAATGGAAGAATGACCCCAAAGGCATTTCAGAGATGTGCTGGCCCTCCCTTCACAGGCCTATAGTTCTAGGGCCTTGCAGGCAGAAAGATTTCGAAAAAGGAGCTGAGGCATCCATGGGCCTTAGTGCTTGCTGCCCAACACTGCCTCAAGGATCTGCTGTCTGCATTCTGGCTCAGTGCACCTTGGTCATCCCAGGTGTGGCTCCAGTGAATCCAGGTACAGTATGGGCTACAGTGGCCACTCCTCCAGAGGGCATAGGCAGTAACTCCTGGTGGCACCCACTTGGTGCTGTCTTTGCTGGCATACAGTATAATTGAGCTGTGGCGGTATAATTGCTTGCAAATGGATTTCCAAGGATGGAGCCACCTGGAACTTAGAGCATACAACCCAGGCAGAAGGCTGCTGTGAGGTCAGGGCCACTGCAGACAGTCCCCACCAGGACAATGCCTAGTGGAGTTGAGGAGGTGAGGTCCCCACTGTGATCTCAGACCAGTAGAGCTACCAGCTTGTGATTACAACCTGGGAAAGCTGCAGTATAGGCTACACATTGCAAAGCTGTGGGAATGGGGCTGCTCAAACTCATGGGGGCAGGGATGCCCTGAACACTGAAGGCCCAATTCATGCCAGCAAGTCTGTGGAGGTGGGACCCCCAACCCAGTGGGCCTGGAGGACAGACCCTCAAGTCAAAGATAGAGCAATAAGGTTTTAGACTTACTTGGGGTTCATTAGCTCTTTCTTTTTCCTGTTTCTCCCTTTTACAATAGGAATGTCTATCCCATGCCTATCCTACCACTGTATTTTGGAAGCACATCACTTGTTTGATTTTATACGTTGACAGCTGGAGAGCAATTTGCCTCGGGATTAATTGAACCTTTAATCTCACCCATATCTGATTTAGACAATATTTAGGAGAGATTTTGGATATTTTGAGTTGTTACTGGAATGAATTAAGACTTTGGGAGCTATTGAGGTGTAATGAATGTATTTTACATGTGAGAATGACATGAATTTGGCAGGGACAGGGATAGAATGCTGTTATCTCAATGTTTGTATTTTCCCAAAATTCATATGTTCAAAACCTAATTACCAATGTGATGTTATTAGAAGATGGGGCTGTTGGGAGGTGATAGCCCTCATTAGTGGGATTTGTACCCTAATAAAAGAGCTCCCAGAAGGTTGTCTTTCCCCTTTGCCATGTGAGAACATAGCAAGATGATTGTGTCCACCAGGCAGCAGGCCCTCACTAGACACTGAATCTGTCTGTGCCTTGATCTTGAACTTTGCAGCCTCCAGAACTATGAGAAATAAATTTTTGTTGTTTATAATTGTTTATAATATACCTGTTATCGCATCCTGAGCATACTAAAACAATTACTAAAATATATGCCGATGTTTTATACTTTGATAAAACAAAAAGTAATATACCAACAAAACCACAACTTGGTAAGAAGAGAGAAAGAAGAAAGCAAAACTATGCTACTTAACTTATTTTTCACAAATACATGGACACCATCAGAAGTTGAAATGCACCTTTAAAAATGAAAAACATCAACCTTTTATTGTTTTTCTAGTTTAAAGGGACTTTTTTAGAAACCAAAATATATTATTTTGAGGAAAAGAAAGAAGCCATACCTTTATGTTCAAACAACAAAATCTCTCTGTATAAAGAATCACATAAATTTGGATAATGTTTGATTTTTCTGCATAATTTAGAATATGAAAGTACATAATTGCTTTCAAAAAGTTACCCATTTTATACTCTTCTTATTCCTTCAACTGCATCAATTTAATTTTTGTTAAGTATAACACGTACTTTATTCAGTTATATTTATATGTGGCAAAATTATTTTAAAAATAAGAGCACCAAAGCTATGGGATTCAATTTTGCCAGTGATTGTATTTTTTCTAAAAGACTCATTTGTGGAATAACAATATTTGAATTACATTAAATATCCACTTTAAATGTATTACTGGCCTGTAGAATATTTTTACACAGTTTAAGATCTATATGTGGAACGATATCTCTGTGCTTATTTTCTTCACATATTAGGCTTTTCCTCAAACTTTTTGGGAGAACAAGAAGTTCCAGAAGAGGATGCTAGACTTTACACAGCAAAACTCCAGATTTCTTAACACAGAATATATTACAGTGATCTTAAAAAGTAGCTGTTATGATATTTACGATTATCAGTGATATTTAGAAAATATTACATTGTCTTAGGTATTCCTAACAATTAGGCATTATATTTTGATACCAATATTCTGTTCAAAAAGTGGCTTTCCCTTTACCTAATTTCTGACATGGCTGGGGGAAGATGGAGTTCCAGAAAAAGAGACCTATGCATTTTAGATGGGATTTCTGATTTCAAGCAAGTATCAAGACAAATGTTAATGGTTCTTAATTTGACGAGATTGGGCACATTCAGGGTGGTACGGCCCTCGACGAGGGTTCTTAATTTGATACCCAAAAAAACTATTGTGTGAAACAAAACACATATCCACAATATTTTGAGGAGATTGTTCAGGTGACCTTATAGCTTGAGAAGTCTGTAATAGCTGAATATCAAAAAAGCTAACTCACTCATTGGATTGTAATATTTGAAATAGATATCTAGACAGTCCTGTGACTAATAATAATATTAAATTTGTAATTTAAAATCTTCATAAAAATAAATCTCTAAACAGAGATGGCTTCGCTGACAAATTCTACCAAATATATAAATAAATAACATTTTTACATAATCAGTTGAAGAAAATAGAAGTGAACATTTTCAGCCTCATTTTAACAACATAGAATTACCCTGATACAAAACTAGACAAAGACATTGCAAAGTAAGAAAACTATGAGCCATTTTCCTTCAGGAACATAGATGCAAATTTCCTCAAAAAATATTATCAAATAGAATCCATCAATATCTAAAAATAATGATGCACTGTAATCAACTAGGATTTATTTCAGATATGGAAGGCTGCTTCAATATCAGAAACTCAATCAATGTAATCCATCATATTAACAGAATAAAGAAGAAAAATTACATGATTAGATCAACTGATGCAGACAAAACTTTTGACAAAATGAGACACCTATTCATCATGAATAATGGTCATCAGTAAACAATAAATGGAAGGGAATTTCCTCAGCCTGATAAATAGCATATACAGAAACCTATAGGTGACTTCATACTTAATAATGGAATGCGTATACTTTTCCTCTAAAATCAGCAACAAATAAATGATATCCTCATTCACTACTCCTATTTAACATAGTACTGGAAGTCCTAGACAGAGCAATATGATTAACAAAAAGAAAGAAAGAAAAGACATACATAACAAAAAATAAATAAAACTTCCCATAGTGAAAGATGACAAGGTTTTGTACTGAACACTCCCAAAGAATCTTATTTAAGTCTTTAATTTTTATCAATTCAAGGAGTACAGGTGCAGGTTTGTTACATAGACATATCGTGTAATGATGAGATTTGGGCTTCTAGTGTACCTGAATAGTGAATGTATTAGGCTGTTCTTGAACTGCTATAAAGAAATACCTGATACTGGGTAATTTAAAAGAAAAGAGGTTTAATTGGCCCATGGTTCTGCAGGCTGTACAGGAAGCATAGTAGCATCTGCTTCTGGGAAGGCCTCAGGAAGCTTTCAATCATGGCAGAAGGAAAACAGGAAGCAGGCATATCACATGATGAGAACAGGAGCAAGAGAGAGAGAGAGAGTTGGCAGGGGAGGTTCTACACCCTTTTAAATGACCAGATCCTGTGTGAACTAACAGCAAGAGTTCATTTATTACCAAGGGAATGGCTCAAGTCATTCATGAGGGATTTGCCCCATGATCCAAAGACTACCAGACCCCACCTCCAACACTGGGGTTACATTTCAACATGAGATTTGGGTGGGGACATCCAAACTATATCAGTGAACATTGTACCCAATAGATAATTTTTCAACCCTCCTCCCTACTCCCCACTTTTGGAGTCCCTGGTGTCTATTATTTCCCTCTGTATGTCCATGTGTACCTGTTGATTAGCTCCCACTTATGAGAATATACAGTAATTGATTTTTGTTTCTGAGTTATTTCACTTAGGATAATGCCTCCAGCTCCATCCATGTTGCTGCAAAAGACAATATTTTATTCTTTTTTATGGATGCATAGTATTTGCATGGTGTATATATACCATATTTTCTGTATGCAATCAACTGTTGATGGACACTTAGGTTGATTCCACGACTTTGCTATGGTGGACAGTGCTGCAATATGAGTGCAGGTGTCTCTTTGACATAAGGATTTATTTTCTTTTGGATATATGCCCAGTAGTGGGATAGCTAGGTCAATTATAGTTCTATTTTTAGTCCAAAGGATCCTTTTTTAAAAAGCTGCCACATTAATAAGTGGGGTTATCAGGGTGATACAAGTAGCCCTATGGCCACCACCACTAGGACTGTGCTGGGTCAGACCTGAAGCCAGCACAGCACTGGGTCCTGCCCAAGGCCTGCTGTAACCACTCCCTGGCTACTGCCTTTGTTTACTCAAGGCTCTGGGGCTCTACAATCAGCAGGTAGCAAAGCCAGCCAGCCCTGTGTTCTTCCCTTCAGGGCAGTGAATTAATTCCCTCAGGCCTCAGGCAGGTCCAGAGGTGCCATCTGGGAGCCAGGGACAAGAGCCAAAATCCTTAGAAGTCTATCTGGTGATCTATTGTGCTGCAGCTGAGCTGGTACTCAAACCACAAGATGCAGTTCTTCCCACTCTTCCTCCTTTTTCCAAAGGCAGAACAGCCCCACTCTGTGGCCTCCACCACCACAGAACCACAGAGAGTAGTGCCAGACCGTCGCTGGTGTTCCCTAATATGGTGGAATACCTAATAATGGTGTTCTCCATTCAGCTTGTAGTGAATGTTGACTGGCCTGGAACTCACCGTTCAGACCAGTGGGTTCCCCTCTGGCCAAGGGCAGGTCCAGAAATGCTGCCCAAGAGCCAAGTTCTGCAATCAGGGATGCCAAGAACTTGCTTAGTGCTCTATCCCACTGTGGCCAAGCTGGTACCTAAGGCATAAGACAAAGTCCCCTTTACTTTTCTCTCCACTTTTCTCAAGCAGAAGGAGTTTTGCCCCATAGCTACCGCAGCGAGGTATGTGTTGAATCTCACCTGAAGCCAGAAAGTCTCAGAGTCTCACCCAAGGCCCATGGCATACTATCTGGGCATCACTGCTTCTTATTCAGGGCCCGAGGGCTCTTCAGTTGGCAGGTGATGCGTTCTGCCAGGACTGGGTTCTTCCCTTCAAGGCAGTGGGTTCCCTTCTGGCCCAGGGTGTGCCTAGAAATGTTGTCTGGGAGCTAGGGCCTGGAACGGGGGCCTTGCAACTCTGACTGGTGCCCTATCCTGCTGTGGCCGAGCTGGTATCCAAGCTGCAAGACAAAGTCCTCCCCACTCTTCTCTCTCCTCTCCTCAAGTGGAAGGAAGGGGTCTCTTTTGGATCTGGGAGCTATACAGCCTGCATTTAGGAGAGGAGTGATGCCAGAACTCCCTTGGCCACCCTGGCTGGTGTCTCAGTAGGTCATATGCCCAGCCCCAGAACATTGACTCTGGGCCCAGTACAAAACTAGGACTTGACTAGGAGTTGCAGTCCTTGTGGCCTAGACTGTCTTGCAAGTTTACTTAGGACCCTGCTCTGGAGGTTGGGTGGGGGGTCCTTTAGCCCGTTTTGGTGAGGCTTGTGGGAATTCAAGTTCTGACTTTTGGATTCATGGGTTCCCCTCTAGCTAGGGCTGGTTTAAATGCTCCCTCCATGGGTGGACATCAGCAAGTTTGATCCGGTTTTGCTTTCTGCTATAACAGGACAGCATTGAGTTCAATGCCTCAAAACTGCTGTGCTGCATACCCCCTCTCCTCAGTGCACAGAAATGCTCTCCACATGACACCGCCACTGCTGGGGGATAGGAGGGGGTGGCACTGGTGTTTCAAGACTGTTTTCCTACCTCTTCAGTGTCTCTTTTAGCAATGTGAAGTTGAAAGTAGGTACTGTGAGTGATCACCTGATTTTTGGTTTTGCTGAAGGTGTTTTTTGTGTAGATATTTGTTAAATTAGTGTCCTTGTAGGGGAGGATGATCATTGGGGCCTTCTATTCTGTCATCTTGCTCCACTTCCCAAGATCACTTTTCTCAGCAGGCAGTGAATCCTGCCAGGACTGAGTCTGTCTCACCAGGGTAATGGATTCCCTTCTAAATGCCACCTAAGAGTAAAGACCTATGACCAGGGGCTTCAGGAATCTGCCTTGCACTTTATTGTATTATGACTAAGTTAATACCCAAGTTGCAAGACCAAGTTTTCTTTACTATTTCCTCTCTTCCCCCAAGCAGAAAGAGTCTCTCCTGCAGCTGCATTACCTGGAGATGGGGGAGTACTCCCTTGCCTGTCACAGGTGATGTCACTCTGAGTTGCACCCCCAAGTCTACTGCCTCTGAGATCAGTGAAGCACCAGGGCTTGCCCAAGGACTATAGTACTTGTGGCCTGACTGCCACTCAAATTTGTCCCTGGCCCCAGGCTACTTTAGTCATCCAGCAGTAGAGCCAATGAGACTTTTCTCCCACTGGGGCAGGGAATTTCCCTCTGTCTTAGGACTGGTCTAAATGCTCCCTCTTTGGGCACCAACAGCATTCTGCCCTATATTGTGTTCCACTGTGCCAGGGTAGCACGGAGTTTCAATGCAAAGTCCCACACTCCTTTACTTTCCCTCCTCCAAGCACACAGATTCCTTCTCCATGCTGTGCTGCCTAGGGTTGGGGGAGGGGTGATATGGGCAAAGCAAGACTGTCTTTCCTACCCAATTCAATACCTCTTTGCTTGATATTATATTCAAAACAGGTACTGTGATTGCTCACCTGATTTCTTGGTTCTTGTGAAGGTGCCTTCTTGCATGGGTAGTTGTTCAATGTGGTGTTTTTTTTTAGGATGATGAGCACTGAAGGGTTCAATTTGGCCGTCTTGCTCTGCCCAAGTTCCTAAAATTTGATGTCTTTTTAGCAAAAGGAAGAAGCCTTCCCACCCCCAGTGGTAGCAGCATTCCCACCCTCATCCACCGTGGTATTGGCCTTTCTACCTCTGTCTCAAGAGTTTAATCCTGTATTGCCTGAGGAAACAGTAATGGCTTCCCCTGAAGCAGTGGCCAGGCTGATTCTTCTGAGGATCTACCTTTACCACCCCTTTTTGCTTCTAGATCTCTAACTAGATACAAGTCTCATCAGGCCCCTAAAGGTGAGACACAAAGTGTGACCCATGAGGAGGTATGCTACACTTCAAAATAACTACTTCAGTTTTCTAATTTATACAGGCAGAAATCTGGGGAACATATGCAGGAATGGATATTAAGCGTGTAGCATAATGGTGGAAAAAACATAAAGTTGGATCAGGTCAAATTTGTTAATATGGGTCCACTAACCAGAGATTATGCATTAATGTTGCAGCTTGGGACATTATAAAAGGTGCTAATAGTTTGGCTTGTTGGCTAAAACATAGCTGAAAAGATGGCCGATTATGAGTGGGCTGGAAATGCCAGATCTCCCTTGATTTATGGCAGAGGAAGGGATTCAAAGGCTTGGAGATTGGAATGCTAGAATGGATTTGTCACATAAGACCTACTCACCCAAACTGGAAGGGTCCAGATGATATACTTTTCTTCAGGGTCTACTATCTTTCATGTGATGCTATACCAGAGTCAGGTTGATATTTGGTATCTTATTGCCAAAGAGTCTGTTCTGTCTGTCTTATTATCTCTATTTTATTAATTCCGGCCAGTTTTGCCTAAACTCCAAAAGGAAGGGGTTATAACGAGGCATGTCTGACCTCCCTTCCCATCATGGTCTGTAATTTAGTTTTTCAGGTTGCTCTGGGGTTCCCTTGGCCAAGAAGGGGGGCCATACAGTCAGTTGGAGGGCTTAAGATTTTATTTCTGGTTTAAACTTCAGATTGCAAAATCTGTTATATCTAAGTTTGCCGAGTCTTCTGCCAGCTCAGATCTACTATTGAGCACCTCTCGTGAGTTCATTTTAATACAGGAGTTATTGGCCGAGCATGGTGGCTCATGCCTGTAATCCCAGCACTTTGGGAGGCCAAGGCGGGCGGTTCACTTGAGGTCAGGAGTTCAAGACCAGCCTGGTCAACATGGTGAAACCCCATCTCTACTAAAAATACGAAAATTAGATGGGTGTGGTGGCATGCATCTGTAATCCCAGCTACTAGGGAGACTGAGGCAGGAGAATTGACTGAACCTGGGAGGTGAAGTTTGCAGTGAGCCAAGATCGCGCCACTGCACTCTGGTCTGGGCGACAGAGCAAGGATCTGTCTAAAAAAAAAAAAAAAAAAACCGGTGTTACTAAGAAATAATTTTAGGCAGATAGAGAGGGTTAAAGGAGTTCTCAGTAAGGCTTTATCTTTTAATAGAAACAGCTCTGGAAACACTTCTTTTCTAACAGAAAGGCGGCTTGCAAAAACCAGGCCAGCAAGTATTGACATGCGAATGCTGGTGATTAGAAACTAGGTCCAACCAATATGGCCATCCCTGCCCTCTCCTCCTTGTCACCATATGTGCCAGGTGTCACGGTCACCTCCAGATAACTCTGCATGTGCAGGATATCGTGGTGGTCCACATTTGCATATTAAAAGGCTACAGTGGGAGGGCCAGGTTTTTCCCAGGCTACAAAAATGACACAGCTGGTCAAACCAATCCCCTGGGCCCTATGCAAATCAAACAGCACCTCCTCTAGCCTCCCAATATAACCAACTACTTTTCCGCCACACATGGGGTTTTCTTTTTCTGTTTGGAACCCCCTCCCTCTGTCTCTGTATGGGGGAGCTTCTTCCTTCTTTCCTGCCTATTAAACTCTCTGCTCTTTAAAACCACTCCACGTGTATCCGTGTCGTTTATCTACATCAGCGCGAGACCAAGGACCCAGGTGTTCCTCCATTCATTGAGGTGGTATCATTTTGGTGTATTGGGCGGGAATTCATTTATTGGAGTGGTGAGTATGGAGTGAACTTCAACCTCAAATCTGTCCTTTAATCTCAAGGCTCTTTTCCTGCTATCCTGTCACCAAACTTTCCTTCTTTCTCTATCCAGGGTCTCTTACTGTCTCTGTGTGTCAAATGTGCAAGAATTTTTACAGTTCAGGGCAACAGGTCTGTTAGGAAAGATCAGCAACGCTGGTGAGCTCATGGTATTTCTAAGCCAACATCACCACCTAGTGAAAATAGAAATCCTCTTCCTGAGGCACATTTTTTACAGTAACACTGAGCTTCCTTTCACACCACTAGAAATCAGGCTCTAAGCTACTTCTGTGAACAGGAACCTTCTGCTTTTAGCAGTAAAGAAGTAAAATGTCTTCTGTAGTCAAATTTTAGTCTTGATATTGTCCCATAAGCAGGAAAACGACCATTCAGTTACTGCATTCCTTTAAGGCACCTATTCTGTCTCTGATTAAAACCATACTTAATTAGTGTAAGGGTAAACTGAGGCTGGAGCCGAACCGGGAACGAAGACACAAGGCAAATGGCAGTGAGAATGGCCTTTATTAGGGCTTGTGGGTGAGGTTCCTCAGTCCAAAGGCGTGGGCCGAGGAAGTCGCGCTGAGGGAGGAGGGTAGGGGCTTTTTATAGCCCGAGAGGTAGGGAAGCTGGTTGTGCAAACAGGGCCTGGGGGGGTCTTGAAACTACTGGAGCAGGAGTTGAGTAAGGGTCATGAGGAAGGGGTCTTTGGAAACTGTCAACCGAAACTGCTGTTTACGAACTTGTGGAATGCAGGTGAGCTGCAGGTCATGGGGGAGTGTGGTTGCCCAGCCAGAACTCTGATGCATGTAAGTCTGTGGGTGTGTACAAGGGTGAAGGGAGTCTTTAACAAAAGGCATGCTACACCGGGTAATGCCGCCATGTTGGGTCTAGATTCCTGCCTAACATTCTGACCTCTTTCTAATAAGAAAATGGGGCGACATGTTCATCTGGCTGCTTCTGCTGGTATGGGTCGTCGTGGGGTTCTTCGGAGGTTGGAACTCGGGTATGGGGTGGAGCAGCATCTGATTGAAAGTGACCTGGGAGACTTCTTTCATGCGGTCCTGGATGAAGTGGAGGACACAGGGAGCTATGAGTAGCAAGAAGCCAAGGATTAGTAAGGGGCTTAGGAAGGGTAGGACTTAACCGGCCACAGACGACTGCCACCACCTAAGTGAGGGCCTTGATCCGAGGTTTTTCTGGTGGAGTCTTTCCTGAATCTTTTCTAGAGTGAGGAGATTGGTTTCTACTAGTCCTGACTCATTGATGTAGTGTTTGGCCGGGAAGGGGAAAGGAGGGGGTTAGGTTAGAGGAGTTAAAAGGGCTGGGTAAGGGTACCGCAACCAGTGGGGGCTTATTCAAGGCTGCACACAAGAAAAAACGAGAGATGTTGTGTACCTCGGCCATGTGTACCACTTGAGCCCCTTCCCTGAATAAGGTTAGCCAGGAAAAAGGGTTGCTGCTGTCCTGGGGCTTGCTGCCTGGGCTAGAGCTGAGATGGCTTCCTCCTGTTGTTTGATGTCAGAGGCCAGGCTGACAAGGCTGCTTACGACCTTGATGTAGGCCTTAAAGATCCTGAGTCGGGCCACGGGATAAGACTCACTGTGCCCACCAGTCCTAGGAAGGACAAGATCTCTTCCGCATCCTGAGGAGGCTGGAGAGTTTCAATGAGGCTTATTCTATCTGCTGTGAGGTTTTTTGTAGTGGGTGTGAGGAGTATGCCTAGGTAGGTGACAGAAGGGCTGCAAAGTTGAGCCTTAGCCAGGGTAACCTGATAACCTCGGTCGCCTAGAAAATTTAAAAGTGTAGCAGTATCTGTAAGGGAGCACTCCTAGGAAGGACTACATAGTAATAAGTCATCGACATACTGCAATAGTATGCTGTGGGTCAGGGGACAGAGGACAACATCCTGTGCCAGTGCCTGTCCGAAAAAATGGGGGCTATCTCAGAACCCTTGAGGCAAGACAGTCCAGGTCAGCTGGGAAGAAACATGAGTGTCTGGGTCCTCCCATGTGAAGGCAAACAGAAAGTGGCAGTCTGGGTGTAGAGGGATGGTAAAGAAGGCATCCTTCAGGTCAAGGACAGTGAAATGAGTGGTGTCAGGGGGAACACGCGAGAGGAGTGTATACGGATTAGGAACAACTGGAAAGGTAGGGACTACTGCCTCATTGATGAGGCGTAGGTCCTGCACGAGATGATAGGCCCCAGAGCTTTTCCGTACAGGCAGGATAGGAGTATTACATGGTGAGTTGGCGGGAACCAGAATGTGCTGCCGGAGCAAGCATGTAATGATGGGTTTTAGTCCTTGTCGGTGTTCAAGGGAGATAGGAAACTGGGGTCTAGAGGGGAACTTGGAAGGGTCTTTTAGCCGGATGCAGACCAGAGTGTGGTGCTGGGCAATGATCGGGATGGAGGTGTCCCACACCTTAGGGTTAATGGGGACTGGAAACGGGAGTGGGGGGGGTCAGCCTGGTGGGGTTTGTCAGGTGAGAGAAGGGGGAAGAGGAACGTGAGGTGTGGGGAGGGGTTGGGTTGGAAGTGAACTGAGGGCCCTAGCTTGGAGAGGAGATCTCATCCTAACAAGGGGACTGGGCATGAAGGAATGATAAGAAATGAGTGCGAGAAGAGGGAGCCATCCAGGTGGCAAGACAGAGGAGGAGTCTGGCAGTAGGTGGAGGGAGTGCCGTCAATTCCCATGACTGTGACAGTGGAGGGGTGGCTGGGGCCACTGAAGGAAGACAAAACAGAGTAGGTAGCCTCCATGTCCATAAGGAAGGTTATGGACTTACCCGCTACCTGGAGCATAACCCTGGGCTCAGCGAGAGTGAGAGGGGTCCCCGAGTCTGGGCCTCTTCAATCTTCGTCGGTGTCGAGGAGCTGGAAAGCGCCTCCAATACCTGGAGGAGGGTTGTCACGTGGAGGCGCAGCGACCCTCCTTAGGTCGGGGCAGTCTGACTTCCAGTGGCCCATCTGCCGACAGTTCGGACAGGGGCGAGTTGGCTCCTTTGGGTTAGGGCACTGCCTGGCCCAGCGGCTGTTGTTGCCGCACTTGAAGCAGGCACCAGGTGGCGCTCGGGTAGTACCTCCTTTCTGGGAGCTCCTGGAGCCCGCCGGCCTCAGGGCTGCTACCAAGGCCTGGGTTTGGAGTTGTACCTTCTGTTTTAGCTTGGCCTGTTGTTGGGCCTCAGCTGCTTCCTCCCTGGAGTTGTAGACCTTTAAGGCCAGTTTGACTAAGTCCTGGATGGGACTTTGAGGGCCACCCTCTGCCTTTTTTAACCTTTTTTTGGATATTGCGGGCCGACTGAGAAATAAAAGTATGAAGCTAAGATGGCTCCTCCTGCAGGGGAGGCAGGGTCAAGACGGGCGTACTGAATAAGTGACTCTGTCAGTCGGTTAAGAAAAACAGCCGGATTTTCATCTGAGCCTTGGACTACCTCCTTTAACTTATTAAAATTGACTGACTTATTGGAGGCTGCCTGCATGCCAGCAAGAAGGCACTGGACCATCATATCTCGGTGGCGGCAGCCTGCCTGACCAACCTGCTAGTCCTAGTTGGGCTTGGCTGAGGGCACCGCCTCAGTGCCAACTGGCATGGCGTGGTCACTTAAATGAACCTGGTCAGCATGCTGCCTGGCTGCCACTAGGATATGCTCCCGTTCCTCAGGGGACAGGGTTGAGGTCATAACGACACGGGGATCATGCCAGGTGAGATTATATGCCTGGCACAGGTATCTGAACTTTTTGAAATACTGAGTGGGGTTGGCCGAGAAAGAGCCTACACACTCTTCAATCTTAGACAGGTCTGCCAGTGAAAACAGCACATGGACCTGGACTACTCCTTCGGCGCCCGCCACCTCTCGCAAGGGACACAGGAGGTCGATCCTGGACTGAGTATGGGCTGAGACAGGCGAGGAAGGGGAGGAGGTGGAGGTAGGGGAGACAGAATCTGTCGGGTTTAGCGAGGGCACAGGAGGGGTAGAAGGGAGGGGAGGCGCTGACGAGGATGGGGATAATGGCGGGTCAGGGTAAGGAGAAGGTTGGGTGGGAGACCGAAGGGGTGGCCGGGATAGGGTGTCAGGAGGTTTAGAAAAAGAGGAGGAATCATCCCTCTCCTTGCTCGAGGGAAGAGACTTTGCAAGTAGAGCCTGAGCTAACGAGCATTGAGCGCAGAGGTCTGGGTGAGAACGCAAGTCCTAACAGGGTATCTCGTGCCATTTGCCTAGTCTCTTGCAGAAGCTGGTCAGATCCGTGAGGATGTTAAAGTCTAGAGTGCCTTCTGCAGGCCACTGAGACTGATTATCCAATTTATACTGCGGTCATGCTACTGTGGAGAAGAAAATGAGCCGCTTTTGTTTTAGGTCTTGGCTGAGACTTAAAGTCTGGAAATTAGCCAAGAGGCACCTCAGAGGGGATTTTCGGTTTGGTTTTGACTGGGTAGTTCCCATGGTCCTAAGGCGGGCAGTCCGGCAGCAATGGGAGCGTCCTCCCAAGGAGTGCGGGGTATGGCGGCTTCCGGGGAGGTTGGACGTCTCCTAGTCCCCGGTGCCAAGGTCACAGTTGACCGGAGGGAGCCCCTGACGTGGCCACGCGTTTGGGACAGGGACTTCCCAGAGGGAGCCTACAGGACGGGGGAAAACTTACCCAGCAGTGATCAAATTGAGTCTTGGATTTGGTGAAACAGCTCCTGGCTCAGAAAGAAGGTCCTGGCTTGGGGAGAGGAGAGCCTGCCTGACCCGGCAGGGGTCCGGGGGAGGGGTCTCCTCCTGGGTTTCGGCACCAAATGTAAAGGTAAACTGAGGCTGGAGCCGAACCGGGAACGAAGACACAAGGCAAATGGCAGTGAGAATAGCCTTTATTAGGACTCGTGGGCGAGGTTCCTTGGTCCAAAGGTGCCGGCCGAGGAAATCCCGCTGAGGGGGGAAGGTAGGGGCTTTTTATAGCCCAAGAGGTAGGGAAGCTGGTTGTGCAAACAGGGCCTGGGGGGTCTTGAAACTACTAGGGCAGGAGTTGAGTAAGGGTCATGAGGAAGGGGTCTTTGGAAACTGTCAACCAAAACTGCTGTTTACGAACTTGTGGAATGCAGGTGAGCTGCAGGTCATGGGGGAGTGTGGTTGCCCAGCCGGAACTCTGACGCATGTAAGTCTGCGAGTGTGTACAAGGGTGAAGGGAGTCTTTAACAAAAGGCCTGCTACGCCGGGTAACACCGCCATGTTAGGTCTAGATTCCTGCCTAACAGTTAGTAAGGGGATTTTAAGTTTGGAAGTAAACTGGAACCATTTTTCTGAAGGTAAATGCTTCAGCATGGGCCATAATAGCAGGCAGTCTAGCATGTTGCCTCCGTTAAAGGAGCCTTACCCAAAGATGACAGTCTCTCCAGAGATCCATTTTTCAGGGAGCCAGGCAGATCACACAGGTTTAGGAAGTCAAAGGGGATCACACAAGGTGGATAAGCTAAGGTTGCATGGGAAAAGCGTGGTTAGTCCCATCACTTAGTTCATCCAGTCCCATGGCTTGGAGGACCACACCTGCAACCACGTTTAACAGTGTACCAGGACCCAGGAACCATGGAGGGAAAACAGGAGGATGCTCCACTGTCTTCTCCACCCTGGGTCATACAGAAAGGAAGGAAACTAAAAGGACACTTTTATTCTCACCTCTCTTTCTAGATGGGTAACAGATGATCTTCAGCTCCCACCCCTCTGGAGCATACGCTGAAGCACTGGAACTTCCTTAACCTCAGGACTTTGAAAAGTGACTCATTTTCTTTTGCACAAAGGCATGGCATTTTTACTAAACCTTTGCAAGGGTTTTAAGGTCAACCTAGCCTTTTAGCAATCGTATCTGGCAGGCCCAAAGAGAATAGATCCCCCAAGTTAGAGAAGCAATTTCCAGGGGAACTACCTGAGGATCCCTCTTATTTGGGGCCCCTTCAAGTTCCCTTCTCATTATAGGACCTTAGGCAAATAAAGGGAAAGTTAGGTTGATTTTCTGATGGCCATGATAGGTATATAGATGCTTTCCAAAATTTAATTCAGGTGTTTGATCCCACATCGAGGGATGTTATGTTGCTCCTAAACCATGCTTAGTACCCGCATGGCAGCTTAATACCCGCATGGCAGCTGAAAAGCAGGCAGCTCTGCAAGAAGCAAAGAATTTCGGAAATGAGCAACATATCTCCTATAAAACACCAAAAAGGAAGAAGGCAGATAGGGAAAGTGAAGAAATAACAGAAACACCATTCCCAGTCGGGAGGGAAGCAGTTCCCAGTACACAACCCTGACTGGGACCCCAATAACTCTGGAGATGAATGGAAAAAGAAGCACTTTTTAAGGTGTATATTAGAGGGCCTACAGAAAACCAGGGCCAAACCTCTCAATTACTCTAAACTGTCTATGATAGACAAGCCAGATGAGAATCCTGTAGCCTTTATGGAAAGGCTGAGAGAGGCACTGATAAAACACACCTCCTATCCCCTGATTCAGTCGAGGGACGGCTCATTCTAAAGGACAAGTTTATTACACAGGCAGCTCCCAATATCAGAAGGGAGCTACAGAAGCAACTTATAGGACCAAATAGCACCTTAGAAAACCTCCTGAGAATAGCCACTTCAGTCTTTTACAACAGGGACCAGGAGGAGGCCCAAAAGAAAGAGAAAAAGCTCAGGAGAAGGACAGAGGCTCTGGTAGCAGCTTTGCAGGCTTGCAAAGTCCAGGATCCCCAAGGTGCATCCGCTAGTTGCTATCGGTGTGGCAGGCCAGAGCATTTTAAGAAGGAATGCCCAGGCAGCAAGATGAAGCCATCTCAACCTGTCCAGCCTGTGGCAGAAACCACTGAGATGGAACTGCCCCCAGAGATGGAAGTCACTGGGTTCAGGACCAGTCTCACAGATGATCCAGCAGTACTGATGGGTCCTGGGGCTCAAACCTCAGCTCCAACGACTCAAACTGCCGTTATAGCACAAGAGCCCTGGGTGATTCTGGAAAATAAAGGAGGGAAAGTAGACCTCCTTTAAACACTAGATCCTCTTTTCTCTCTCTTTTCTCCTCTCTAATCCAGACCTCCCCTCTTCCCATAACATGACCGTAAGGGGCATCCCAGGAAACACTCTAATCCAGTATTTTTCTCAACATTAGTTGTAGTTAGGAGGACCTATTTACAGAGGCTTACAAGCCATTGCTATGATAGCTCTACTAAATTAATCCTAGGAAATAATTTAAGTGTTATTAACACTCCACATAACGTAGCAGGATCACTGTCCTCTAGGGGGAGCTCTTAGCTAGCAAACAGCCAGTAAAGCAAGACGTACACAAGGCAGGATAAGCGGTAGTAGCTCCAAATAACGTCTCTCCCCAGACACAAGCACTCAATTAGCTGAGCTAATAGCTCTTACAAGAGCACTTGAATTAAGCAAGGGAAAGACTGCTAACATTTACACTGATTCCAAGTATGCTTTCCTGGTTCTCCATGCTCATGTTGCCATTTAAAAGGACAGACATGTTCTTACCACTCATGGATCTCCTATAAAAATATCACCAGGAAATTAGGTTATTATCCTCAGTTTTTCTTCTGCGAGAACTAGCAGGGATGCATTGTAAGGAACATCAAAAGGGAACAAATAAGGTAGCCAAAGGAGATCGATTAGCTGATCAAGCAGCTAGGTCAGAGGCAAGGAAGCCTCAAGGCATCAAAACACTTCAAGCCCCTCCTAATCTAGGAAGGCTCCATAAGAAAAATTGAACCTTAGTATTCCCCTGCAGAAATAGAATAGGCCACTTCTCGAGTGTGTATTTTTCATCCCTCAGGATGGCTAGAGTCAGAGGATGGCAAACTCCAGCCAATGAAAAGTCCTTAAAATCCTTCACCAAGCTTTTCACTTAGGAAAGTATAAGACTTATCAATGTACTCAAAGATTATTTTCAGGCAGGAAAACCTATAAATTGGTTAAGCATGTAACCTCTCGAGCTCACTTCCAACAAGAATTAACACAACCAGCAGAAGCCCAACCCCAGGAAATAGAACCACCTTTATTTAATCCAGGAAATTCGGTATTAAAACTCTCATCTCTGTCTCCTTCCCTAAGCCAGGCTGGGAAAGGCTCTACACCCTGCTTTCAACTCAACCCCCTTGGCAGTAAAGGTTACAGGAATCGACTCCTGGATACGGCACAGTCAAGTCAAAGCCTAAAGAGCTGAGGGAGCAACCCCTGACAGCCCAGAGGAACATCCTGAATATCAATGTGGAGAAAAGATGATCTTAAGCTGAAACTCATAAAAGATAAGTAACTGAGTGAGGGCTACTCGTCTTACTCAGTCCCACTCCTACCTCACCAGATACTGTTTATTATTTCTCCCCTTTCCTCTCAAAATTTGCCACCAAATACTAGAACTTCTTTTTAACACATATTTGCAAGGACATTTTAATTATACATGGGATTGCATTTGTAACTTTGTAGATCCCCAAAGGAAAATGTTACATCTTGGCAAGTAAAATTTTAAACAGAAATTATTTACTATGCCACTCCTGTGGGAATTGTTATAGTCACGCTACTATCAGCGTGGCACCCACAATGTGGAATTCTGGTTGTAAAATTCTAATTGCTGTAATATTTTGCCTGATTATCATCCTTATAACAGGATTAATAATTACAGGAAAGATCTAGTCAAGGTTGCTTTGGTTATAGTAGGAGTAATAGTTACGGATAAGAAGCAAGCATGGAAGTTTTACTATGATAGGACTTTTTACTGAAGGTTGGTGATACGATGCACTCTAACCTATGAAAAGGATATGAAAAACAGAGATTTTACATAAGGAAGGATCTTGAATGGTAAATTATTGTCCTAAAAGGAAGTGACTGGTTGTTTACAGAAAGGATGTTTAGGACAAGTGAGAAAGTTTAAGTATGTTGTAAGAGGGTATGTGAAAGTCATGAGAAAAATTTTAATAATTAAAGGGTTGTCAAGATTAACACTAAAATTATTTTAGCCACCCAGTAACATATTTCTCCAAATTATATTGCAAGTTATAAAAATGGCCTAAGCATAAAGTTATTCTCCAATGGCAAGTTAAGGGGGGAAATGTATGCTTTTCTCAAGGAAAATGTGAGCTTTATATTAACGTTTCTGGTAATGTACAGCGACACCTAGTGGAGACAAGTGGGTATTGCACTCCATTGGTGTAGGTGAACAGGTATCAAACTCAGTAATGGTCTATAGGACCCCCACTAACGGTGGTAATCTTAATAGTCATATTCTAACTCTATATTTTAAACCATCTTGAAAATTTATCTCTTTTCACCTAGAAGCAATCAAACTCCAAATGGTGCGAGCAGAACCACACATGGACAGGCCATTCTTCTGAGAACCCATAGCTCAACCTCAGGAGAAGGTCCAGTTGCTGGTCCCCCACATGATGCCCCTTTTCAGCAGAAAGTAGCCAGGAAGAATCATCGTCTAACACCCCTTAGCAACAGTTAGGTTTACTTCTCTTGACGGGAGAATAATACAGTAGTTATTAAGGAATAATTTTAGGCAGATAGAGAAGGTAAAAGGAATTCTCAGTAAGGCTTTTTTCTTTTAAAAGAAACAGCTCCTGAAACATTTCTTAACAGAAAGGTGGCTTGAAAAAACCTGGCTGGCAAGTATTGATATGCAAATGCAGGTGATTAGAAGCTAGGTTCATCCAATATGGCAATTCCCACCCTAATCCCCATGTCATCAAGTGTCACGGCTGCCTCCAGATAACTCTGCGTGTGCAGGACATCTTGGCGGCCCACATTTGCATATTAAAAGACTAGGGTGGGAAGGCCAGGTTTTTCGTGGGCTACGTAAGTGACACATCTGGTCAAACCAATCCTCTGGGCCTTATGCATGTTAGACACCGCCTCATCCAGCCTCCCAATATAACCAGCTATTTTTCCGCCGCACAAGGGGTTTTCTCTCTTTTCTTGGAGTCCCCCTCCCTCTGTCTCTGTATGGGGGAGCTTTTTTCTTCTTTCTTGCCCATTAAACTCTCCGCTCCTTAAAACCACTCCACATGTGTCACGGCCATTTATCTACATCAGCACAAGACCAAGGACCCTGGTGTTCTTCCATTTCTTGGAGGCATGTCAATTTAAGATACTGTACTTTTTAACTTTAGGTTTTGTATTTCGTTCTTTTTATGTAATTCCTATTTATTGGTTGATACTTTCTATTCAATGATTCACTGTCATCATACTTGCCTATGATTTTTAAAACACAGTCTCCTTCAGTTCTTTGAACATATTCATAATAGATATAGCATTTACCTGCTAAGATAACATCTGGCCGACTCAAACACATCTTCTATTGTCTGTTTTTTTCCCTATATATACGAGTCATACTTTTCCTGTTTCTTTGCATATCTCAACTTTTTGTTTAAAAATTGACATTTTAGATAATATATTATAATAACTCTTGATATTAAACCCCTTCTGGGGCTACTCGTTATTGTTTATTTGTCTAGTAACTTGGGTGGACTAATTCTGTGCAGTCTATTTCTT
Source organism: Piliocolobus tephrosceles (assembly GCF_002776525.5). Classification (NCBI taxonomy): domain Eukaryota; kingdom Metazoa; phylum Chordata; class Mammalia; order Primates; family Cercopithecidae; genus Piliocolobus; species Piliocolobus tephrosceles. Next base: position 97,705,696 of record NC_045445.1, on the reverse strand, counting down.
CTGCACAGTACAGCTCTAATGTCTCCTGTTCAGATTTTTGTTTTACTTTTTTTTTTTTAATTGTAAGCCTTGCTGACTAGCAGTTGTGCCTGAGTCAGCATAGCTTAGTAGTCAGCCACTGATTGGCCAGAGGTTAGGCTTAAGGTCTCTGAGCCAGTGTGTGGTTTGGAGACCGCCTTCACAGCTTATGAATTAGCCCCTCAATCAGCCGGGAGTTTGTAGCTCCTAGCTCATAAGTTCTCATTCTAGTCATTTCCAAGAATATGCTGACGCAGGCACGCGCCCTGTCTTGTATGAGTATGATTTCGGCAGGGCCCTTTGGCTATTTCTATCACTGAACTCCCTTTTAGATTTCAGGCTGATCTGCCTAAATAGTATCACATTCTGATTGTTAGCTGATTGGTCTATTTTATTAGGCCATTCATGTTTTGCTTTTAATACCTGAGACTGGGTAACTTATAAAGAAAAGAGGTTTAACTGGCTCATGGTTCTGCAGGCTACACAAGCATGGTGCCAGCATCTGCTTGGCTTCTGGGGACGCCTCAGGGAGCTTTTATTCATGGCAGAAGGTGAAGCGGAGCAGTTATGCCATATAGCCAGAGCAGTAGCAAGAAAGAGAGAGTGGGAGGTGCCACACACTTTTAAACAACCAGATCTCACATGAACTCACTCATCACCAAGGGGATGTTGCTAAGCCATTCCTGAAGGATGCATTGCCGTGATCTAAACACCGTCCACCAGGCCCCACCTCCAACATTGTGGATGACACTTCAACATGAGATTTGGTGGCGACATGTATCTAAACTATATTATCTGTTGTTTTCAAAAGTGCCCTGGACCCTCCAAGCTCCGATTCAAATAACGTTAACCCCCTCAGGAAGGACCAGCAATACTTGGCGTACCCTCCTCTCCCTGGGCAAAACCTTTTCATTATGGAGTGGAAGGTGGAGGTGAGTGTGTAGGCTAGTGTGGCTACTTGGCTCCCACCACTTGCCCAGTGTAGATTTTCCACAAGTATGAAAGTAAATGCAAATCCAAAAAGGGGAGAAAATTAAACTTTTCATGGCGCAAAAAGGGAAAGTGACCCCCTCCATCCCTTTCCTTAGAGCATATACTTTAGATGACGTTTAGTTGTGAATCCTTTTTCTGCTCCTTCAAGAGATATGTAAATATTTTTTAAACTGTTAAAAATTACAGGAAGCCATTGTTTTGGACTGAGCTCCTGCACTAGGTTCCAACATTCAAGAAAAAAACAAAATAGAGTCTCTCGTGTTAAATGCCACATCGTCAAACTAAAACCTTAACAAAGCAAACAGATTCTAAAACAGACCAGTTTTTCCTGAAAACAGGAGATTCTAGTCTACCTGTATCAGCATAATAATAAGGAAGTATCCTCTGCTTTAACCTTTTAAAAAAATTAACCCAAAGTAACCTGATGTTAACCAATCCAGTTTTTTTCTATTGTTCTACTTCCTTGTTCCCACTCTTCAATACCTACTGTTCTGTCATTGCCCAGTGGGAGATCTCATTATTTGTAGAATGGATGCTTCCCAAATTCAAGAATCACAGATAAAAGCAAATTAGACCTATAACTAAATTTGTCATAATTTTGTCTTTTAATAAAGCTAAATAAGCCTTTTGCCAGCTTTAAAACACAGAAATGTCTTTCTCAAGAACCTGAGTGACATCTCTTTGAAATGTAAACATCAAAGAATATAGCATCCCTATCTTCTTGGGAGTTTAATGTAGGTGTCTGGCTTCAAATTACAGCTACCTATGTGTCATAGAATTATGAGAAATTTTACAATTTCTTTGGATAAAGGCAATTAGCAAAGACAAATGGCCACCCCCAATTACCAGGAGAATTTAAAATGAACTATGTGTAACAAATGGTGCTATTAAGTCCTCTCATATGAAGACTAGTCTGTCTTGGGAACATGTATGTAATAGGTTATATCTGCCTGGGCTATATAAAAAGATGATATTTCTTTCTATCTTTCCAATCTCTTTAGCAGATTACCTGTGATACACATTACATTCTGGTTTAATGCCTATTCAATAATAAAACTGTTTTCCTTCTTTTCTACTTTTGTGGACAGGTTTTCTGGGTTGGCAGATTTTGTCTGTAATTATGTTTTGCCCAACACAGGCACCTGGGGACACTGAGTACTGCCAATGGACTGCTGAACCAAATGAAGAGCTTTTCTGCAACATTCATGTTGCAGAGGAGATGGGAACTGCCACTCAGCTGCTGCCGCTCAGCTACTAAATCTGAAATAGTTATTCAGCAATACAAAAATGGGAATGGGGGGTTCTGGAGCATCCCCTGTGGCTCAAATGCCGGAACTTTCTGCTATACCTACTGAGTTTCAGTAGGTTTTATTGAATAAAAGTTTCTCAATTCTTTGTAAGCCCTCTGATCAATCTCCAAATACTTTGTCTAGTTTCAGATATGTTTTTCTAGGGGAAAGGATTTGCCAAGCTCCTTATACTACCATTCCAGAAGTCGTAACCCTGAACTATGTTTGCAACTTCTTGTGAATCCTAAATTATTTTAAAATAAACAGTATAAGAAATAAAAATTTAGTGATGCCTAGCATGATCCAGGCAGTGTCCTTGATGCTGGATTTACAAAGACCAATGAAACCTGGTTCTTTTCCTTCAGGATCTTATAGTCAGGTGTGGGAGACAGATCTGTGTACTGGAAAGCACAGAAAAGTGCTATAGGTGCTGAATTAGCAATCTGTGCAAATAGCATGGAGGAAGGGGTGAAGAAAACAAAAGTAGTCAGTAAAATAGAAACAGGAATGGCCAACAAATTAAAAAGAAGATTCAGGAGAACTATGTCCTTGTGAGTCTGAAATCACTCACCTATACTTGACAATGCAACTGGTCATTGGGTTCACATCCTTGGCTCTTCCCAGGTAATAGTGAATAATAATTTAGACAGGCTTCTATTCATTCAACTACACATCCAAACACATACCATTTTTGTGGGACTTCTCTATACCTCAATCACTGTTTATCAGAGAAACCCTCAGTGAATTATCTAATGCAGTTTTATTATAAGATCAGATCTGAAGGAAAAGGAGTAACAGATTGACCGAAGTTCTTTATGAAGCCAAGAAGTCTGAAATAGAAGCTTCCAAAAATGGGAACATGGGGTAAAGAATATAAAAATCTCAAGTGAAGAGAATTTCTAATACAGATGTGTCCTATGTCAATTCATTGTTCACATATATAAGGGCAAAACTGACACAATGATAGCAATACTTTATTGAGCAAGTAGCAAATGTAATAATTCATTCAATAAATATTAGGCACTGTGTTAGGTTCTGGGGATACAGAGATGACTCAAGCTGGGCTTCAGGCCTCAAAGACTTCATATTCTAGTGGACAGACAGACAGACCTAGATAGAAAGATAGACAATTCTGCCTACATGTAGAATTGCACCTACATGAAATTGTGAGGAGAGCTACGACAGAAATAAGCATGGAGGACCTTGGGAAACAGATGAGGGCCCCTTAACCTAGGTAGCCATGAAAGAATTCTCAGAGGAGATAATGCTTATGAACTAGGTACTATTATGATCCTCAGCATTAGATTAGAAAACTGCAGATCAGGGAGGTAAAGTAACTTGGCTTAGATCACATGGATAGTAAATGGTTGAGCCAGTTTTCATTCATGGTAATGTGAACTCCCCAAACCTCATTCATTTTACTTGACTGCCACCACTTAGATTTTCAGTGGCTCTGTTTGCTTCAAATATTTTTTTGAAATCTGGTACATTTTATGATCTATGGGAAAGTCAGAAAGATACTCCATATCTATTAGTTCAAGTGCAGCTCCTCTGAATTCTAATTACTAGGCCCTGAGGCTGTACAGAATTCTGAGCACAGCCTAGACACTAAATGTTTTTCTTTTCTGCAGACCATCAAATGCTAACTGATTCACTTCAACCTTGAGTATTAATTAATTTTTGCTGTGTTACACTCACTTTTAAAAGTAATTTTAACTTAATGCCCTTTCAAAATCCAATCAAATTAACAGTATAATATGGATTTTCATAAAGATCCCAGAATGTCCTGCTCTGAAGCACCATCCAATTGACTATTCATATCAATGTAAACTGGACTTGGAGTGTTATAAAAATCCTGCTCAAAAGCATATACTAAATCATTACCATTTTGTTGTAAGTACAAGTCGACTTTTATGAGACACAGTCTTGCTTTGTCACCAAGGCTGGAGGGCAGTGGTGTGATCACAGCTCACTGCAGCCTCGACCTACAGGGCTCAAGTGATCCTTCCACCTCAGCCTCCCAGGTAGCTGGAACTATAGGCGTGCACCAACACTCCAGGCTAATTTTTTAATTTTGTAGGGATAAGAGTCTCACTATGTTGCCCAGGCTGGTCTCGAACTCCTGGGTTCAAGCAATCATCCTGTCCCAGCTTCCCAAAGTGCTGGGATTACAAATGTAAGCCACCACACCCAGCCAAGATTTTTAATTTAAAAAGGCCAGTTATAAACATGCCCCACATGAGACTCCAAAAAGGTAAGTTCTGGACTTCATGGCCCAGAAGTAGTAGTATCCTGAATGAAAACAAAAACAAACCAAAAACCAAAACAAAAACTAAAACTAAAACCTTTCTTCCTCCTCTTTTTGTTGCCTCTACACTAGTACTGACCATAGTGAGAAACACTGTGTGTGTGTGTGTGTGTGTGTGTGTATATCACTGAATGGTATATTTTCAAACATTTTTGACCTTTGTTTGTGGAAAAGTTGCTTAACCTCTCTGATTCTTGGTTTCCCCATTTTACAGAATAGGACAACTACTTCTCAGAGACAGTGTGAGGATTAGGTATCATAATACATGCAGACATGTTTTTGGGAACTACAAAGGGCTATACGTGTTATATACTCTGCTGGGAACATTTGGTGCACACAGAAATTTTGGTGAGTCACAGAAAAAGCAGTTTTTATAAAAGCAGCTTCTCCAGCCCAATCCCTTGTATACAACAGTGAATGTTTAATATATTTTATTGTACCAATGAGTTTATGCAAACTTAACCCATTCGGAAGTCATAATAAATAATGCCTGACACCACACTAGGAACTTGAGATTCAAATGGATGAAACAGGGTTCTTTTCTTCAAATAACTCATGGTCTAGTAGGGGAACCCTGGAAACAAATAACTACAAGGATTGTGACAGGGTACACAGTAGAAGTATATACCAGGTACAGTGTGGTATACAGGTAGGATAGACACTCCCAGGTCTTTTTACCCTTTCAGGCTCTTGTTCCATTGATCACCACATCTTCCTATGTCTTCATTCTCTCCCTGTCTACTGGCTCCTCCTCATAATCAAATAGCCATGTCACCGTCTTGGTCACAATCACAGTTTAGTGAGTGAGTCAGATAAGTACTTTAGGCAACTGCAGGATTCACAGTGGATTTTCATCTTAAAGTTAAACAGGAAAGTATGGCAATAGAGTATTGATATAGTAAGGTGTGTCTTTAGTTACTGCCATGTTCGGAGTAACTTGGTGAATGACAATTCACCAAGGACCCCAGAAGGAGGGAAAGTATTAGGAGTGGGAGGCTTTGCAAGGTCACAGGTTCAGATTTAGATGAATAAATAATTACAATGTTAATACTTCATACTTGGCATGAAATGGGACAAGATAATTGTGGAATAAGAAAACTAAGTTAAAATCCTGGTTCTGTTGTACATGAGCTCTGTGACATTGGGAAATTTTCTATGTGTTGAAGATTCCATTCACCCAACATTATTGATAAGATTAAAAAACAACAGTAGAATTTATAACATAGCACAATGGTTAAGAACACAGCCTCTGGAGTTGTATTGCTTGGATTTAAAACAGTGCTACCCTTTATTTGCTGTAGGAGAGTGAGCAAATTTTAACTTCTTAGTTTTCTTATCTATAAAACGGCATATTAAATAGTAGCTCTGACCTCATGGGGTTTTTATGACAATTCAGTTGCTTAATATATTAAATAGTATAGTAGAGTACCTGGTATATAGCGACTGCTAAATGTTTGCTAAATATATTAGGAATACCTATTTCAGAGTTCATTGCAAATTTCACAGGATATGAAAATTGTTAATTAGTTGTAACTATGTCACTATAGTTTCTTCCAGAATCCTGATTTTGGAAGCCATGACATGTCTTCTAGCTTCGAATTATCTTTAAAGTGAAACTGCACTGTTGAATCCTACAGCTCCTTGAAGTACTTGTCTGACTGTCCAACTAAACAGTGACAGTAACAGAGATGGTAGCATGGCCTAATTGGGACAGCTAATCTTTAGGTATCTGATCATTCAATGTAGTCCTCAACAAGGGTCAGTCAGTTTCCTGCAGCCAGGGGAGCGCAGCAGAAGCTTCAGAGCACTGAAACCACAGATTGTCCTATTGAGGATGTGGCCCCCATACTGAAGGTCATGATAAGACCTAACAGCTCCAAGTTTGTTCTCCTTTCCTTCAGGACTTCTCCCTACATCCCCCCATTGACATTCCTCTCCATCTCATTGCCCATTGGCATCAGACACATACATATACCATTCACTAACAATTAGGACCAATCATGAGACAAACTTTGAATATGTGGATTGTGAGCTTCTTTAAGTAAGAAGAGTATAAAATCCAAATAAACATATTCAAAGAGAGGCGTGCTTTTGGAATGGAAGCAGTCAAGTTTTGTTTAGTTTGGCATTGAGCTGTAAGAAACAAGGTCATGTTAAATAGAGCTTCTATGGGTCTGTAGCCATTTATCACCACACAGATGTTTTCCAGGCCCACTCCTCACCTGCTGTCCTCTTGCTTTTTCCTCAGTCAGCTCTTTCCTATTCTCCACAGAGCTACATCAATACTGCCCCCACTTTCTCTTAACCTCTTATATTACTCACACTTTCTCACCTCATACTCACTGGATAACTCTATTACCTCTCCAAGGGAAATGAATATCTCCGGTGTAACATACCTTAGTTTCATAATACAAATCTGCCAACCTTCCTTATACCTATCCAGTTTTTTCTCCTTCCCTCCTGGTACAGTGGAAGGGGTAATTTTCCCCCATCTAAGATAAATTCCTTCACTGTGCTTCACATCCCAAGTCCTTCCACCCTCTCAGGCTCTTTTTCCATTGATTACTACATCTTCCTATACCTTCAAGGCTTTCCTTCTGTGGGGGTTCCTCCCCATTAACAAATAAAGGTGCCCAAGTCTCTGACACCTCGAAAACCTTAAAACTCTCCTTCAATGTGACCTTTCTCTTTAGCTACCATCCTATTTCTTGCCTCTCCTTCAATAGTTAATCAAACTATTTGAAAGAATTATTTACTCATTGAATCCAGATCCTTATGTCCCACTTATTCCTCAGCCCACTGCCATCTGCTTTACCACTCTGCCACTCTATTGAAACAGTTTTCATTAATAATCTTTTCTGTCACCACCACTATAATACTCCATATTCTTCACAACTCCCTCCTTAAAATATTGTATATCCTCAATTCTCTTTATTTTGATGACTGCTTTTGATGACTCTTTTGTATGCAATTCTCCCTCTGCTCGTCACAGAAATGTTTTTTGTTAACAGCTTTGTTAAGGTATAATTACGTCTGAACTTGTTTCTAGACATAGGTAAGTTTAAATATATATATATATATATATATATATATATATATATATATATATAACTACATACCATAAACTTCACCAGTTTAAAGTGTACAATTCACTGGTTGTTAGAGTATTTACAAAGTTGTGCAAACATCATCATAATCTAATTTTGAATATGTTCATCATCACCAAAAGAAACCTTGTACCTATTAGAAGTCAATCCTCATTCCCCTTTCCCCTAGCCATAGGCAAGCATTAATCTACTTTCTGATGCTCTAGATTTGCCCATATTAGGCATTACATATAAAACAAGTATTACACAATATGTAATGTATTGTGTCTGGCTTCTTTCACTTAGCATAATGTTTTCAACGTTCACCCATGTTATAGCAACTATCACTATTTCATTCCTTTTTATTGCTAAATAATGTCCCATTGTATGGGTATACTATATTTTCTTTATACAGTCATAGTCTATGGACACTTGAATTGTTTCCACTTTTGGCTATAGTGAATAACGCTGCTATGATTATTCATGTACATGCCTTTTTGTGAAACATTTTCATTTCTCTTGGATGGATACCTCACAGTAGAATTGTTGGGTCATATGGTAAAGCTTGCTTACCATTCTAAAGGACTGCCAAACTATTTTCCAAAGTGGTAGTGATATCTTATATTCTCCCCAGTAACGTACGAGGGCTCAGGCTTCTCCACATCCTCACTAAGTCTTACTTTTAGTCTTTCTGGCTATAGCCTTTCTAGTGGGTGATAAGTGGTTTCTCGTTGTAGTTTTAATTTGCATTTCCCCAGTAACTAATCTTTTATTATTAGTTAAGCATCTTTTCATGCGCTTATTGTCCACTTACATATTTCTTTGGAGGAGTTTATTCAAATCTTTTACCCAGTTTTTAATCACATTATTTGCCTTGTTTTTGACTTTTAAGCATTTTTTAATATTCTGGATACAATCCAGGTTGCTGATCATTTTAAAGAGCGAATTTTTAGTGTTGTTGATTTTCTCTATTGTTCTTCTATTCTCTAGTTATTTTCATTTGAATATTTAGTATTCCTATCCTTCTGCTTGTCTTGTGTTTTGTTTCCTCTTTTTTTGTGGAGATTTAAATGAATTAACCCATAAGTACTGCTTTACCTGCTTCTTGCTTTGGTGTTTTGATTACATCCATCTTGAAATACTCTCTGATTTCCACTGTGACTTCTTATTTGATCCACAGGTTATTTAGGAATGTGTTGTTCAATTTCTACGTATTTGTGAGTTTCACATATTTCTTTCTGTCATTGATTTCTAAATTCCACTTTGGTTAGAGAACATAATTTGTATGATTTCAGTATTTTTAAATCTACTGAGGCATGTTTATGGCCTAGCATATGATCTATTTTGCAGAAAGTTACATGTACTTGAAGGGAATATATATTTTATTGCTGTTGGGTGGAGTGGTCTTTAGATGTCTCTTAGTTTAAACTGTTTTATAGTGTTCCCTTGTTGCTACTAGTAGCATGGAACCACCAAGCCCCTCTTAATTGCTCACCATTAAGATACTCACTGTTATCGACAATGCTTTCAGGCATTAACTTCTCCAGATTTTGTTCCCCATAAATTCAGTCCCTTCAAGCAGAGATGCTATGCTTTATGCCCTGCCTTTCTACATATATAGAAACTCTGGACAAGTGTACCTGAGCTGGGTGTGGGTATAGCAGACCACTTCTCCTCCCGAAACACCCTACTCTGTTAGTGGACACTGAGGAGAGATGGTAGCCTCTGGTCATTTCAGCTTGCCAATCTCCATGTAGAAACCTTACCTTACAAATACACTGGCACACAGGAGATTGGGAACCCACTAGTCTTAGCCTATCATAGCTGAGGCAGAGGCCTCACCCTACAAGTGGGAGCTAGTCTTCTAGCCCAGACTTGCCTGCCTGGACTAGCACTTCTGCAAAATGGGGCTGTGGAGGGATAAGAGACTGGTGGCTTTCTCCTCCTGGGTCAAACTATGGACTAGGAACTTGGGGGACAGAAGCCCCCATCTTCTTGGTCATATCCAGAGGTAGCACATATAGTAGAGGTCTAGAGTAGAGCTTGTCATATGGGGCTCGGGGAGATAGAACAGCCTGTAGCTCAAATGTCACAGATTCTAACCATTTTTGCCAATATTTAGTAATTTTCTTAAATACTTCTTCATTTGTTATATGCCCTTATGACAATTTCTAAAGACTGTGTGTGTATACATATGCATGCATGTGTGCATACTCACATAGTTGTCATGAAATAATGGTGTTTCTCTGGGAAATGCATTCACCAAGATCCTCATATAACTATAACAAAAATGCAGGTTTGGACACAGCCATTTGCAGAGTCCAATTAACAAGAGCAAGGTCTGGTATAAAGAAAGTGACTTTTTATTCCAAAGCTAGCTTAGGGGAAGAAATACAGGCTTCCTGCCATAGAGGTACCACTTCACTTTTGGAGCAGAAAGTGGACACTTTTAAAAGGGGACCTAGCATGAATGGCACATAGGGGAGGAAGCGAACAGGTAAGGGTCTGCATGCTCACTTTGGTGCCTTATGTACCACGCAGCGAACTGGTGCCTTTGTGGGCAGAACTAGATTGTAAAGGTGGCCAAAACTCTCCAGGTGGGAGAGACTGTCATAGCAGGAATACTTGGGGTTGTAAATATGACGGTTGTCCCTCAAGGCAGTCTCCTGGTGGGAGAGAATTCTGCTCTCAAGCTTCTAAGAACATAGTCAGATGAACTTGCCCTGTAGGGAGTGTCTGATGAAGGGGAGATAAAAGGTTATAATTGTATTTCTAAAGGGCTACGTAAGAAGTGGGGAACAGGGAAATTGATAAAATACGAGAAAATAATAATAATAATAACTCATTTTCTTTTTCTTAGAAATATGGGTATACTCAATTATAATTTCCCACTGTCAGGTTCCATTTTACTTCTATGGGATTTGGGTGCCATATTCATTCTGGCTACTTCCTGCTGAGAAAGGGCATAGTCATTGGTTGTCAAAATGAAACTGATCTACTTGGAGCTGGAAATATTCACAAGTACCCAGACTCACAGGCGATGTTTGTTGGAACATTATGGTGTGAAGTTTGAAGAGTCTTTGGGAAAGCCTGTCTTGGATTTCCATATAGAGTGTGCAATTGCAGTAAACCCCACAACAGAGGAACATGCCTATCCCTGTAATCAGGGCCAATGTTACAAGCAGCTTTTTCTAACAAGATGGTCTTGACCTGAACCAGGATACTGACCATTGGTCTATTGACAATATTGTGTCAGACATAGGTTTGAGTTGTTGGTGCATGTCTTGCAAAGCTAGAGACATTTTCCCAAATTATCTTGGATGTATACACAGCAGTTACTCTTAATTATCATTCAGGTTCCCCACTGCCAATTGTAACTGGATATGATTACAGGATGGCTAAATATGTATTTAAAAGGTTACAAGAAGAGTTATGAATACTCATGAAGGTGGTCATAAGCCCTGTCTAGTCCATGAGAACGGATTAGTTTAGTTAAACAGCTGTATTCCATCCAGAAGGTAGCACTGCGGATGGGCTAGGCCTCTGTATGTGATGAAGGCAAACAGATTTTTAATAGGAGGCATTTCTATGGAAACAGAAGAAAAATAAAGGTTAATGTTGGGCACAATTTTCCAGATGTTAGACTCACAGCATCTTTAGTTACAGAGGAGGAAAGTTGTGGCAGCCTGACATGTTTTTCTTGCCTGTATTACAAGGAATAATGTAGTAGCAATTTCATTAAGTTCAGATCAGGAAAATGGAAAAAAAATTGAAAGTGTTTGTTTAGGAACTTGGAGCCCAGAAAGAATTCAGAATTTAGTCCAAATTGCAGAAAATAATAACAACTCAAAAACAATGGACAAGACTAGAATTTAACACAGGTGTACTATAGTTTCTTCTGAAACATAATTTTTCTCTCTCCAGTCACCATTTTTACTAAAGACAAATCATAGTAGGATAAATTTATTTGGAAAGTAAGGTTTAGTCTTATTTTGCTTGTCCTAATTATTTGCATCAAGTACAGCAAGAATAATTATTTGCCATATAAGTTCCTTTGCAACTTGGCTTTGCTGGAATTTTTATTTATATGGAATCTTAGATTAAACCTTTTAAAGCCCAGTCACGGATTTATTGTTGCCTGCAAATACTTGCATGGACTAAGTGAATTCCTCTCGTTTTGAAGTCCCAAGATAACCTGGGGCTCCTGAGCCTATCAGAAAGTGGCCTTCTTTACTTACCACAGGTCAGGAAACCCTGTACAGGGACTGCATGGACAAGGTATTAGGCCAGTTTTTCCCAAGGGGGCTTTAATTGGCTCTATAAGTCAACTTTGATTTGTTAAAGCCATCTGTTCATATCTGAAAGTATGCCAATCCAGTTAAAGCCTTGGTAAAATAACCAGTGTCTCCAATGGTGTCCTGTTACAAAAGAGAACAGAATCTTATTTAATTTATATAAATAACTATACTGCTATAAACTAAGTATACTTACAAATAGTTTTCAAGTTCTGGGGAAATCAGGTAGAAAGAAATATGCTCCAGATTTTTCTTACACGAGTGTACTTTACCCAATTGTTAAAAGCTGTAAATAGCTCAAAAGAGAAAAAGGTTTCTGGACTCTGAGAAACAAAAGAATTAGCAATGCTTCAAACAAAAAGTCATAGAAAGATTAGTCTTCTATTAGTTCAGTCTATGCAATTAACTCCTGTTCTGCTCAATATTCATGAACATATTAGCTCTCTATGGGAGTCTTGGAAGTTTTTTTGTCCATTCGAGTGTCACAATCTCCAAAGTTACTAGAAACCTGCATTCAAGGATACCTGTCAGAACCCTATAGCTGATTATAAAAAGGCCTTTGAAAAGAATCAAAATAAAATAACAATTATGGATGATAAAATCTCAGAACACTCACAGATAAAGACACAATTGACAAGGAAATCTGGTCATCTCTGTGGCATACAATAATTTAACATAGCAATCTTAATTATTACTGATAACATACCCTGAGACATCAGAATTATGGGGATCTTATACAATTCTGAAAAACATAGCAATAACATTTTTATATGAATATAACCCAAAGAAAGAAAGTTAAACACCATTTTATATGTAACAGTGCTTCCTGTATGGCTTTAATATACCAAATAAGCCAAATATATATCTCTTTTGGACTTCATGGGACCTAATTAAAGAGTTTCCCAGGTCAAAAAAAAGCTTAATTTAGAACTTGACTTTGAAAAGTTTATCTAATATCAAAGCTTTAAACACCTGATATTTCAAAATAGATTGCCAGCTCACTATAAGCTATTTATTTAACCAAAACAACTCAAAAGTTCTTTAAATTCAAAAATCTTTACTCATTGATATAGGGCAGACTCAGCTTTCCAAACAAAACCCAATAAAGACAGCATGAGGACAATTGAATCTCTTTTCTCTCCCTTCTTCTTTCTATCATTACTCAAAAGGAAAACAAAAATCTTTCATTATATATATATATATTTTAATATCACATGAAAATCTTGTTCAAAAGAGAAAGCCAAATTTCACCTTTGCATTTATGTGCTATTAATGTTAAACCCAATTCTTAATAAACCCTTATAAACAAATCTGTCCAATCTTAATTAGTTTGATCATAATTTAAAACTTCCATAAGCCTTTCATAACGCTTTACAATTTTCCGTTAAAGAGCAGATCACTACTCTAAGAAGACCTTGTAATTCAACACATGGGCCCAGATTCTGGCCCTGCATCAGTGTGCTTTTATTTTAATGTTTAATTTTCAGAAAAACTAAATAGCCTCCTACAAATTTTAGCCTACTTGCTTACACCCACAGAACTTCCTTTACAAGATCGATCTCTTAAAACTCTTTTACAACTTGCTTAAGCTCTCAGTTTTGTTCTATTATTCTTTTAGCTTAGGAAAATCCTTAAAAACCTCTGGACTAGACAAAATTACATTTCCTTTAACAAAAACCATAATTACATGCCTTCTTATAACCTTTTACTAAAAATACATTCTACCTTCCTTATACACCTTGCATGTAAAGCTGTTTCTTCAGTAGTCTCAGTTATGTGTTACAATGTTAACTCTCCGCAACTTTTATTTTTGGTGAAAAACCCAGTAAGTAAGCAATTTTAACCATGTATCAATCAGATTATGGAGCCCAGGACAAAGACAGAGCCTCAGACAATGTCTGACTCTTCCCAGCCTAGCCAGGGAAACTGGCTAACTCTATGTCCCCAGGCCTTAACTAGAGAATCTAATTGGCTATAAACAGACAAGTTAAGTAATGATTAAAAGACATAGAAGCAGCTTATGACCTTAAAGCATCTAGAAAACAGTATCTGACCTGCCTAATTTAGAACAAATGTCTAAACGTTGAATACAGTTTTATCAATAACCTTTAAAACTAGGTTTATTTACCAAAGATTACTACAGTCTTGTGAACTAATAGGCATTACAGTTTTTATTTTTCTAGAAAAATATTTGATTTAAGCACTTATTTTTCTTTAAGCCAATTAATTAGAGCTCTTTTATATAAGCATTACACATACAACACATATACATACACAGACAGAAGCAGATCTGGTAGGGAGATAAAATATTAGATACAAGAGGAAGGAGGATTGGACAGGAGTAAATGGAGAATCAGACAGAATTCCATTGACTGAGAAGTTTTTAGAGGACAAGCAGGGGTTTTAAAACAATATATGTACACATATAGCCCAAATATCACCTTTAAGTTAATTTCTAACTACAGAGCTCTCAAAAATATATATATTTTTAAATCTTTTATTACCAGCTTTCAGCTAGGACAAAGGGCCAATATTTCTGACTTTTATTTTTTTTTAAATAAAGGTAACCTCCTACATGAAATCAATAAGCCTTAACCAAGGGTATGACTTAACCATAGGTGCATGGGGCATTTTTGAAAAGAAGGCAAGTGATTTTCAAAAGCTCAGAGAAAGGAAAATTTCAAGACAGGAAATCAGAAGCTTTCCATAAAGTGAAAAAGAATCAATAAATGGCCAAAAGTCACACAAATAACAAACCAGAATGGACTTATTCCCTAAGCTGGGAATTGCACCTAGGCTGTTCTTGTGAAAGGCCAAAGCCTACTGAGCTACGGGATGGGCCACATGCCATTGACCTTTCCAGAAGGACCTAGAGCAGTCATTTTTGAGCTTCCAAAGGATTTTAATTGCTCACAAGAATTAAGGCTAGACATGACATTATCATGTACCCTTTTTAGACCCAAGAGTCAAAGCCCTGTCTTAATAGCACAAGGACTTTAAAAGCAATACAGAAAGTTACATGTATAACCTTTTCAACTCCGTAATTTGAATTAACTTTTAGATAACTTTTGAGTTAGTCAAAATTATTTTTCTCACTAATGAGAGGTGAAGCCAGCTGGACTTCCTGGGTCAGAGTAGGGACTTGGAGAACTTTTGTGTCTAGCTAAAGGTTTGTAAACGCACCAATCAGCACTCTGTAAAAATGCACCAATCAGCGCTCTGTGTCTAAAGGTTTGTAAACACACCAATTAGTACTCTGTAAAAACGCACCAATCTGCTCTCTGTGTCTAGCTAAAGGTTTGTAAACACACCAATCAGCACTCTAAAAATGGACCAATCAGCACTCTGTAAAATGGACCAATCAGTGCTCTGTAAAATGGACCAATCAGCAGGACATAGGCAGGGCCAAATAAGGGAATAAAAGCTGACCACCCCAGCCAGCAGTGGCAACCTGCTCGGTCCCCGTCCATGCTGTGGAAGCTTTGTTCTTTTGCTCTTGGCAATAAATCTTGCTGCTGCTCACTCTTTGGGTCCACAGTACCTTTATGAGCTGTAACACTGCGAAGGTCTGCAGTTTCACTCCTGAAGCCAGCGAGACCACCAACCCACCAGGAGGAACAAACAACTCCGGACGCACCACCTTTAAGAGCTCTAACACTCACTGTGAAGGTCTGTGGCCTCACTCCTGAAGTCAGCAAGACCACGAACCCACCAGAAGGAAGAAACTCCAGACACATCTGAACATCAGAAGGAACAAACTCCGGACACACCATCTTTAAGAACTGTTACACTCACCGCAAGGGTCCACGACTTCATTCTTGAAGTCAGTGAGACCAAGAACCCACCGGAAGGAACCAATTCCAGACACATTTTGGCGACCCAGATGGGACTGTCGACTATCACCAAGCGGTGAGTACCATCGGACCCCTTTCGCTTGCTATTCTGTCCTATTTTTCCTTAGAATTCAGGGGATAAACACGGGGCACCTGTCGGCCAGTTAAAAGCGACTAGCGCGGCTGCCAGACTAAAGACACAAGTGTCAGGCTTTCTGGGAAAGGGCTCTCTAACAACCTCCGACTCTTCGAAGTTGGGAGCATTGGTTTGCCTGGAACAAGCTTCCATTTTTCCTGTATTTCCAGGCTGAGCCAAGGGTCGACAGAGAGGAAAGCCATTCAGCTCTGGGGTCCCGACAACAAGTTGGTTGACCCTGCGGCCATGAGCGGAACTCTCAAAGTCATGTTGCCCAAGCGAGACTCGCCTGTCTATCCTATCTATCCTGACCCTTGCCTCCTGGGTTCTAATGCTTGTCAGATAAACTTCCTCTCACCTCTCTTCTCTGAGGCTAGTCCCGCTTCTAAAAACTACTCCCTGTCTCTGGTGCTTTTCTAGTTTCTCCTGTAAGAATGATTTCTACTATAAACTCCAGGACTCTGTTACCTTCTTTAGGTACCTGGGCTCACCAATTAAAAGGACATAATTTTTGCCCAAAGCCCCATTGGGGCAGGGGACTATCTTATCTGGAATTTGAGGATCCCTCCTCAGACTAGTAGGCCCAGCAAAAGATATTCCTGAAGCTAGGATATGGGGAGCCTCAGAAATTTTATCCTTCCTATTCATATAAATGAGGACAAAACATATCACTCTTCCAACTCTGGAGATCCCTCCCCTCCCTCAGAGTATGGCCCTCCACTTCATTTTTGGGGCATAACATCTTTATAGGACGGGGTAAAGTCCCAATACTAACAGGAGAATGCTTAGGACTCTAACAGGTTTTCGAGAATGTGTCAGTAATGGCCACTAAATCCACTATTTCTCAGTCCTCTTTGTGGTCTAGGACAGGCAAGGGTGTAGGTTTTCGAGAATGCATCGGTAAGGGCCACTAAATCCGACCTTCCTCAGTCCTCCTTGTGATCCAGGAGGAAAACTAGTGTTTCTGCTGCTGCGTCGGTGAGCGCAACTATTCCGATCAGCAGGGTCCAGGGACCATTGCAGGTTCTTGGGCAAGAGATGTTTCTGCTGCTGCGTCGGGGAGTGCAACTATTCCGATCAGCAGGGTCCAGGGACCGTTGTAGGTTCTTGGGCAGGGGGAGAAAACAAACAAACAAAACCGCGGGTGGTTTTGTCTTTCGGATGGGAAACAGGCATCAAGACGCCCACCCTTGAAATGCATCCTAAGCCATTGGGACCAATTTGACTCGCAAACCCTGAAAAAGAGGCGGCTCATTTTTTTCTGCAGTATGGCCTGGCCGGCTGCGATATTGTCTCTCTGGTGGGGAAAAACGGCCACTTGAGGGAAGTATAAATTACAATACTATCCTGCAGTTTGACCTTTTCTGTAAGAGGGAAGGCAAATGGAGTGAAATACCTTATGTCCAAGTTTTCTTTTCATTGAAGGAGAATACACAACTATGCAAAGCTTGCAATTTACATCCCACAGGAGGACCTCTCAGCTTACCTCCATATCCTAGCCTCCTTATAGCTCCCATTCCTATTAATGATAAGCCTCCTCTAATCTCCCCTGCGGGAAGGAAACAAAGAAATCTCCAAAGGACCACAAACACCCCCAGGCTATCGGTTATGTCCCCCTTCAAGCTGTAGGGGGAGGGGAATTTGGCTCAACCCGGGTACATGTCCCCTTCTCCCTCTCTGATTTAAAGCAGATCAAGGCAGACTTGGGGAAGCTTTCAGATGATCCTGATAGGTATACAGATGTCCTACAGGGTCTAGGGCAAACCTTCTATCTCACTTGGAGAGATGTCATGCTATTGTTAGATCAAACCCTGGCATTTAATGAAACGAATGCGGCTTTAGCTGCAGCCCGAGAGTTTGGAGATACCTGGTATCTTAGTCAAGTAAATGATGGAATGACAGCTGAAGAAAGGGACAAATTCCCTACCAGTCAGCAAGCTGTCCCCAGTATGAATCCCCAATGTGACCTTGACTCAGATCATGGGGACTGGAGTCGTAAACATCTGCTGACTTGTGTTCTAGAAGGACTAAGGAGAATTAGGAAAAAGCCCATGAATTATTCAATGATATCCACCATAACTCAGGGAAAGGAAGAAAATCCTTCTGCCTTCCTCAAGGGGCTACGGGAGGCCTTAAGAAAATATACTCCCCTGTCACCTGACTCACTCGAGGGTCAATTGATTCTAAAAGATAAGTTTATTACCCAATCAGCTGCGGATATCAGGAGAAAGCTCCAAAAGCAAGCCCTGGGCCCTGAACACAATCTGGAGGCATTATTAAACCTGGCAACCTCGGAGTTCTATAATAGGGACCAAGAACAGGCCCAAAAGGAAAAGCAAGATCAGAGAAAGGCCGCAACTTTAGTCATGGCCCTCAGACAAACAAACCTTGGTGGTTCAGAGAGG
>NC_045445.1:97651137-97687233 GCF_002776525.5 Piliocolobus tephrosceles | reverse complement strand
AACAGAACTGAGGGTGCCCAGGGCAAGCGCCAGCTCATGTCATCACTGCCACTGAGCCGGGGGTACGTTTAACCATCGAGGGCCAAATTGACTTCCTCCTGGACACTGGCGCAACTTTCTCAGTGTTAATCTCCTGTCCTGGACAGCTGTACTCAAGGTCTGTTACCATCCGAGGAATCCCGGGACATCCTGTAACCAGGTATTTCTCCCACCTCCTCAGTTGTAATTGGGAGACTTTGCTCTTTTCACATGACTTTCTTGTTATGCCTGAAAGTCCCACACCCTTATTAGGGAGGGATGTATTAGCCAAAGCTGGAGCAATTATCTACATGAATGTGGGGAACAAGTTACCCATTTGTTGTCCCCTGCTTGATGAGGGAATCAACCCTGAAGTCTGGGCACTGGAAGGAACAAACTCCGGACACATCATCTTTAAGAACTGTAACACTCACAGCTTTATTCTTGAAGTCAGCGAGACCAAGAACCCACCGGAAGGAACCAGTTCCAGACACAATAAGAACCCATGTTCTTTGGTACATTTTATATAAACCTAGGAAGCAAGAAGTCCTGAACTGTGTATCAGATATTAGCAGTTTATAGATGAGAACCATTCCACAAGTTTTGGAACATGTTTCCCATACAATAATCCCTTTTTAATTGGAAATGACCCAGACATCCAATAAGCATTCAAAACAATTCTAAGATTTTAAAGTATAGAGTAAGTCTACTTACAAGCATTTATGTCATTTATATGTACCCAACTTTCCCATTTCTATCAGTTTATTTAGATTACTTCTGAAAACTGAGCTATTACACAAAGATGGTCATTATTTAAAGTTATTTCCCTGTTAACCATTTTAAAGCCTGTAAACATTAGTGTTTAAGTAAGAACCTTAAAGTTAAACATATGGGCATTTTGTCAATAACTCAGATTTAGAAGTTATCATTGAACTAATAACAAATTAGTTACTGTCAAAAAATATGCAAACTCACCACTTTACGGTGAAATTCACACTACTAAGCTATTCTTTCATGAAATTGGAACTTGTTTACACGGCTAAACTTTGTTTGCCCCAATACATAATCCAGTAAAAGCTGTGAACTTAAATTTTGGTAACGCACTCTCTGTGGTGGCTTTTTTAAAAAGAAACCTTTTACCCTTTTTCCCTTCAGTTTCAAATGAGTTTCCAATGTTTACGTTCTAGTTAGACCACAAATAATGAGTCCTATCTCAGTATCAGCAGCTTAGTAACAGCAGATTTAAAGCAGGCAGAAAAGAAGAGAAAGATATAGCCTGGCAGGCCTCCACACAGAAGCCAGGTTTTACAAGTGGGGCATGAGAAAGAAAGGAGGGGAAGAAGGTTTTACGAGTGGGGAATGAGAAAGAAAGGAGGTAAAGTGACTGAAAGGAAACTTGGGAGCCTTCCAGCCATCACACAGTGCAGGGTCACTACCCCCACCATTCTCATTTATCTTCCGTTAAAGAGAGTCTCAGTACCCCAAGTGGGAGGCTCTCCCAGATAGTCAGAAGGGTGAAATTGGAGGTGGAGAGTAAAGGGATCAGGGCTCATACACAAAGTCATACATTTACACATGGAAACAAACAGCATGCTTCCGAATGAATCACCAATCAAGGGATTGGGTGAGGTCCTGAATCCCCCACCCCAGTTCCAAATGGCTCCACAGGCAGCTGAGTCCAAGCCCAGCAAATGCTCCTTTGGTGCTGCACATACAAACAAATGTAAATGTATAAAATGATGAAATGGTGTCACTATCAGCCAAGTCTAAATAAAGCAGGGCCCCAGCAGCACCCCAAGAGAGGCAGAAAGTGATCAATTGCACTCTCACTCACTCAATTCCAGAGTTTGCTGGCTTCTTCAGAGGTCACTTTCTTTGTACCCGTGAAGCATTGAAAGCAGCAGACATCATGCTAGGAGGTGAAAGGGAGGTTCACCAAGAACAAAAGCCTTTCTGGCAGCTGCTGGGAAGTTCCCTAATGGTCCTGTCACAGGTCTGCTAGCCAAGAGCAGCTGGCACTCACAGGCGACCCCACGCCTGACCCAGTGGTGAAACCAGGCTGACAGGCTTGGATCGCCTAGGGCACACAGAACTTCCCCATATGGGCCACCAAAACTGTAACTAAAATGCAGGTTCAGTTGCTTGCCACTTGCACAGTGTCCGATTAACAAGAGTGAGGTCTGGTATAAAGAAAGTGACCTTTTATTCAAAACCTAGCTTACGGGAAGAAGTACAGACTTCCTTCCTTAAAAGTATCGCTTCACTTTTAGAGCAGAAAGTGCATGCTTTTCAAAGGGGGACTAGCATAAATGGCATGCAGGAAAGGAAGCAAACAGGTGGGGGTCTGCATGCTCACCTTGTTGCTTCATCTACCAGGCAGTCGAGTTGGTTTCTTCATGGACAGAACTAGGTTGTAAAGGTGGCTGAAGCTCTCTGGGTGGGAGAGTTTTGTAGCAGGCATACTTTGGGTTGTAAATTGACTGTTGTCCTCGTGGCAGTCTCCTCGTGGGAGAGAGCTCCACGCTGGAGCTTCTAAGCACATAGTTAGATGAATTTGCCTTGTAGGAAGTGTCTGGTGAAGCGGAGGCAAAAGGTTATAATTGAATTTCTAAAGGACTAAGCAGGAAGTGGGGAACAGGGAGAAAAGGAAAAAATAGAAAAGGAGTAACCACAATAAGAAATAATAACTCATTCTCTTTTTCTTAGAAATATGAAATACTCAGTTACATAACCATCTGGAAGTCCTGAAATGTTGATACCTCTCAGAGAGATCTTCGGTGTCCTCTCTCTACACCCTCTACTGGATGATCTCATTTATATCCTCTTCACCTACTGCCCATACACTGATGACTCCAAAATCTACATCTCTGGCTCATTCTTCCTTCCTAGGCTGCACATCAGGGTATCTCCGGCCTTTTGAACATCTCCAAGTTAATGCCCCTTGGGTACCAGTAGTACAGGATTCCTGACTTAAAAGTACTGCTTCTCTTTTGGAGCAGAAAGTAGGTGCTTTTATATTTTTCCTCTATTAGGTTCCATCTAAGGGAATGGCACACCATCAACTCAGTTGCTCCAGTCAAATATTCTAAAAATATATCCCTGATATCCACACCTCTTTCTCATCTCCAACATCCAATTAATCAACGTATACTCCTTTAAATGCCACATATTTATGTCTTTTTTTTTTTTTTTTTTTTTTTTTTTTTTGACAAAGCCTTGCTTGGCCGCCAAGACTAGAGTGCAGTGGCACAATCATAGCTCACTGCAGCCTCAAACTCCTGGGCTTAAGCAATCCTCCTGCCTCAGCCTCCTAAATTGTTGGGATTACAGGTATGAGCCACTGTACTTGGCTCACATATTTCTTGAATGTATCTACTTCTTTCAACATAGTCAATACCCTAGTTCAGGTCACCATCATTTCTCACCTGGACTATGACCACAGCCTCCTCTTAGCCCCTTAGCAAACAATTTTCTACTCTTCGGATTGAGGTCATGTCTCCTTTCCTCAAATCCCTGAACAAGTCACATCAGACTCTCTATAATCTGGCTTTTACTTACCCAATCAGTTTCATCTCCAGAAGATCCTTTCTTCTCTTTTATACCCTTACACTACATTCTAGACATAATGAACAAGTTCTTGTTCCCCAAAGCACCATATTTTATCTGTCTTCCAGAACCTCACATTTATTCTTCCTTCTCTGTTAAATACCCTTTCACTACTTTTACTGGCTAAATCCTATGTATCCTTCAGATGTCAAATTACATGGCATTTCCTCCAAGAAACTTTTTCTCTTCTCCCTCGCCTCATATAGATTAGTTCCCTGTACTATGAGCTAGCAGAGCCGACTGAATCCCCACTATCATAAAAAATAGTACATTTTGTTGGAATGTATAATCTGTCTCCTCAATACGCTGAGAATTCCATAAAGACGGAGCTATTTCTGATTTGCTCAACCCACATACCCTGAGGTAGCAGAATTCTTGGCCTAAAGTTCTGAATAGCTTTATCACAGCTAAAGCACAGTTGTAAGGATGGAGGCACTAGATCAATGCAAATACTTGACTATTTATTACCAGGTTAAAGCTAGATGGAAAAATACAACTTAAAGAACTCAAAATTTTACTGATTGAAACATGATGAAGGCCCCTTCTTCATATATTAAGTACTAAGATTTAATTCAGAATTAGAAAAAGGTAAATGTAAATAGTCTTGGACAGCAAGTGTTTCTGTGAAAGTTTTCCTTGCTCTAAATCAAATGTAATAGTAAATTTTTTAAAATAGATTTTGTGTATATTTAAGGTATACATGTTATGGGATATATATAGATAGTAAAATAGCTACTATAATGAAGCAAATCAACATATAAATCATCTCACACCGTTATGCTTTTTTTTTTTTTTTTTTTTTGAGACAGAGTCTCACTCTGTCGCCCAGGCTGGAGAGCCTGGGCTCACTGCAAGCTCCGCCTCCCGGGTTCACGCCATTCCCCTGCCTCAGCCTCCCAAGTAGCTGGGACTACAGGCGCCTGCCACCACACCCAGCTAATTTTTTGTATTTTTAGTAGAAACGGGGTTTCACCGTGTTAGCCAGGATGGTCTCGATCTTGTGACCTCGTGATCCGCCCACCTCGGTCTCCCAAAGTGCTGGGATTACAGGCATGAGTGACCGTGCCCGCCCAAGAGCAGCCATTTTTTATGGCAGAATGGCAACAGCATTCTGCATACCTGGGTATCTAATCCCAGCTTTGTTCTGTATTGGAAGCGTGACCTGTATCATTTTACCTAACCTTGCTGAGACTCAGTTTTCTCATCTGAAATGGAGCTAACAGAACCTCCCCTGCCCCCATCTGACTTTGAGCTCAAATAATTTATGTGAAAACAGTGTAATAAATTTTTCTTTAAAAATACATTAGGACTGAGCTAACTCCTAAAATGTCCACTAGGGTGCGTGACGCCACCACTGGAACCACCTGCTAAGAATGACTTTGCAGTCTACTACGTATGTCTTCTTTTAACACCCAAGAAATGAGGTCTAAGTTTGAATGAGTAGATATAAGAAATATAATTGTTACCAACTCTGCCCTGAGCCCTCTATCCCCTCAGCACTAGCCCCAAAGTCTAAACTCCCAGAGGTCCTGGCCTGCTTCTTCACATTGTTGTGAATGCTTACACAGGTCACAGTGTTAATGGATCTTCTTGGACCACGGATGGGCTTTCTGGTTTTCCATGGTTTACCATCCAGTACAGAGGAGAACCACTGAATTCATTATGCGATATTGTCATCATCTTCATCTAAAGAGCATGAGCTTTTGAGTAAGATAAAACTGAATTTCCATTCCCAACCCACCACATTCTAGTCCTTTGATTCATTTCATTGATTTCAGGTTTATAGCCTTAACTTTCTAGACCTTTAACTCATTTCATTGATTTCAGTATAGCCTTAACTCTGGGAATAGAAGTTTGAGACACCTCAAGTGCTATTTGGAGACTGAGTTGAGAGAACAGCTCTCCCCTCTCCTCAGGTATGGGAAATATCAGTGTCCATAATTTGAAATTGCAAACTCTCAGTTTTTGGTAGTGGTAGGGGTTGGAGGATGGACAGATTTCTCTAGGCCATTTGGAGTCAGCCTGGGTCAGAGAACTAGTCTAGCAACAAAACCTACAGTGTCTGGCCCTTCTAGTATACACTGTGCAGCAGTTGTAAATTGTATTTTTTGTATTACATTTCCCTCACATTATCTGGTAATCTTCAGTAAAATCTCATTAAAAGTTACGGCCTAGTCTCTGATGGTGCTGTAGGAAATTAGGGAAGGGTGTGGGAACATTATAGGGTAAGAAGGTAGAAAAGGGAGAGCAGGATTCCCTTTTGAGTCCAGAGTGGTAGTATCCTTATTTGCCACTTGGATACCACTGTGCCCGGAGGAGCAGCAACTTCATGAGGGGCAGAGCTTGCAGGCAGTGATACGGTGGAGAAGACAAAGACGACTTTCTGGAAAACAGATAAACTAGTAACAGGCCTACTTTTAGCCAATACACTGCAATTGTATGATTTATTACAAGAGCACCCCGTCTGAATTGATGGCTTGTCCCCAGCCTCAGTGCTTGGCAAGTAAAAAATCTGTGTGGGAATTAGGAAACAAAAGCAAACACAAAACAGGCCTATTCCACCCTGCACTAGGTCCTGGTGACTAGGGCTTGGTCTAGATTTCAGACCCAAGTTTTCTGCTATGCTTTTTGTACTTGTGCAAAAGGCAAAAGCAGTACAAATTCCATTATGGCCGAGCATTAGCCTAAAAAATTCTAAGGAATGGCGAGATGCCTGTATGGTGTATGCTTAACAATAAAAAGATCATGGATTATTTGGAAATACTCTGGATGAGGCCACCTGTGCTATCCTTGTTTGAATTATATATATTTTTATTTGTAAATAGAAAGACTGGAAATTATATATTTAAATTCGGTTATCTGTGTAAAGGAATCATGTGTGATTTTTTTACATGTAATAATTTTTTAAATGTAATAATTTTTTAAATGTTTATTTTTAATTGTTGTGAGTACATAGTAGATATATATATATGTATGGGGTATATGGGATATTTTGATAAAGACATACAATGTATAATAATCACATCAGGGTAAAAGGTGCATCCATCACCGCAAGCATTTATCCTTTGTGTTACATACAATCCAATTACACTTTCAGTTATTTTTTAATGTACAATTAAATTATTGACTATAGTCACCCTGTTGTGCTATCAAATACTAGATCTTATTCATTTTTTATTATTTTGGAATTTTAAATTTTTTCTGAAATTAAGATGAATTAATTTTGTAATCAGAAAAAAATATTCAGTGCCTTTTTAAAAAAAGGTAAATAGTAGAATGAGTGTCCCAACTGGAACCTAAACCTATGGTCCATCACTAGGGTTTAAAGTGTTCTGGTAATGTGTGACATACTGAAGGGAATAAAATCCTTTGGCATGTAGAACTGGGGGCTTTGCAAGGAAAAATTCACACTCAGGGAAGAACAGTCTGCAAACAAGTTTAGCTCAAGAACAAAAGCTAGGTTTTTGGAGAAGAGGAATGAATCTTTCTGGGCTGTGGATCTGTCTTCTGATCAGCCTTCTGCACTTAAGTCTAGAGGGGGCCTACAAGTAAACTGTGAAGAATACTTTTTTCAATTTTTATTATGGAAAATTTCAAACATATACAAAAGTATAGAGAATAGTATAATGAACTCTCAAACATCCATCACACAGCTTCAGCAATTATCAATTTATGGCCAATCTTGTTTCATCTATGCACTCAATTACCCCACACTCAGATGATTTTGAAGCAAACACCAGTAGCATATCATTTCACCTGTACATTTTTCAGTATACTTCTCTAAAAGATAAGAATGTTTTAAAACAACATAACCACAGTACCATATCACATCTTTAAAAAACAATAAATCAAGAAGTTACGTTTTTATTTCAAATTATGTAACAATTGGGGACACAATCAATACATTTCACTGGTATCATGAGGAAGAGTGTCACACTAAAATGGAGTCCAAGCTTTTATCGATGCAATTGCTTTATAATGTAAAAGAAAAAAATCAAACAAACTACCATATTAGAACCACTTTGGATCATTTGTAAGGAACTGGAGAAGACTGCTGATATCACACATCCCATGGCAAACTCCATAAACACCTTTGTTATTTTCTTAAAGCTATTCTCCTGGAGGCAGCTGATCCAAGTCCTCGTTTTTTAAAAATCCTTCATTTTGTTTTCCCCTCTAACGGCAGCCTCTTTCCTAAATGCCTTTTCCAAGTGACAACAATTTTCCCTCTCTCAGCCCTCTGCATTCTCATATGCAGAAACCAGGTAGGATGAGGAGCTAGCTGTGTGTACTAGAAAAGGGATGAAAACTACAGCCAAATGGATCAGTGAGAGAGGCAAAAGAAACCTAGACAAACTAAATGGCATAATTAACTTTGGAAACTGCCTATGATATAGCCTGTTAGCTCTGGCATCAAATAATACAGTATGTTAAATCTGTAAAATGAGGACCAGTGTTTCCTCAAAGAGATGTCAAGATGACGTGTAAGAAGTGGTTAGGGCAGGCATTGCAAAAAAAAATGTTTTATATATCATTTTAAAATTTATTTTTATAAAAACTCACAACATTATTTTGTGTCCACTGTATTTATTTTTACAATTACCTTTATAGCAAGTGATATTTTTTGAATAAAATTTTAAGCAAATCATCAACAGTACAAAAACACTAGAGTTGTTACACGAAGGACTGATTCTACAAAACATTACCCTAGGAGATGGTGTAATCTTAAAACTGTGCAGCTACTGTGTGGTATGACATAGAAATAGGAGTAATAATTCTTGTCCTCAAATATCTTACAACTGCCTTGAAATATTTCTGAAACACCTGATACACAAAAGCCACACACATGGTGCCTAGATAGCATATACTCTACTAGCACCAGATTGGAAGGGGAATGTTTTGCCACACGGTGATTACAAAATATTAATTGAATCAAAGAACCTTCAGTGATGCCAACCATATTTCAAGTAGTGTCTCAGATGCAGGATATGCAAAGAGTAAGGAAAAATAGTCTTTGCTCTCAAAGACATCATAGTCTAATGAAGAAGGCAGACACATCAAAAAAGCACAACAAAAGGCTATAGGTGCTGAATTAAGAGTCTGTTCACGTATAATAGTACAACAACCAGAGCAAGAGTCAGTGGTATAGACAGGGAAGGAGTGTCCCAAGATGCAGGAAGAAACCAGATGAGCTGTCTTCTTGGGAACACAGAAGTGCTCACCTGTACTTGACAATTCCATTGATCACTGGGATCACATCAATGTTTCTTTCAGCACAATCCTGAACATCTTTGCTGTTCATCTGGAAAAACAAACCAACATAAAATTAGCAGGCTTATGTTAATAATTCCTCCAACTGACAAATGTACCAAGAGCTTATTATGTACACCAATCACTTTGCATCAAGCACTTCACTTCCACAGAATTATCTAATGCAGATGCAATGAGTCTGGATCAGCAACTGAGGGGGTTATAAGCCAATGTATACCATGATGCAAAAGTCAGGAAAGCAGTGATATCAGAAGTTTTGTAAAAGAGGAGTGACCATTTAAGACATAAAATATCCTAAATTCCATGTTACAGACTCTAGACTCATGGAAATAATTCAGACTGGTTCCCACCCACGAAAGAGTTTTCAGTCCAGTGACCACACAGCCATGAAAATAGATTAAGTACAATAAACTCTGTGAACCATGACACAGAAGGCGGTTTCTTAACCCAGGGGGTCAGGAAAGGCTCCTCATTGAAGATGTTTATAAAGTATCTATTTTTACTATCTCCAACAATGGATTTTTTTAAAAAACTGGGCGTCAGATTGTTAGATAACTTGGTTTAAGTTTCAGTGAGGAAGAACTGGAACTAGATCTGTCCGACTTCAAACCCCCAATGTAGTTTCTATCACATCATGCGCTCACCCTTTTTGTTGTTGTTTTGTTTTGAGACATAGTCTCACTCTGTCGCCCAGGCTGGAGTGATCTTGGCTCACTGCAACCTCTGCCTCCTGGTTTCATGAGATTCTCCTGCTTCAACCTCCCAAGTGAAGGGATTACAGGCACGCACCACCAGGCCTGGATAATTTTTGCAGTTTCACTTCATTAATAATTAGAAGTAGAGTCGGGGTTTCACCACATTGGCCAGGCTAGTCTCCAACTCCTGACCTCAAGTGATCCGCCTGCCTCAACCTCCCAAAGTACTGGGATTACAGGTGTGAGCCACCACACCCAGCCCATGCTCTATCTTATAAAAGCATTATGTTTTAGCACAGTCAGCATAGTGACTTTCACTTCTTATAGTGCTGTTTGCCCAAACGTATTTAAAATCTGCTAAATACCATTAGTATTAATAGCTATCTTATCAAGAGACCACTACCAGGAAAATACTGTTGAAAGTCTTTCTGAGAGTACTTGGTGGCTCCCCCCACAGGGAATTCTAGGGGTGAAAGCTCTGCCAGGCAAATACACATTTTCTAACTGTAAACAAATTGGCATGCTTATACTAACCTTCTGAAATGAAATCACAGAAAGAATTTAAAACCTTTACATCAACTATTGCAAATGAATCTATGCAAATAAAACAACTATATTATTTTCTAATTTCTTCTCTTTAGTTTGTTTCTTTAAAGTGTAGTCAACAGATTTTGTATCGAAACACACATACACATATACTTCTTGAAAAAAATTTATGTCTTATAGACACAGCACCAATTACGTTTCCAGTATATGCATCTATATTAATGTTTCCTCTTTATATATTCACAAGAATAAAACACTTGACCAGCTGAAAATGTAAGCTATTTATAAAGCATGCAGAAAATAAATCTGTGATTCATGTCTGCAAACCTCAACTGTCTGTGTACTCTTTTTCCTTTCTTTATCAAGACAGGGCTGTAAAATTTACGTGTACATTTTTCGGCTATCACAAAAGAAATAATGTACAAGTGAACTCTAATACTCTTAGAAGGAAAGAAAATCTCAACTATACATCAAATTTTGGAGCACCAAGGTGGTAGAAATTTTCTATACACCACCTCTGTTCTAAAGAAATGTGATGCCACTGTTCTGAAAACATATCAATACATTTAAGTATAGGTAAACAAAGTACAAATCTCAGTTTCTCAAAAACATTTTCTGTACTAATGCTTTTAACTTGAAACTCTTGACTTAGTTTTGAAGAGAAAAAAAGAATCTCCTTGGCGCTCTTAACTATTCTGATGAGACTCAGTTCCAGAGAATATTTTATAAAAACCACTTAATTTAACTTGACAGTACGTCTTGAAAAGTAGCACTACATATTCTAAGTGTTTCTGGAAAGAAAAAAGAAAAAGAAAAACCACAACATATTTATAAGCTTACAATTCTTAACAGTGGGTTACTATGAATACTGTACATTATTTTTTACTTTGTCAGATAACTTAAGAACCAAATAAGATGATGCATAATTGCTTCTAATGATAGCAAGTACGAGTTAAGTCTCCAGTGTAATCATGACAGTGTTTCATGTGGAATACATTTTATCTACAAAAATATCCATAAAATACAATCTCTCCTAGGTCAATATTAATGTAGAAACAAGAACCTTCTGGAATAACTAGCTTATTGAGGAAAATCTTAAGATCTATTTTAGACTGAATAATAAAAGTCAATTTGTTTGGAATGTACACTACGTGCTTCATGGTGATGAAATAATCTGTACAACAAATAACCATGACACAAGTTTACCTGAGGAACAAATCTGCACTTGTACCCCTGGAATTAAAAGTTAAAAAATATTTTTAAACATATGTGGTTCAAATATATATATTCAACATGTATCACTTTGTTAAGAGAAAAATAGAAAAATACTCAGTATTTGATCAGACCATGTAATTAAAATAAAACTGTTATAAGTTTTAAAAAGCCACAATTTCTAGTTTACTCTTTACTTTGATAGCATCAGTGCAGAAAATGTTTTGAGAAACAGATTTGTACTTTGTTCACCTATACTTAAATGTGTTGTTATAAGATTTCTAAACAGTGGCACCATATTTCTTTAGAAAGTGCAATGGCACCCACTGTTTAGCAGCATAAAATATATTATTTGTGAAATTACAATGTACTCCAAATAGAGAAAAATATTTCAGTGTTTTGAAGGGTAAAATACAAAAAGCACACAAGGGGTCAGCAAAAAAAAAAAGAATAGAGACAGTTTAAAAACGAACTATTCTATGGTATTAAAAGACAGGAGAGCAAAATAATGAGTAGGAGGTTTTTGGATTACAGGCAACGTTAATTTCTTGATGTAGATGCTGGTCACCTGCACCTAGAATAGGTTGTCCTGTGAGACAAAACAATTACTCTATCATAAGAGAGATTGTTCAGGAATCCTAATAGTTTGATAATTCTCTACCAGCTGAACATCACTAGAGCTAACTCAGTTGGGATGTAATCGCCATAAAAGATCCCATTTCTGTGGTTCCTGGGAGTCAGGGAGGTTTAAGCGGAATGTCACTACATTCAAATAAGGGAGGGAGAGCACCTTCAAAAGCGAACTTAAATCCAGAGAACCATGGATCTTCTATGGTATCCAATAAGGGGCAATGGGAGTTGGAAGTTGAGCATGGGAAATCAAATTCTGTGAATACAGTTTTTCTGGTAAGATGTGTTTGGCTAGCAGATCCCCAGCAGCATCTATTCAATAAGGTTAATCTACATGGGAAATAGCGATTTGAAGTCAGCAGTGAAAAATTACCACTTGTGAAAATTTTTTGAAAACCAAATGATCTACACATACAAACAGAAAAAGAAATTTCTGAAAGAGGCAAATGAGATGCCATTTCTGAGGCTAAAGTGATGAGTGCAGAAAGAGCACAAGATGTAGAATTTCCTAATTTTTAAAAAAATTCAAAACTGATCTTTTAAACCAACTCCCACCACAGAAGGCCTCCTTGACAAGGGTGAACGCTGTGAAGGAGAAAACAACTCAAGGGAAAAATAATACTAAAAGATGCCCACACAACCAAGCTGGTCAGACTTTAAAGGCCTCCACTACCAAACAAACCACAAGGCTGGTATCAAAAATGCGCACGCACGCTCACCCACGACTATGTGTGAAATGTAAAACCAAAAACATCACAGGGCGCACAGGCAGACACACACTCCCCACACGCTCCCCACCCACCCCTCGCCCCCCCCCAAACACCCCCCAAAAGCAGGGTGAACAGTTAAGGCACCTAAAACCCCAAGCGGCATAGGCTTCCCCGAAACATTTTACAGTGTAACCAAGAAGCGATTTTTGAAAGCATCTGAAAAACGTGCAAACTGTCTGAAAACAGGGCCTGGCAATTGAGACAGTTTGCAAGCGTGATTCAGAGGGTATGCCAAGGAAACAAAAGAAGCCTCCCTCCTCCCAGTGAGACCGCACATGGCACAGGAGGTGCTCCAGGCGGGATGCATTTTAAGCGAGGCAGACAAACAGAAGTCTGTGAGGGCGCGAGCGGTACATACTAGGGATCGCTATCTGGCGAGGATGGGGCCATGGAGTTTCCATTGGTTGGGGAACCGCCCAGCTTTAGTTTCTCCAGATATTCGGCGTGCACGGGCTTGTGGCACTGGAGAACCTTGATGGCATCTTCGACTTTGAACCACTCTCGCTTCCTCCCAATGCTAACCGAATCTTCCCAATCCTCCAGCAGCTCCGTGACAGTCAGTACATACACGTACGTTCTGTGCTTGGGGTCCTGGTTCTGTTCGAAGACGCCCAGGAGCCGGCCTAACTTCCCCTTGACTCCCGCCTCTTCGTACACCTCTCGGACCGCCGCACCGCCCGGCTCCTCCTCGGGCTCCATGCCCCCGCCCGGCACGATCCAGCGGTCCGGGTACCGGCTGCTACTCACTAACAGGACCTCGTCCTCGCGCTCGCTCCGGAAGCACAGGCACGCCGCCCGCTTCTTGAACCCCTCGGGGTCGTAGGTCCGCGTCTGGTTGGGCTTGCACTTCATCCTCGAGGCAGCCTCTTCTTGCCTCTCGCTGCTGCGCGGGCCGCTGCCGCCGCCGCCGCCGAGCAGCCGAGGTGCTGGGAAGAGAAAGGGCCGAAGCGAGGGGCGGGGAGAGAGAGGCGCCTCAGTCTGCCCGCGAGCCCGGGGAGCGAAGGGAGAGATGAAGCTGGGCGGGGCGCGGGCGGAGGCGGGGGCAGCAAGGCGCGTCAGTCAGCCAGTCCGCCAGTCCGATGGGCGGCCGGCCGAACCCGGGCCCGCCAGAGTGGAGGAGGCGCCGCCGCCCGCGAGCCCGCGACTCTCCACAGAGCCCACCCGCTTCTCGGGGGCGCGTCTCCCCACCTCGGCCGCCGGGGAGGGTTTGAGCGAGGTGAGGCGCATTCACGGACGCGTCCGCGCTTCCGTTCACGTGCGCGTTCGCAACGGAGGGCGAGGGGCGGGGGCGGGGGTCTCCTGGCTCCCGCTGCGCGCGACGCCTCGGGCCCACTGCGCAGGCGCCCCGCAACCCTGGGGGCCGGGAACCTCCTTCGCGCACCGTGAAATTCACCGCATTGTGACTTTGGCCGATTGCCTGCACGTGTGCCTTTGACCCAAACGCGACTGTAGCGCGGCAGGACGTTTCTCCTTTCCCTCCCCACCGCGCTGCGCGAAACCCACACGCAGCCGTTTTACACACGACAGAGGCAAGGGCATCGTCGTCATCATTCTCCCCCACGATGAACCATTCTGGCTTACTCATGGGACCTGGGCCCCGGTGTTGTCAAAACGACCCACGGGATTTTTGGCAGAGTAGCCGCGCATCCTTGCTGAGTCACATGATGCAGTTTTATTTCTTCAACAGGTTCCCACCTTGCCGAGCATCTTGGCGCGGCTAGTAATTTAACGCTTTTCTTAAACTCCTGTTCACAACCTGCTTGACCCCTTTGTGTCTCAGTTTCCTCATGGGTACACTCCTCACCTCCTTGTTGCAGCCATTTGCACTTCGATGCACGTACACCTTAAAGACCAGAGCACCACCCATCTAGTAGTCCTGCGTTAAAGCCCAAGACATTCTCTCATTCCCCACACACTCCACACTTCTCTTTCTCTTTCATAAGCACCACTTGGGGGTTGGGAAACCATACACGTGGAGATCCCTTCCTATTCCACTTTGATTTTTAAAAGACTCCCGGCGTGAGACTCCAGCAAGGTCACTTGCTGCTCTCTCACCTCTCTCTCTGGTCCTCCTGTCCTCTTGGCCAGGAAATGGCATCCCATCGCCAAAAATTTAACAACCTAGAGCCTTCCTTCTCATTTATTCTTGGTGTTTCCTCATGTCATAGTAGCCGTGGAGAGAAGACCTCTGATGTCCCCTGATTTTGATTGCACCTTTGTCTCTCTCTTACTGGCACTCTGTTGGCATCAGCCAAGGCGGGGATCATGAAAGCCTGCTTTGTTGATGAACTAATTCCTTTATATAGGGGAAATGGACTCATATGGAAATGGAGAGTAGTCGTGAGACATGCAGTCCAATTTTCAAATAACAATTTAGTTCACTTTCCCAGGATCTGTTCAACTCCACTTATACGCAGAATCACAAATAAAAATGATCCTATTCCCAAGCGCAAGCAATATCTGCACTACCTAGACCGTAATACGACAAAATGCTGTGGGTCATATATGAACAAAATTATAAAATACAGACATAAAAAGAGTGACCTCGATAGAGACACTGCTTCTCCTGACCATATTTTAAAGATGGATGGACGATGGAAGAACATTTGAAGGAATTGAACACTTGGGATTAAAAACAAACTAAGAGGCTGGGCGCCATGGCTCACACCTGTAATCCCAACACTTTGGGAGGCGGAGGCAGGCAGATCACCTGAGGTCGGGAGATCGGGACCAGCCTGACCAACATGGAGAAACCCCATCCCTACTAAAAATACAAAGTTAGCCGGGCGTGGTGGCACATGCCTGTAATCCCAGCTACTCGGGAGGCTGAGGCAGGAGAATCACTTGAACCCAGGTGGCGGAGGTTGTAGTGAGCCGAGATCGTGCCATTGCACTCCAGCCTGGGTAACAAGAGCGAAACTCCATCTCAAAAAACAAACAAAAAACTAAGAAAGTATACTTAACAGGCAATATTTCTCAGGGTTCTCAAATTCACAAACACACAAATTATGTTAAACAACTAGGGAAAACTGCATTACAATAAGGAGCAAGACAAGTCTGCCTACTATCAAAAATATTATTAAATATTGTCTTACAAGTTTTTTCTAGTGGAATGAGTTGTGAAGAGTAAAAAGTCTGATATATATTGGTAAAAACACAAAGTTGTCATTGTTTGTAGATATGGATATCTTCTTGGGAAACACCTAAGAAAAAATGTGAAAATAAATCCCTGTAAATAGAAAAATGAAATATTATGATTTAAAATATCAAGAGCTTTCATGCATACCACCAATAATCATGTAGGAATTAAAATGGAAAATGATGACATCCAACTTGGCACTATCAACCACCACAAAACAAATAAAATAGCAAGGGGTCCTAAAAAATATAGTTAGGACTTGGTAATACAAAATGTTTGAACTTCTACTCAGAGCTTTGAAACATGATTTGAATAAATCACAAGTCCCTCTAGCAAAGCTAGCAGACTAGTGTGGTGTCTGAGGGCGGGAATGGCCAATCCAGGCTCTGGCCACAGGGCAGGGCTGCTTCACAATTGCCAGGTACTATCTCCTTTGTCTCACAAGAAAGAGGTGCCATTTTCTAGTCTATTCCATCAGTATCAGTTCTACATCACACTGTGCCTGTGCAAAAGGTCCCTTCCAGGGGCATACTTGTGGCAGGGAAGAGGAATAGACATTATAACATGGAAAGAGGCACAGACTGAAACCCTACTGGAAAAGTCTGGATATGGAGATCCACAACTTAAAACAGGCTTATACAATAGCAAGGGAATTTTTAAATTACCTTTTACCCAAACTTTCACAGCTGACATAGTTTGGATCCTTGTCCTTGCCCAAATCTCATGTTAAATTGTAATCCCCAATGGTGGAAGTGGGGCCTGGTGAGAGATGTTTGGATCATGAGGGCGGATCCCTTATGGCTTGGTGCTGTCTGTGTGATAGTGAGTGCTCACAAGATCTGGTCACTTAAAAGTGCTTGGCACCTTCCCCTGTCTTGTTCATGCTTTCACAATGTGACTCACCTTCTCCCACTCTGCCTTCTGCCACCATTGTAAGGTTCCTGAGGCCACCCCAGAAGCTGAGCGGCTGTTGACACCATGCTTCCTGTAAAACCTACAGAACCATGAGCCAATTAAACCTCTTTTCTTTATAAATTACCCAGTCTCAGGTATTTCTTCATAGCAATGCAAGAACAGCCTAATAACTTTATTATTAATCTGTAATATTATAGTAATAGGGCAAGAAAACCTAAGACTTTCGTAACAAGAGTAAAGATCCTTTTTAAGAGAACAGCATTCCACTGTCTGGTTTTGCATATTTAAGTATTTCTCCAATGATGAACAGCGTAATTCAGGAATCACCGTAGTAGTAGACTGTTACAGTGAAACTGCAATTTGTTCATGGAAGGCTGTATCTCCTTCCACATTGTCAATGTCTCTTGTCTTGGCCATGTAATCTGTTGTGTCCAGTGGGACAATAGCAAATGCAAACAGAAGCCAGCAGAGAACTGAAAAGTGCTTTCACACTGGGGTGTCCCCCCTCATTTTGCGCTTAAAACATTGTGACAGCAATGTGAAGAAGGTGGGGCTAGCAGGATGATGAGATACCCGTGGCAGATTCTTCCCCTTCACCCCAGCTGAAAGTGAACTTATTGCCCAACATATGGGTGAGACCATCCTAGATCATTCAGCTCCTAGCAGAACTACTTAGGTCATAGCAGGACACTAGACGAAGATGCATAACTGAGCCTAGCCATGAACAGCAAAAAGAAAAAAAACACTCACATGAGATCAGCTGAAATTACTGACCTGCAGAATTGTGAACAAAATAATTTACTGTTGTCTAAAGCATAAAATTTGGGAGTGCTTTGTTATGCATTAAAAACTAGCAGCTCCAACCATTGACACCATCCATCAAAATCCACCAAAAACAATCAGAGAAAGAAAAGGTTGTTCGTTGTAGAAATGTAACGTCTACTTAAAGATGCTGGCATTTCACTTTCCCTGGAGTCAGAAAGAAAGGGATGAAGTTAAGACATCTAACATGTGTTGAGAACAGCCCCTGTGAGAGGTCCTGTGTTATGCCCTGCATCCTGTTTAACTGTTATCCCATTAACTCTTAGGGAGGGAGGCAGTTCATATGTCCGTTTTATAGACGAGAAAATGAGGATTTAGAGTGGAGTTTGTATTTGAGCTCAAGGCTTGTGTCTCCATACCCTGCACACTCACAACATCAACATGTCCTATAAGAAGGATTATTATTATCCACAGCTATGGTTTGTTATGGCCTTTGTTGATGACATTCAGCATTGACCTCTTGGGTAAGATATTCAGTAGCTAAGAGTCACTGACTCCAGTGAAAGTTATCTTTCATCATGATGTTCTTCTTCTGGATAATATGTGAAAAGAGCACGTGAGTACCTCTCTCACTCCCAGCAAATAATAGTTGTGTCACCTCCACATGTCACTTCATGACTTGAAGCTTTGATTTCCCCTGCAAGATAAAATGCAATGAAGTGATACAGAAAAGAAGACATTCTATGCTGTCATCACACTAGGCCATGATGTTGATTTATGGATAGTCTGCTTTCTTTATGAACTTAATATTTTTGTACCAAAAAACCTGAACAGTATCAAAATCCCCTTTAACAGATTAACAGGCTGAGCTGGGTTACAGTGAGCAAGCCGGGAAGTGGTGGAGCTGGGATCCACACCCTGGTCTGTCTTGAGTCCAAAGGTAATTGTCTTGCATTCACTATGGCACGTTTCCCTTATGTTAAGAGTTGCTGACACAGACAGTGCTTGTGATTCCTTTTGGTATGGCCTTCCTCCTTTCTAGTGTTTTTCTGCCTGGAAGATCCAGGCACTCATGAGAATGGAGCTTCCATGTAAATTTCCAGAATCCCT
Source organism: Piliocolobus tephrosceles (assembly GCF_002776525.5). Lineage (NCBI taxonomy): Eukaryota > Metazoa > Chordata > Mammalia > Primates > Cercopithecidae > Piliocolobus > Piliocolobus tephrosceles. The sequence goes on along the minus strand of NC_045445.1, from coordinate 97,668,559 downwards.
AGGATGAAAGCGGAGAGGATCTACCCTGAAACCAACAAGTCTAGGATACATAGTTCTGCCTTTTTTTTTTTTTCAGAGTTAGGAAGGGGCAGGCGGATGGTCAATTGACAGGAATAGTAGAAGCATCCTCAGGGAAGCTGGGTGCTTTACTTAGTGAGAAAGCCATGCCAGCTGACATCTCTAATTGAGTCTTAAGTGTAGTACAGTCGTAAGAGAGGAGCTCTCCAGAAACAGCTATTACCTGGGGTCGGGAATGTTAAAGACCTTCTAAGAGCCTGACTATACTCACAGCTGGACCCAGCTATCAGGAGAGGGACTATGACATACCTGAGAAACTTTCAGAATACTTAAGGGATGCAGAGGCAGAGGAAGCGATTTTGGTAGTAGTCCATGAGAAAAAAAAAAAAATGGTGTTTTAAAATGCAAATGAACTAAAATTTAAATCCTGCTCTCAGTAGCTATGCAGCCTTAGGCGAGTTAATATCTTTGACCTTAATATTTCTCAGGGGCAAAGGGGTATAATAGGACTACCTACTTAGAACCTCACCTCTCCCAAGAAAGCTTTCCTGACCATGTGCTGGCCCAACCTTTACACAGGGATTAAGGTACCCCCGTCTGTTTTTCCAGGCTTCCTTGACTTTAATTCTGTCGTAGCTCTAATTAAGGAGCTCTGTAATGATCTGTCTGCAATGCTGTGAGAAATTTTAGGACTGGGAACCAACCTGAAACATGTCTGTTCCCCTCTGAGTCAACACAGTGCCTGGGATCTGGTGTCCGATGGGGATTTAAAACATATTGATTGAATGAGAAATGATGACAGGATCTACATGGATCACAAAGGATAGTTGTTATTTTACCTGTTAACTATTTAATAGCGATATTAAATGAAATATGAATGAACCTAGGACAGGGGAAAGCGGAGTAAGTTGTGTCTTTCACATCAACCTTCATATGTTCCCTAATGTTTTCTTCCTTTATGTACCTAGGACACTCTTGTTCAAACACAAAGGTGGTTTCATTTTGGGTCTGTACTAGCTAGTTCCCTAGAAAGGTCTTAAATATAAAATGAATGGAATACAAAATAACCTCCCTTATTGTTTTGTTTGTTTGTTTCCTGGACAAATGACGGGATGCACACAGAACTGCTACTTTTGTGATTTTGTGGGTAATGGCATAGACGTGCACAGGTCATGGATGTGGCCCCAGTGATCCATGGAATTGTCAAGTCCAGGCGAGTGCTGCCTCTCTCATAATGATGCAGCATGCCTTGATTTCTCCCACTTCTTTGCTCACTACCCGATCCTGCCTCACTGCCATCACCCCCCTTTTCCCTTTACCCTGCAGAGACTTCTAATTCAGAAAGCAAACCCTTTCTAGTGGCCCTGTGTTTATGCATCAGAGTAAAATGTTAAATGCTTCCAAAACCTATGAGGCCCTACAATATCTGGCCCATTTCCTCTTTGACTTTGTCCCTACCACTCCCCATGGGCCACATATCTCTAGTGGACCTGGATTCTGCAGCTTCTGGGTTGTGTCAGGCAGGCTCCTTCCCTCCTCAGGGCGTTTGCGCTAGCCATTCCCTCTGTTTGGAATGCTCCTTTCCCTTGTCTACAAAGATAACTTCCTCACCCACCCTGAGGCCTTGATCACTTCTCACCTTCTGGATGAGGCCTACCAAGGCCGCCTTATGATGGATTGCTAAACCCACTCTCCTTGCCACCCTGTCGCTGATACTTCTGATCCCCTTTCCTTTAGCTCAAGTGTCCTTTCTGTTATAGCATTTTGCATCTAACAGACTATGTAATTACTTAGTGATGTTTATTGCGGTTCTCTGTCTTAGCCGATGATGGCTCCTGCTAGAGTATTAGCTCCTGATGGTAGGAATGGTGAGCAGGGATGCTCACCAGTGTATCCCAAGAAGCCCAGATCTCTGCTGAGCATACATTGGAGTCACTCAGAAAATATCTATGGATGTAATGAATGTGCTTGTCTCCTGTGCTAGATGGGAGACTTGTGAGGGAAAGGGCCATGTTTTGTTGGTCTTTGTGAACCCACCATCCACACTCTCTGATACAACCAGAAGGACTCTAGTGAATAGTCTTTGAATTAATTAATCTTTTGAAAATGACATTGATGGGGAAAACATTCTCTTCGCAATCTGTAGCTATTCCAGTAGTTGCCATTTGTTTCGGCACCATGTAGGTACCACATGCCATAGAAACACAGCTGGGCAGCCATGAGATACCTGAGGGCCAGAAGTCTGATTCATTCCATGGCCTTTTCACAGGGTAGCACAGTTCCTACTACACAGCATGACTTGAGGTGGTGTTTTCAGATCTCAGTCATTCATTACCTAAATGGTTTTTGTTATCTGGGCAGGACTTGTACTATGATTTACATATTATATTTTATTTTCATAAGACAGTGGCTTTCAGAAAGAAACCTGATTATATAATTAAATGCTATGAAAGCTGAGCGATGTTATAAAAAAGTTGAAAATAAAGTGGAGCCTATTGTTGTATAATAGGACACATAACTATGGATGGGCTGCACTAGGCACTTCATGTACCTTTTTCATTTAACCCTAATAAAAGCCCTTCAAAGGCAATGTTGTCATTCCCATTTTCACAAGGGAGAAGATTGAGATCTAAGGCCTTATGTAACTTGCCCAGTATCTGACAGCTAGGAAGTATCTGAATGAGGTGGAAACTTCCAGGCTCATTGATGAGAACATCCCAGAAAGATGACAGTATAGGCAGACCCCCACCACTTAACTTGCCCCTGGAGTTCTCTCTGCTTCCCTCCCCATTTCTCATGCACACATCTCTGCAACATTTTCCTCCCATCTCCTAACACTTTCAGAAGCTCCTCATCCTAGAGGTTGTTCTCCTGCTCCTTTGGCCAAATGCTGGAAAATTCAACACTAATTTCTGCAGAGGCAAAGGAATGGAGTTTGTTTCAAGTCCTTGTGAAGGGATAAAATGATTGGTACTTACAGCTGCTTCAAGGTCTTGATGAAGCTGGATCTGGAGGAGGATCTTTTATGCACAGCTAGTCCCTGCGTGAGAGAATTTCGGTCTTGGAAGGATGCCTTCCCCTCCACAAAGACATCAGGCCAACCCACGAGGAAGATAATTTACTTATCAATGACACTGTGTACCCACAGGCTCAGGCCAGTTTCATCAGAAGTAGAACAGGCTTTCCAGGGTCACCAAGCTGTTCTAAACTTCACCTAATCATTAGAGAAAGACAACATGGCACATACACGTGATGTTTGGTATCAAAATTGCAATCAGGAAGATGACTGCATTACCTGTTCCATGGTAAAACATAACATACCGCCAATGAACTCAGCCAGTTCTGGAGAGGTTACCACTATGACAGAGCATTTCTGACCGTGGGCTCTGGGCCAGTCATTCTCTGGGAGTGCAAGATGGGAAAAAATATTTCCTTTCTTCAATCTTTTTCAGGTTATTTATTTCAAGGCAAGTTTGAAAATCAGTAGTTCTGTTAGCAGTTTTCCTACACTACAATAGTATATCCTACAAGTGAACAGCTATCACATTCTTAGATTCTTTCACTTTAGCTTTGATCAATTAGCTTTTACTACCAGCCTACATCACAGAGGAAGCATCTTTGATTTTTGTATCAGATGAACTTCTCGTTGTGTAGAATTCACAAAATTCTAATTAAGAAATTATATTGGGGGAAAGCGGTTTCTCTTTACTACAATATCAGAATTTATGATAATTGCTGTTTCAGGGTCCACCATGTATCAGGTGCTTTACACATCTTACTGATAGTTTTCATAAAATCCCTGTGACATAAATTTCTTCCTTCCAGTTTCATGGATGAGGAAATTTAGGGTCAGAGGGGTAGATTACTTGTCCCTGTTCACATGACTAGGAAGCGCAGAGCTGGGATTTAAAAGGCATGCATCACAATCCATTGCCTACATTGGTCGGCAGTATCCCCACATTTTACACAGTCTTGGAAAGAAATCCCTGTGTCTCTAAAAGCCAGTAATATAAATTTTAAAATTTCATACTGCTGTTATGTCATCCCTCTATTTTAGAGGTTGACTCATGACAAATGGTACTTTTCCTTTCCTGTGAAATATTTAGTTTACAACATTATATTTGAGGGTGGCAGATTTGAAAAGGTATATATATGACTAAGTTAAGTAATGTTGATTTGCCCCTTTTTGTGTGCTGAAAACTATGCTATTCACTGTGTAGAGGCCCTTGGACAAATGAATCTGCTTTCTAGTCCTGCGACACCTACCAGCTTCTAGAAGACTTTGCATGGCTCTTGATACACAAAAGCCACTTTCCTATGTGGAAAGCAACCAGTGTACTGCCTCCAATTTGGAAGTGGGTGTTTTTGCTATCAGTGTTTTGGTATGAAATGTATTCATTCAGTAAACCCTCTGCAATGCCTATATGTTTCATGTAGTGTAACTGACTGATAGAGCATATGTAAAGACCAAGTAAAAACTGGTTCTTAGCTGGGCGCCATGCCTCACGCCTGTAGTCTCAGCACTTTGGGAGGCCGAGGTGGGCAGATCACGAGGTCAGAAGTTCGAGACCAGCCTGGCCAACATGGTGAAACCCCATCTCTACTAAAAATACAAAGATTAGCGGGGTGTGTTGGCGAGCGCCTATAGTCCCAGCCACTGGGGATGATGAGGCAGGAGAATCGCTTGAAACTGGAAGGTGGAGGTTGCAGTGAGCCGAGATTGTGCCACTGCACTCCAGCCTGTGCAACAAGAGCTAAACTCCATCTCAAAAAAAAAAGCAAACAAAAAAAAACTGGTTCTTATTCATAACCAACTCTTAGGAAAACAAAACGAAAAGAATGTAAATTATCAGCTATAGTCTGCACACGGAGTATTTCCAGTGAAAGGGGAAAACAGGGAGAGGAGATAAAAAATTTGATGGAGCAAGAGTAGAGGAAATAGGAGCAGGACTCACATCTGGAGGACTGAATCCTTGTGACTATGAACATGCATGTCTGTGCTTGAAAATGCTCTTATCTGTGGGTTCGGAGGCTTGATTTCATATTCCTGCATGTTTATGTTTTTCACCCAAACATTTAAATAATTGGATTAGCAGTCTTATATTCATTCATTAATCTCTCCAGTTAGTTTATTTTTAATCAATCACTTTTCACTTGTAAAGCCTAGGGGAATTTCTAAATTAATCCCACTGTGAGGACATTTCAGAAACTGAGAGATTATTAGAAAGACTAACATCAATTATGAAGCCAGGAATTCTGCAATACACTGGTACTAGAAGCTATTCACAAATGGGAGCTAGGTTAAAATCAGGAAGTCCCCATGTTTCGTGCATTGTGGTAGGCTCTGGGTTTGGTAGGAACATTTAGGAACTTTGCAGCTGTGTCATGCAGAAAATCATGCAGGCATATCTTAACCCTAGTGCCAGTGGTCTGTAAAGATTTGTCACAGTTATTTATCTGGAAAGTGTTTTACACTCACACACCCACACATGTGTGTGCACACAGATACACACACACACACACACAGACACATACGCCTTTTATAAATTAGAATCCCGGAACGCTGATTGAATCACAGAGCTAACTGGTGTTGGGTACTTTAAAGCCTCAAAGAATGTCTATCATACGAGTTTTCTATAATAAGTTATTTAGTTTAATTCAAAGCCACTGCCTGCCATTCCCCTGGCTTTGCTTGTCTGATGTGGCCCCACAGGAGAACCCTGGAACTGAAGGCTCTGCCTCATTTAAAGGGCAGGGACAGAAGGGGCAGCCCCAGCATCTGAGCCCTTCACACTGAGAAAGACACCATCTTACATGGAAGTGTCCTCCCTTGTTACTGTTACACTTCAAGCTGCCTGTTCTCACGGCTACACTGCAATCAATCTTCACTACACAACATTTAGCATTCTCAGCACTGTGCATTTAGCTGTACCTACTTTAATTTGCACCTTAGAGCTACATAGGTTATGGCTGAGCCAAAAATTATTCTTCATCTTCCGCAGTGGTTTAGATAACACAGTGCATTACTTTAGCCACAAGAGATTCCATATAGTCATAATGTAAATACCTGTATATTAGTTTTCTATTGCTGCATAAAAAATTACCACACACTTAGTGGCTTAAAACAGCACACATTTATCATTTCACAGTTTCCATAAGTCTGCCGTGGATCAACTGTGTTCTCTGCTTAGGGCTTTACAAGGCTGAAGTCAACTTGTCACTCTCACAGACACACCCAGGATCATGTTTGCTCAAACGTCTGGGCACCCCGTGGCCCAGTCATGTTGACACATAAAATTAACCATAACATCAAGCATCCTGACACACTTTGTAAATTAACCATTATATTTTAATTTCCTTTGTATCTTAGTTAAATGGTCTATTTCCCTGATTTCATACCTATAAAATGGAGCTGTGAATAGTTTTACTTTGTTAGTTGCATGTTTATTAATTAATTTTAAGGTTATATGTGTGAGTAGGCAAAACAGCTAATCAGGCAGTTTACGTTTTTTACTACAAAAGGGAATTTTTATCAGGTGGCATGCAGACTTTTAATATTTATGAAATTTTACGGCCGGGTACAGTGGCTCACGCCTGTAATCCCAGCACTTTGGGAGGCCAAGGTGGGCGGATCACGAGGTCAGGAGATCGAGACCATCCTGGCAAACATGGTGAAACCCCGTCTCTACTAAAAATACAAAAAAAATTAGCTGGGCACGGTGGGGGGCGCCCATAGTCCCAGCTACTCGGGAGGCTGAGGCAGGAGAATGGCGTGAGCCCAGGAGGCGGAGCTTGCAGTGAGCCGAGATCGGGCCACTGGACTCCAGCCTAGGTGACAGAGAGAGACTCCATCTCTCAAAAAAAAAAAAAAAAAGAAAAAAAAAAAAGAAAAGAAATTTTACCACATAGCAAGTTCTTCAATAAGCTCTTTAAATGCTTTATGTCATTTGATTCAGCAACACACCATAAGTACCTTTGTTATCCCTATGTTCATAGGAAGACATTTCATATGAGACACAGAAGCTAAGTAATTTATCCTAAATGACATCTTATAAGTGGCAGGCCCAGGATTGAAATCTATGGTTGTAGAACCAGTCTTCCTATCCAATTATCGTGACCATATAATTTATTATTCAAAATACATGAAAGAGAGCAATATTAAAATTATGCCTCCACAAATGGCATAAAACAGAAAAGTTAGACATATCAAGCCAATTACTGACTCACTTCATGACAGTTTTTTTGCTTACACATAACAGAAAAATCTTGTTTAGACTGGCTAAATCAAAAAGCAAGTTCATAATCTCACAGCATTTGTAACATCCGCATGACATGACTTTTTCTCCCTCTACTATATTATTCCTGTCAGCATACACACTGGTGTTATTTTTCCCTTGTTAAAAAAATGCAAACACCAAAAACCTGTTTACTTCACTCCTTTTACTTGGTTAGTGCCATTTATCTGTTCCCCAATTGCATGCTTCCCACAGAGTGTCATCTACGGTCCAATACTGTGTCCAATATCTCTCCTCCTATTCTGTCTTAATCATACTTCAGCCAGGCCTATGCACCTTCCACTAAACAGAAACTGTTCTTGTCAAGGTAACCACGACAGAGAGATTTTGTCACCACCAGGCCTGCCTTACAAGAGCTCCTGAAGGAAGCACTAAATGTGGAAAGGAACAACCAGTACCAGCCACTGCAAAAACTTGCCAAATTGTAAAGACCATCGATGCTAGGAAGAAACTGCATCAACTAACAAGCAAAATAACCAGCTAACATTATAATGACAGGATCAAATTCACACATAACAATATGAACCTTAAATGTAAATGGGCTAAATGCTCCAATTAAAAGACACAGACTGGCTAATTGGATAAAGAGTCAAGACCCATCAGTGTGCTGTATTCAGGAGCCCCTTCTCATGTGCAGAGATATACGTAGGCTCAAGATAAAAGGATGGAGGAAGATCTACCAAGCAAATGGAAAACAAAAAAAGGCAGGGGTTGCAATCCTAGTCTCTGATAAAACAGACTTTAAACCAACAAAGATCAAAAGAGACAAGGCCATTACATAATGGTAAAAGGATCAATTCAACAAGAAGAGCTAACTATCCTAAATATACATGCACCCAATACAGGAGCACCCAGATCCATAAAGCAAGTCCTTAGAGACCTACAAAGAGACTTAGACTCCCACACATTAATAATGGGAGATTTTAACACCCTGCTGTCAACATTAGACAGATCCATGAGACAGAAAGTTAACAAGGATATCCAGGAATTGAACTCACCTCTGCACCAAGTGGACCTAATAGACATCTACAGAACTCTCCACCCCAAATCAAAAGAATATACATTCTTCTCAGCACCACATTGCACTTATTCCAAATTTGACCATATAGTTGGAAGTAAAGCACTCCTTAGCAAATGTAAAAGGACAGAAATTATGACACCAATATTTCTAAATCGAGTGGCTATTTCACAGTCTTCTCCTGAACTGACCTATTTATACTTTTGGATAGAGTTAGACCGGGCGCAGTGGCTCATGCCTGTAATCCCAGCACTTTGGGAGGCCGAGGCAGGTGGATCACCTGAGGTCAGGAGTTCGAGGCCAGCTTGGGCAACACGGCAAAACCCTGTCTCTACTAAAAATACAAAAATTAGCTGGGCATGTTGGCGGACGCCTGTAATCCCAGCTACTCTGGAGGCTGAAGTAGGAGAATCACTTGAACCCGAGAGGTGGAGGTTGCCGTGAGCTGAGACTGCACCATTGCATTCCAGCCTGGGCAACAATAGCGAAACTCTGTTTCAAAAACAAAAAAAACAAAAAAATTGGATAGAGTCGATCACTCCCTCTACTGGGAAGTCCTTTCTTTCCTGAGTTCCGGTACAATACTCTCTTGGCTTTTCTGTGACCTCATTAGCTGTAATTCCTGAGTTTCCTTGGCTGATTCTCCTCCTTTCCTCATGATCTCTTGACATTGAAGTGCCTCAGACGTCAAACCTTAGTCCCCTTCTCTTCTCTGCCTACACTCATTACCTTGGTGATCTTTTCCAATATTGTGGTGTCCTATGTGAGCTACACTCTCATCTCTATCCAGTTTAGATAGACCCCACAGTCTATTTCCAATTGCCCACTTGGCAAGTCCACATGCTTGTTAAATAAACATTTTGATTGTAACTGTGTAAAAATTGGATTTCTTATTTCATCTTCCTGATTTCATCTACCTTCATTCTTCCTCATCTCAGTTAATGTTAACCTTACCTTTTTAGATGCTTGCTTAGAAACAGTGGTATCAATCTTGGCATTAAATTCATCCAGAAATACTGTTGGGCCTGCATTCTAAATATATTGAGAATGTGAGCAATTTCGCCCCCCTCCACTATACCACTTCATTGTAAGACACTAGAATTTCTTGCCTGGATTATGGCAATAACATTTTTACTGGTTCATTTCCCTATACCTTTTTTCTAATGATTAGTCTCATCCCAGCAGCCAGAGGTATCCCTTTGAAACCTATGCTGGATCATGCCACTCCTCTGTCATTGTTCTCCATCTCATTGAGAGAAAAAAAAATCAAAGCATTTGCATAGGCTGTAAGTTCCTATGTGATCTGATATTCTGTTACTTCTCTAAAATCTAACAACTCCCCCACTAGATCCCACTACATCAACCCTACCTATAGTAGTCATACTTTCAACTAAAGGCTTTTTACTGGCTGTTCTCTCTGCCTGATATTCTTCCTCCACATACTTAATAGCTCGTTCCATCAACTTCATTAGATTTTGCTCAAATATCACATTGTGAGAGAGCCCTATCCTCTCCAGCTTCTCAGCCCTATCCAACTTCTCAGCCTTCCAAATCTTTCTTAACTTCCTCTAATTTTTTCCATGCCATTATAATCTTCTGACATACAGTAGGAGGGGTAATTATTCATTTTATTTACTGTTTATATAATTACATGGAAATATGAGTTCCATGAGGGCAGACACGGTTCTCTGCTTTATTTACTGTAGTATCTTTAGGGCCCTCAATAGTGCCCAGCAGTTAGTTATTCTTCATTAAATATTTCGTCTGTTTCCAAACTAGACTGGAAGTCAAAAGTAGGTGGATTCCATACATGGGGAACTCTGGCTCCAGGATGCCATGAAGAGTTCAGATTTTTTTCCTCTCATCTCTGCCCCTCTCAGTGTCCTTAACATGCTGGTCTCAATGTGGCTGAAGCACTTTTAGGTCTCTGATCTGGACATGGTAATGTTCACAGACAGAAAGAAATATATCTTCCAATGTGCCTTTTCAAAGAGACGAGACCCATGACATAGTACTTCCCAGAAGATAGCCCAACAATCAACTCCAAAATATGGGACTGAATTAGATTACATGCCTGTTTCAAAACCAGTGAATGTCAGAATATGACTGGCTTAGATAAACAGGAGACAGAATGGATGTTGGGGAGTCAATCACAACATCCACTGAAACACTTGCCCTGGTGTGACTGGATGTGTGTGCCTGTGTGTGTGTGTCTGCATGTGTGTGTGTGTGTGTGTGTGTATGAACCTGAAAATGAGCTGATTTCTGGAACATAAATGTTACAAAATGAAAAGAAATGGATTAAGGTAATTAGTCGACTTAATTAAGTCAATTTAATTAATTTAATTAAGGTCAGTGTCTATCCCCTGAGTAGAGGTTCTCACCATCCTGCTCATTGTTTAGAATTTCTACTTTGCTGCTCATTAGAGCTTTGATACTCATTATAGCTTTGCCACCTATGTAAACAAAGTACCTTGTTCAGTTTGTGGCAATTTTACAGAATCACAACTCTGCTCAGAGTTTTTAGAGTACATTTAAATAACCTATTTAACTTGGTCATCGAGGCTTTTAGAAATGTTTAAAAGCAAACCCTCTTTCCACATTAAAGGGACAACAGATATTCCTTGGGTACCTACTGTGTGCTTAGGAGTGAAGAAGGTACCGGGGTATCCATGAGAGCTCAATTGTGCTGTCTACCTTCACTGAGATTAGAGTCTAGTTGAGAAGATAGTGCCTAATAATCGTGTACACTGTTAGAACTGAGTATAGCTCAGTTATGCAACAAGGCCCTGGGCATTGCAGTGAGGCATTCCATGTACCACCTCTTATTGGCTCTGTGACTCTGGGAAAGTCTCTGCACCTTTCTGAGCCTGCCTATTCACTTTGAAAAGAGAGATAGATTTAAAAATTGCTCCCCAGGGTTGTTGTGCATGGTATATTGTAGCCTCTAAATGAATGGCAGATATTTTACTATGGTACTTTGGGCTAGTCAGAAGGAAGGCTGAAAATAATTAAATTCCCACTGAACATATAGGTAGCACACATAGAAGCCTAGGCACCTTAGTACACACTAGATGTTAAAGTGAGGATATTTGGCTCCAGGATCACACATAGGCAGCTAAGTGGAATGGTAAGAGACTAGATATTAAGATCAGAAATGTTTCGGCCAATAATTTTAATAAGGATGAAAGGTATCCTTTGTTGAGTAATTATATGACTCTCAAAACTTAGGATCTTATCTCTGGGAGGCACCTCAGAGACATGGTTAGATCTGAGTCCTTGGAACCAGAACTGTCTAATCAAATGTTGTCCTCTATAAACAAAAAATAAAAAAAATCAACGAGAGTTAACTTTTATTGTGTACTCGCCCTGTCCAAGGTATTGCTGAAAACATATGTGCATCATCTCGTTTAATCCTTACCATGGCCCTAGGACGTAGACAAGCTCAATGATTATCCTTTCCTACAGGTCGAAAACTTTGAATTCAGAAATATTCATAACGTTTCTGCTATCACACAGCTGATAAATGAAGTAGCCACAAATTTATCCTAGTTGTTATTCAGAGCTCACGTTACTTTCCTTGGGGGAGGTACATTTTTTCTGAGATAATTTCAAACTTGCTTACAAAAAAGTTGCAAGAATGAGACAAAGAACCTCCTTTTGTATTTCTCCCTAATACCTCCACTGTTAACGTTTGACATATTTTTACACTTGCTCTCTGTCTCTGTCTCTCTCAATACACAGATGCATAAACACAGACACATTTTCATATATACATATATACATACACATATACATATATATATATATACACACATATATTCTAAACCATTTGAGAGTGAGCTAGAGACATGTTCTTTTACTCCCAAATACTTCAGTGTTACTTTCTGAGAATAAAGACATTGTCTTACATAAACGGTATAATTATCAAAGTGTTATCTTTATTAACATTGAAACAGTACTATTATCTATCTCATGTAAAAATTTTATTCAAAAGTGACCAATTATCCCAATAATGTAATTTACAGAGTTTTCTAATTTTCTGATCTATGATCCCTCTAGTGTCATGTGTTTTATGTACTTGTTACTTCACTTTAGTCTTTTTTATTTTTATTTTTTATAAATTTAACTCACTATAGTCTTCTTTAGTTTTGAACAAGTCCTCAGATTTTCTTTGTCTTTCATGACCATAACAGTTCTTTAGTGTGTGAACTATTTACTAGAGTGTCCTTTAATTTGGGTTTGCCTGGTTTTCTATCCTTATGACTAGATTCAAATTAAACATTTTTGTCTGCAGTACCACACAATGATAGTATTTTCTTCTCAATGCATTACATCTGTTGGCAAAGTACTTATTTATTCCATAACTGGTACTGTCAAATTTAATCACTTAATTAAGGTTATACTCAGCAGGTTATGTCAAGTTAAGTTACTATATTTTCCTTGAAATTTAAGTATTCTGTGGCGAGATACTTGGAGACTGTGGACATATCCCGTCTTGTCATCCACTAATAATTCCACCTGAGTCTACTAATGCATAATGGTTGGAAAATGATGCCCTTCTATAATAATACTTTCATTTCCTACTGTAAAATATATTTATTAATTTAATCAACAAATAAAAATCGCATATAAGGATCATGTATAACATGATGTTTTGAAATATGTATACATTGTGGAATGGCTACATTGAGCTACTTAACATATACATTACCTCTCATACCTATTATTTCCTCTGGGGAGAACACAAAATCTATTCTCAGTGATTTTCAAGAATACAATACAGTGTTATTAACCATAGTCACCATAATGTACAGTGGGTCTCTGAACGTATTCCTCCTATCTAACTGAAAATTTGGATCCTTGATGAACTGCTCACCAACCACCTCCTTTCAATTTCCTGGTAGCTAGGATTCTACTCTCTCCTTCCACGAGTTCAACCTTTTTAGATTCCACACATAAATAAGATCATGCGGTCTTTGTATTTCCCTGCCTGGGTTACTTCCATTTACACAATGTCATCCAGGTTGTCGCAAATGACAGGATTTCCTTTGTTTTTGTTTTTATAGAGACAGGGTCTCACTTTGTCACCCAGGCTGGAACGCAGTGATGCGATCATTACTCACTGCATCCTTGACCTCTGGGACCCAAGGGATTGTCCCAACTCAACCTCCTGAGTAGCTGGGACCACAGGCATATGCCACCAAGCCACATTACTTTTTATTTTTTTGTAGAGACGGGGTCTCACTATGTGGCCCAGGCTGGTCTCAAATTCCTGGGCTCAAGCAATCCTCCCACCTCAGCCTCCCAAAGTGCTGGGAGTACTGGCATGCATCACCATGCTCAGGCAGGATTTCCTTCTTTTTTAAGGCCCAATAGAATTCCGTTATCTCCTACATTTTCTTGATTCATTCATCTGCTGATGGACACTTAGTTTTATTCCATATCTTAACTGTTTTGAATAGTGCTGCAATGAACACGGGAGTCATGAGAGCCTTTCAACTTTTAATAAGTTGGCATTGTACTGTCATGAAGAGTTTTCCCATTGTATTTGTCAGAGTTCTCTAGAGGGACGGAACTAATAGGATATATGCCTATATGAAAGGGAGTTTATTAAGGAGAATTAACTCACACGATCACAATGTAAAGTCCCACAATAGGCTGTCTGCAAGTTGAGGAAGCCAGTGGTGGATCGGTCTGAATCCCAAAACCTCAAAAGTAGGGAAGCCAACAGTGCAACCTTTACTCTGTGGCCGAAGACCCGAGAGCACCTGGCAAACCAGTGATGTAAGTCCAAGAGTCCAGAAGCTGAAGAACTTGGAGTTTGATGGTCCAGGACAGGAAGCACCAGCAGGGGAGAAAGATGAAGGCTGGAAGACTCAGCAAGTCTGCTCTTCCATCTTCTCCTGCCTGCTTTATTATAGTCATACTGGCAGTTGATTACATGGTGCCCACCCAGATTGAGGGTAGGTCGGCCTCTCCCAGCCCACTGACTCAAATGTTAATCTCATTTGGCAACACCCTCACAGACAGACCCAGGAACAATACTTAGCATCATTCAATCCAAACAAGTTCACAGTCAATATTAACCATCACACCCAACTTCTTCATTTATTTACTTATTTATGTATTTACTTATATCATTATGGGTTCATGGGTATGTATTTAACCACTGGGTAATAATAGATCACCATCAGAATTTATTTTGATACTCAAATTGGCCCACATTTGGCTAGTTGAAGTGCCCTGAAACTTCCTGTATCTTTTTGTCATATATCCATCTTAGCTGGAACACTTCCTTTACTTTCTACTGCAACAAGATGTTCCTGCCTGTTTGTACTTTCCCTGTTCCTGCCCTTGAATCAGACATTTCTCTAAAACGTCTCACTTTCTTTTAGTGTAAAATGCTTTTTACAAACAAGTCTGCACTCTGAATCACCTGTCTCTACTGACAATATGACTTTGAAACCCTCTAACCTTTCCTTAATTCTATTTACCCAATGTGTAAATGCACATAAAAATAGGATTTTTGTCTAGGTATGTTGTGAGGTTTACATAAGGTATTGGGCCAGGTGCGGTGTCTCATGCCTGTAATCCCAGCACTTTGGGAGGCCAAGGTGGGCGGATCACCTGAGGTCAGGAGTTCGAGACCAGCCTGGCCAACATGGTGAAACCATCTCTCTACTAAAAATACAAAATTAGCCTGGCATGGTGGCACATGCCTGTAATTCCAGCTATGTGGGTGGCTAAGGCAGGAAAATCACTTGAACCCAGGAACCGGAGGTTGTAGTGAGCCAAGATCACGCCACTGCACTCCAGCCTGGGCAACAAGAGTGAAACTCCTTCTCAAAAAAATAAATAAATAAAATTTAAAAATTAAATAAAGTATGGAAAGCATTTAGCAATGTTCGTGGCACAAAAGTAATTTTGGTAATTTGACCATTTGAACATGAGAATGAGTAATAATCATAATAATAATGGGTTGTGACCCAATGAATAAAATCAGAATCCATAAAAGCAATTGAAAATAAGTGGTAGCTATTTTATCACCAGTTTTGTTATTGCCAAATACCCTTGACAGTGAATAAGTTTTGCCTCTAGGAAAAATTTCAAGTTTACACTGATAGCCTTGTCAAACAACAGTGAGATCTGCAGAATCAGAAAGTTTGAGAAAGTACAAATATGGGGGAATTATTCCAGAAGCAGGCAGGCCTTAAGCCTTGATGACTGGCAGGACTTCACTGTTTGAAACAAAAAAGATTAACTGAAGAACAGCAACTACTCCTACAACCCCTGCTACCAGAACCCCATATTTCCCCTATCATAGCCGCAAATCCACTGTTCCATAAATAGTTATTTGTCTGTGTACTTCATTAGACCGAGAGCTGATAGATGTGACTTATTTACCAACTTATCCCCAATGCCTAAAACGGTGTCTGTCAGATAAGAGGCATTCAATAAATGTTTGCTGAATGGATGAATGAAAGTATTGAATAATTTCAAATATCTCATGAGGATAATTAATGAGAGAAGGAAAGTGAGACTCAGAGAAGTAGAGAATCGTGCCCAAGGTCATACTACTTTTTCTTTTTTTTTTTGAGATGGTGTCTTACTCTTATCGCCCAGGCGCTGGAGTGCAATGGTGCGATCTCAGCTCACTTCAACCTCTGCCTCCTGAGTTCAAGCGATTCTCCTGCCTCAGCCTCCTGAGTAGCTGGGATTACAGGCGCCCATCACCATGCTTGGCTAACTTTTTTGTATTTTTAGTAGAGACGGACTTTCACCATGTTCGCCAGGCTGATCTCAAACTCCTGACCTCAGGTGATCTGCCCTCCTCAGCCTCCCAAAGTGCTGGGATTACAGGGGTGAGCCACCATGCCTGGCCCAAGGTCATACTACTATTTTAGTAAGAGAGAGTGAGGTAGAATTCCATCCTGGCCTGACTCTAGTAGCTTTGGGTATATTGGTCTCTCTAGATACTGAGACTTCCCAGTAAGATTAGCTTGTCTGGTTTCCATGTCTCCCAGAGTTCAAATGGGAGTCCCATATGTGCCAAACTATGTATGCAAGATTGCTTCAAGGGTTCGGTAATTAATTCAACAACTATTTATTGATCGCTCACTGTAGGCTTTACAGGTTCTGGAGATACAGCAGTGAGTACAACAGATGGATAACCTCCTCTCATCAACATTCCATTCTGGTGCAGAGAGACAGAAAATAAGGGGATACAGAAAACGTAAGATGGTAAAGAAAGTAAAACTTGATTAACAAATAGAAAATTACCCAGCATGTGTGTGTCTGAAGGAGGGAGTGGCTATGGAGGTGATAGGAGACTTGTTAAGTTCAGAGGACCTTTTCTGTTTCTGGAGTTTCTGTGTCTGGAGTTAGAAAGGGATACAGTCTGGGAGTTGAGGTGAGAAATTAGAAAGTAGAATCCTCAAGAAAATGAGCCACTTAATGTCTATGAGATTGAGTGTTCTTACCTGGAAAACAGGGATTCAAACCTCTGAGATACTGTGTAAAAAACGTAGTGTAAAGCTCAAATCTGAAAACATTAATGTTATTCAGCTCATTTATTGAACAATCATAGCAGCTGGTACTTTTGAATGCCTGCTGTTTGTTAGGCAGTATGCTAATTGCTTTCCATGTTAATTTCATCCTCTGCAGTGAAAAGTAGTTATGGTTTTTATATTTTATAAGGTTGGATAGCAATAGATTGCAGTTATTAGGATTAAAGCCCAGGCCCAGTCTGCCAAACTTCAAAAGCTTGTTCTTTTTCACAAGTTTATGTTTCCAGAATCGCAAACAGGCAACTGGTAGTGACCAAGATGAACTGAGTGGTACAAAATTTAAAAGACAGTTATAAAACTTACTTAGCATAGCATTTATAGAATTATTGGTGGAAGGAAAAATAATGAAATTTATTATTTATATTTCAATCTTAATATTTAAACTTATATTTTTATATTTCATTAAATTAATTTATAAAATTCTTACACTAGCACATCATACTATGTGTTTTGTATTTTTAGAAATGACATAACATTTTCTTTTTAAAGTTTTATTTTATTTTTAGTTGGCATTTAATAAT
>NC_045445.1:97623359-97650737 GCF_002776525.5 Piliocolobus tephrosceles | reverse complement strand
GATGGACATTTGGGTTGATTCCAAGTCTTTGCTATTGTGAATAGTGCCATAATAAACATGCGTGTGCATGTGTCTTTATAGCAGCATGAATTATAATCCTTTGGGTATATCCCCAGTAATGGGATGGCTGGGTCAAATGGTATTTCTAGTTCTAGATCCTTGAGGAATCGCCACCCTGTGTTCCACAATGATTGAACTAGTTTACACTCCCACCAACAGTGTAAAAGTGTTCTGTTTCTCCACATCCTCTCCAGCACCTGTTGTTTCCTGATTTTTTTAATGATTGCCATTCCAACTGGTGTGAGATGGTATCTCATTGTGGTTTTGATTTGCATTTCTCTGATGGTGAGTGATGATGAGCATTTTTTCATGTGTCTGTTGGTTGTATGAATGTCTTCTTTTGAGAAGTGTCTGTTGATATCCTTTGCCCACTTTTTGATGGGGTTGTTGGTTTTTTTTCTTGTAAATTTGATTGAGTTCTTTATAGGTTCTGGATATTAGCCCTTTGTCAGATGAGTAGATTGCAAAAATTTTCTCCCATTCTGTAGGCTGCCTGTTCACTCTGATGGTAGTTTCTTTTGCTATGCAGAAGCTCTTTAGTTAAATTAGATCCCATTTGTCAATTTTGGTTTTTGTTGTCATTGCTTTTGGTGTTTTAGACATGAAGTCCTTGCCCATGCCTATGTCCTGATTGGTATTACCTAGGTTTTCTTCCAGGGTTTTTACGGTTTTAGGTCTAACATTAAAGTCTCTAATCCATCTTGAATTGATTTTCGTATATGGAGTAAAGAAAGGATCCAGTTTCAGCTTTCTATTTATGGCTAGCCAATTTTCCCAGCATCATTTATTAAATAGGGAATCCTTTCCCCATTTCTTGTTTTTGTCAGGTTTGTCAAAGATCAGATGACTGTAGATGTGTGGTATTATTTCTGAGGGCTCTGTTCTGTTCCATTGGTCTATATCTCTGTTTTGGTAACAGTACAATGCTGTTTTGGTTACTGTAGCCTTGTAGTATAGTTTGAAGTCAGGTAGCGTGATGCCTCCAGCTTTGTTCTTTTGGCTTACGATTGTCTTGGCAATGCGGGCTCTTTTTTGGTTCCATATGAACTTTAAAGCAGTTTTTTCCAATTCTGTGAAGAAAGTCATTGGTAGCTTAATGGGGATGGCATTGAATCTATAAATTACCTTGGGCAGTATGGCCATTTTCACAATATTGATTGTTCCTATCCATGAGCATGGAATGTTCTTCCATTTGTTTGTGTCCTCTTTTATTTCACTGAGCAGTGGTTTGTAGTTCTCCTTGAAGAGGTCCTTTACATCCCTTGTAAGTTGGATTCCTAGGTATTTTATTCTCTTTGAAGCATTGTGAATGGGAGTTCATTCATGATTTGGCTCTCTGTTTGTCTGTTACTGGTGTATAAGAATGCTTGTGATTTTTGCACGTTGATTTTGTATCCTGAGACTTTGCTGAAGTTACTTATCAGCTTAAGGAGATTTTGGGCTGAGACAAAGGGGTTTTCTAAATATACAATCATGTCATCTGCAAACAGAGACAATTTGACTTCTTCTTTTCCTAACTGAATACCCTTGATTTCTTTCTCTTGCCTGATTGCCCTAGCCAGAACTTCCAACACTATGTTGAATAGGAGTGGTGAGAGAGGGCATCCCTGTCTTGTGCCAGTTTTTAAAGAGAATGCTTCCAGTTTTTGCCCATTCAGTATGATATTGGCTGTGGGCTTGTCCTAAATAGCTCTTATTATTTTGAGATATGTTCCATCAATATCGAATTTATTGAGAGTTTTTAGCATGAAGGACTGTTGAATTTTGTCAAAGGCCTTTTCTGCATCTATTGAGATAATCATGTGGTTTTTGTCTTTGGTTCTGTTTATATGCTGGATTACGTTCATTGATTTGCATATGTTGAACCAGCCTTGCATCCCAGGGATGAAGCCCACTTGATCATGGTGGATAAGCTTTTTGATGTGCTGCTGGATTCGGTTTGCCAGTATTTTATTGAGGATTTTTGCATCGATGTTCATCAGGGATATTGGTCTACAATTCTCTTTTTTTGTTGTATCTCTGCCAGGCTTTGGTATCAGGATGATGTTGGCCTCACAAAATGAGTTAGGGAGGATTCCCTCTTTTTCTACTGATTGGAATAGTTTCAGAAGGAATGGTACCAACTCCTCCTTGTACCTCTGGTAGAATTCAGCTGTGAATCCGTCTGGTCCTGGATTTTTTTTTTTTGGTTGGTAGGCTATTAATTATTGCCTCAATTTCAGAGCCTGCTATTGGTCTATTCAGGAATTCAACTTCTTCCTGATTTAGTCTTGGGAGAGTGTAAGTGTCCAGGAAATTATCCATTTCTTCTAGATTTTCTTGTTTATTTGCGTAGAGTTGTTTATGGTATTCTCTGATGGTAGTTTGTGTTTCTGTGGGGTCGGTGGTGATATCCCCTTTATCATTTTTTATTGTGTTTATTTGATTCTTCTCTCTTTTCTTCTTTATTAGTCTTGTTAGCGATATATCAATTTTGTTGTTCTTTTCAACAAACCAGCTCCTGGATTCATTGATTTTTTGGAGGGTTTTTTGTGTCTCTATCTCCTTCAGTTCTGCTCTGATCTTAGTTATTTCTTGCCTTCTGCTAGCTTTTGAATGTATTTGCTCTTGCTTCTCTAGTTCTTTCAATTGTGATGTTAGGGTGTCAATTTTAGATCTTTCCTGCTTTCTCTTGTGGGCATTTAGTGCTATAAATTTCCCTGTACACACTGCTTTAAATGTGTCCCAGAGATTCTGGCATGTTGTTTCTTTGTTCTCATTGGTTTCAAGGAACATCTTTATTTCTACCTTCATTTCATTATGTACCCAGTAGTCATTCAGGAGCAGGTTGTTCAGTTTCCATGTAGTTGAGCGGTTTTGATTGAGTTTCTTAGTCCTGAGTTCTAGCTTGATTGCACTGTGGTCTGACAGACAGTTTGTTATCATTTCTGTTCTTTCACATTTGCTGAAGAGTGCTTTATTTCCAACTGTATGGTCAATTTTGAAATAAGTGCGATGTGGTGCTGAGAAGAATGTATATTCTGTTGCTTTGGGGTGGAGAGTTCTGTAGATGTCTATTAGGTCCGCTTGGTGCAGAGTTGAGTTCAATTCCTGGATATCCTTGTTGACTTCCTGTCTCGTTGATCTGTCTAACGTTGACAGTGGGGTGTTAAAGTCTCCCATTATTATTGTATGGGAGTCTAAGCCTCTTTGTAAGTCTCTAAGAGCATGCTTTATGAATCTGGGTGCTCTTATAAATGGTTTATTAAAAGGAGAAAAAAGAAGAAAGAGCTCCAGTATACTAACTTTCTCCCTTTAGAAACTAGATAAAGAAGAACAAACAAGTCAAAGTTAGCAGAAGGAAGTAATAATGAAGGTTATAGCAGAAGTAAATGAAATAGAGAATAGAAAAACAATAAAATTTTAAAAACCAAAGAGTTTTTTGC
Organism: Piliocolobus tephrosceles; assembly: GCF_002776525.5. Lineage (NCBI taxonomy): Eukaryota > Metazoa > Chordata > Mammalia > Primates > Cercopithecidae > Piliocolobus > Piliocolobus tephrosceles. The sequence goes on along the minus strand of NC_045445.1, from coordinate 97,647,252 downwards.
AAAGATAAATAAAATGGACAAACCTTATCTAGACTAATACCAAAAAAGAAAATATTCAAATAATACAATCAGAGATGAAAGAAGAGACATCCCATGTCTGGGGGTAGGGAGAGTTATAGGAACTATTATGAACATTTAAATGTTAATAAATTGGATAACTCAGAAGAAATTGAGAAATTTCTAGAAATATAGGACCCACTGAGACTGCATCAATAAAAAATAGAAAGCCCAAATCATTAAAAAGTCAGGAAACAACAGGTGCTGGAGAGGATGTGGAGAACTAGGAACACTTTTACACTGTTGGTGGGACTGTAAACTAGTTCAACCATTACGGAAAACAGTATGTCGATTCCTCAAGGATCTAGAACTAGAAGTACCATATGACCCAGCCATCCCATTACTGGGTATATACCCAAAGGATTATAAATCATGCTGCTATAAAGACACGTGCATACGTATGTTTATTGTGGCAGTATTCACAATAGCAAAGACTTGGAATCAACCCAAATGTCCATCAGTGACAGACTGGATTAAGAAAATGTGGCATGTATCCACCATGGAATACTATGCAGCCATAAAAAAGGATGAGTTTGTGTCCTTTGTAGGGACATGAATGCAGCTGGAAACCATCATTCTCAGCAAACTATCACAGGAACAGAAAACCAAACACCGCATGTTCTCACTCATGGGTGGGAACTGAACAATGAGATCACTTGGACTCGGGAAGGGGAACATCACACACCGGGGCCTATCATGGCGGGGGGGATTGCATTGGGAGTTATACCTGATGTAAATGACGAGTTGATGGGTGCTGACGAGTTGATGGGTGCAGCACACCAACATGGCACAAGTATACATATGTAACAAACCTGCACATTATGCACATGTACCCTAGAACTTAAAGTATAATAATAATAAACAAAAAATAGAAAACCCAGACATACCAAAAAACAAATAATGACATTAAAAAAATTATCAAAAATATCCCAACAAGGAAAAATACAGGACCAGGTGGTTTCATAGATAAATTCTGTGAAACATTAAAAAAATTTATACCAATCTTACTGAAAGTCTTCTAAACAACAGAAGAATAAGAAATACTTACAAACTCATTCTATGAGGCCAGCATCACCCTTATAGGAAAGCCAGATTAAGACACCAGAAGAAAACTACAGACTAATATCCCTGATGAATATAGATGCAAAAAGACTCAAAATATTATTAGCAAGCCAAATACAAAATCCATTAAAAGGGTCATATACCATGACCATATAGGAGTTATGCCTGTGATACAAGAATTGTTCCACATATGCAAATTAATCAATGTGATAAACCACATGGATAGAATGAAGGATGAAAATTACATTCTCATCTCAATAGATTCAGATAAAACATTTGACAAAATTAGACATCGTTTTATGCTAAATATTTTCAACAAATTAGGTATAGAAAGAACTTACCTCAATATAATAAAGGTCATAGAGGAAAAACCCACAATTAACATGATGTTCAATGGTGAAAAGCTGAGAGATTTACTCCTAAGATGAGAAACAAGACAAGGATGCCCACTCTTGGCTCTCCTGTTTAACATAATACAGTCATTCCTCAGTATTCATGGGGAATTGGTTTCAGGACATTCACAGATATGAAAATTCATGGTTACATTTGTATAAACCAACAATGACCTATCTGTAAAGCAGATTTCAGAAAACAATTTGAATCACAATTGCACAACAAGTAAAATACTGAGAAATAAATGTAGGTGGCCAGGCATGGTGGCTCATGCCTGTAATCCCAGCACTTTGGGAGGCTGAGGCAGGCAAATCACCTGAGGTTGGGAGTTCGAGACCAGCCTAACCAACATGGAGAAACCCCATTTCTACTAAAAATACAAAATTAGCCGGGCGTGGTCTCACATGCCTATAATCCTAGCTACTCGGGGAGGCTGAGGCAGGAGAATCACTTGAACCCGGGAGGCAGAGGTTGTGGTGAGCCGAAGTCACACCATTGCACTCCAGCCTGGGCAACAAGAGCAAAACTCCATCTCAAAAATAAAAACAAATAAATGTAGGTAAGGGAGGTAAAAGGGTTTTACACTGAAAACTACAAAACATTGACAAATAATTTTTTAAAAAGCAGAAATAAATGGAAACATACCTCATGTTCATGGATTGATAAGAATTGATATTATTAAATGTCCATAATTCCCAAAATGTCTACAGATTCAATGCAATTGCTATCAAAATCTCAATGGCATTTTTGTATGGAATAAACAATCCTAAAATTCAGAAGACCCTGAATAGCCAAGCAATTTTGAGCAAGTACAGAGCTGGAGTTATCACACTCCCTGATTCCATAATGTGTCACAAAGCTACAGTAATCAAAACAGTATGGTACTAGCATAAAAGTAGACATATAGAACAATGGAACAGAATAGAGAGCTCAAAAATAAATCTACTGGGTGCCAAGACTACACAATGTGGAAAGATGGTCTCTTTGATACATAGTGTTAAGAAAATTGGATAGGAATCAAAATCACAGTAATTGAAGTCTGGATCTCCAAGAGATGACTGTATTCCCATGTTTATTGCAACATTATTTACAGTAGCCAAGATATGGAAACAACCTCAGTGTCTGTTGATGATGAAATACTATTCAGCCTTATAAAAGAAGAAAATCCTGCTGTTTGTGACAACATAGATGTACCTGGAGGACATTAGGCTAAGTGAAATAAGTCAGATCACAGAAAGACAAATACTGCATGATCTCAATTGCACTGATGTGAAATCTAAAATTGTTAAACATATAGAAGCAGATAGTAGAATGGTAGTGGCCAGGGGCCGAGGGAAGGGAGAAATGGGGGGGGGGGGGGGGTGTTGGTTAAGGGGTACAAAATTTCAGTTATGTGTAATAAATAACATCTGTAGGTCTAGTGTATAATACAGAACCTATGATTTTATACTCAAGTTTGCTAAGAGGGTAAATCTTCATTAAGTGTTCCCACCACGAAAAGGAAAATAAAAAAAACAAAGAGGGCAGGAGGTAACTTTCAGAGGTGAATGATAAGATTATGGCATTGAGAGTGATGATGTTGTGATCATTTCATGGGTGTATACTTGTCTCTTAACACATGAAGTTGTATACATGAAATATGTACAGCTTTTTGTAAAAAAAAAAAGCCATATAAACGTTGCTATAAAAGTAGTATCCATTATTTTTCCTTTCTGCAGTCTACAATATATTAATTTATTAAAACATCAAACACTCAATTATGCACACCATATTTCCAGAAGTAATCTGTACCCTGAACATACCATGATCAATGAAACACGGCCTTTCATAATCAGGGATTTCATGATCTCTTTTTGGAGGTAAAACACGTCAATGAAAAGGGACTTTAAAAAGGAACTGTAGGCCAGGCGCGATGGCTCACACCTGTAATCCCAGCACTTTGGGAGGCCAAGGCAGGCGGAACATCTGAGGTTGGGAGTTCAAGACCAGCCTGACCAACATGGAGAAACCCCCTTTCTACTAAAAAATACAAAATTAGCTGGGCGTGGTGCTGCCTGCCTGTAATCCCAGCTATTTGGGAGGCTGAGGCAGGAGAATTGCTTGAATCCAGGAGGCAGAGGTTGCAGTGAGTCGAGATCATGCCATTGCACTCCAGCCTGGGCAACAAAAGCGAAACTCTGTCTCAAAAAACCAAAAACAAACAAAAAGGAACTGTAATCTGTGCAGAGTACAGTGGGAATCCTAAGGAGGGGCACAGAGAAGGCAAACCAGAGAAGCAAAGAAGGAGTAGCGCAGTCAGTAGAACAAAAACGGGAGAGCTGCCTTTTCTGTGTTAATGTGAGGCTGTTTACTTGTGCATGATACCTGCTTTCATCTTTGAGTTCACATTCTTAATTCCGTCAGTGTAAGCCTGAATCAAATAAATCTTTACCCTATAAAAGAAAACATTATCAGGCATATACTTTCAAACATTTCTCTAGTGAAACAAACAGACACAAAATGAAAACAGATAAAACCAACGAATACAAAGTTACAATTAGATAGAAAGAATAAATGTTGGTGTTCTATTGGACAGCAGGGTGACTGTAGTCAACAATAGTGTCTTGTATACTTCAAAATAGCTAGAAGAGAGGATTTGGCCAAATGTTTCATCACAAAGAAATGACAAGCATTTGAGGTGATGGATATACTAATACTGATTAGTTTGATTTGATCCTTACACAATGTATATGTGTATCAAAGCATCACATCATACTCCCAAAATATATACAATTTTCATGTGTCGATTAAAAATAAAATTAAAATTAAAAAACGGTTTGAGAACCTACATTAAAAATCAGTCATTTTTTATTTGGTAAATTTTCAGAGTATTACCAAACAAAGCCCAACTGTGAGGTCAGCTTAGGAGCTAAGGCGAACATATTTACATGTAAATATTATGAAATTATTCATTAAGAAGTTCAGAATGGAGCCGGGCACAGTGACTCATGCCTGTAATTCCAGCACTTTAGGAGGCCAAGGCGGGTGGATCACCTGAGGTCAGGAATTCGAGACCAGCCTGACCAACATGGAGTAACCCCATTTCTACTAAAAACACAAAATTAGCCGGGCGTGGTGGTGCATGCCTGTAATCCCAGCTACTCGGGAGGTTGAGACAGGAGAATCGCTTGAATGCGGGAGGCAGAGGTTGTGGTGAGCCAAGATCGTGCCATTGCACTCCAGCCTGGGCAACAAGAGCGAAACTCCATCTCAAAAAAAAAAAAAAAAAAAAGTCCAGAAAGCCCAGAATGAACTGGTACTAGGAATTCCTGAAAACAGCAATGATCAACTACAAAAACATTCTCTAAGTAAAGATAATCTGAGGACAGCAATAGCCTATATTCATTAATTTATCATGAATTTTCCCAACTAATAAATAGCTCATAAATTAATAGCTATGTTTTATTGGGCAATGATCAGAATAGGAATCACCCACATTCATAAATAATTACTTATTGAGCATCTGCTGGACACCAGGTTCTAGGCTGTATGCCAAATTTTAGAGTCACATGTGACACAGGCTCTATCACATATATCGATGACTTCTCAGATTAATGAAAATACAAAGATAAACAGATAATTACTGGGTTATTGTCAGGAAAACCATAACAGAAGTAAACACAGTGGACACTAAGAACAGAGAAGGGAATGCTAACTCAAAAGGTCTAAACTGCTTCTCATCATTTATGAGATGGTTGCTATTATTATCCCCATGTTTTAGATGAAAAAACCTAGGAACAGAGAGCATGGTGCAGGAATATAGCAAGCACTCATAATTTGTGGAATGCATGAAAGTTTACTTCACCAACACCAAATATCTCAAAAATAGATATTGTAGTAAAGCCAATTAGTTTTAATTTCAAAATTAATAGAGGATTTTTATACGGGTTTTAGGCTTACAGAAAAATGAGTGGAAAGTACAGTGAACTTCCAAATACCCCCACACACTCTCCTCCTCCATTTTTAACACTTGCATTACTGTAGTACACTTACTACAATTGATGAGCCAATATTGACACATGATTATTAACTAAATTTCATAGATCATATTAGGGTTTGTTCTTTGTATTCTACATTTCTATGGCTTTTGACAAATATATTACAGGTATCCGTCATTACAGTATCATACAGCATAGTTTCACTGCCCTAAAAATCCATTATTCACCACTCCCTGTTTCCCTACAAACTTCAGACAACTACTGAACATTTTGCTCTTTCCATATCATGTCCTATAGTTGGAATCATGCCATATATAAATCTTTTCAGACTGGCTTCTTCTTTTTGTTTTTTTCATTCTGAGTCTTGCTCTGTCACCCGGGCTGGAGTGCAGTGGTACCATCTCGGCTCACTGCAACCTCCATTTCCCAAGTTCAAGCGATTTTCCTGCCTCAGCCTCCCGAGTAGCTGGAAATACAGGCATGTGCCACCACACCCGGCTAATTTTTTGTGTTTTTAGTACAGACGGGGTTTCACCGTGTTAGCCAGGATGGTCTCGATCTTCTGCCCTTGTGATCCCCCCTCCTTGGCCTTCCAAAGTGCTTGAATTACAGACATGAGCCACCACACCCAGCCCAGACTGACTTCTTTAACTAAGCAATATGTATTTAAGTTTCCTCCATGTTTTTTGTGGCCTGATAGCTCATTTCTTATCCTTGAGTAAAATGTCATCATATAGATGTACCGCAATTTGTTTCTTCATTGACTTATTGAAGGATATTTTGGCTGTACCATGGTTTGAATATTTGTCACTTCCAAAACTTAAATGTTGAAATTTAATCCTCAGTGTGGCAGTACTAGTACTAGCGGGGGAGGCTTTAAGAAGTGATTGGATCTGGGCGTGGTGGCTCAGGCCTATAATCCCAGCACTTTGGGTGGCCAAGATGGGCTGATCATAACGTCAGGAGTTCAAGACAAGTATGGCTAACATAGTGAAACCCTGTCTCTACTAAAAATACAAAAAATTAGCTAGTTGTGGTGGTGTGCACCTGTAGTCCCAGCTACTCGAGGGGCTGAGGCAGGAGAATTGCGTACACCCAGGAGGCGGAGGTTGCAGTGAGCCGGAATCGCGCCATTGCACTCCAGCCCAGGTGACAGTGAAAGACTCCGTCTTAAAAAAAAAAAAAAAAAAAAAAAAAAAATTGGGTCGTGAGGACTTTGCCATCATGAATTAGTTAATTTATTCATGGCTTAATGAATTGATGGGTTATCATGGGAATGGGACTAGTGGCTTAGAAGAGGAAGAGAGATCATAGCTAGCCTGCTCAGCTTTCTCACCATATGATGCTCTGCCTTGCCTTAGGACTCTGCAGAGTACCCACCAGCAAGAAGCTCCTCACCAGATGTGACCCCTTGACCTTGGACTTCTCAGCCTCCATAACTGTAAGAAATAAATTCGTTTTCATATAAATTACCCAGGTCCAGGTATTATGTATAAACAGCAGAAAATAGACTAAGACCGGCCACTTCCAAGTTTTGGCAATTATGAATAAAACTGGTGTGAATATTTGTGTACAAATTTTTGTGTAAATATAATTTTCATCTCATTTGGGAGTTCAATTGCTGGATTGTGTGGTATGAATATGTGTAATTTTATAAGAAATTGCCAAATGGATTTCTAAAGTAGCTGTACCATTTTTCCTTCCCATCAGCAATGAACGAGAGTTTCTGTTGCTCCATGGACATCGAGCATTTTACAGTGTTTGGAATTTTAGTCATTCTGATAAGTTTATAATGGCTTTTTATCATTGTTTCAATTTGCAATTCCCTAAAGACATATGTCACTGAGCATCTTTTTATATGCTTATGTGCTATCTGTACATTTTGTTTGGTGAGGTATCTGTTCCTATATTTTGCCCATTATTAAGTTGGTTGTTTAGTTTTTTATTGTTAAGTTTTAGGAGGTCTTTGTGTATTTTGGATACTAGTACTTTATTGGTTATATGTTTTGCAAAGATTTTCTCCCAGACTGTTCATTAAGAGTGTGTTTTGTACAGCAGTTTTTATTTTCAATAAAGCCTGAAATCAATTTTTTCTTTCAGAGACTGTATATTTGATATTATATCCAAAATATAATAGTCAGACCCAAGGTCACCAAGATTTTTTCCCCTGCCAGCTTCTAGAAGTTTTATAATTTTGTATTTTACATATTAACAATTACATGGGTTACTTTTGATAAAAGATGTAAAATCTATATCCAGATTCATTTTTTTGCATGTAGAACTGCATACAAGCAGTTCATTTGTTGAGAAGTCTGTCCTTTCTCCATTAAATTGCCTTTTTTCTTTTGTAAAAGATGGGTTATCTATATTTGTATGAGTCTATTTCTGGGCTCTCTATTCTATTCTCTTGATCTATTTGCTTATTCTTTTGCCAATACTAAACTGTCTTGGCTACTGTAGCTTTATAGTAAGTTTTGAAGTTGGGTAATGTCATCCTCCAATTTTGTTCTTCTTCAATACTTTCATAGCTATTCTGATTTTTTGCCTTTCCATGTAAACTTTAGAATCAGTTTGTTAATATTGACAAAATAACTTACTGTAATTTTGATTAGAATTGCATTGAATCTATAGATCAAGTTGGGAAGAACTTGATTACTCAACAATATTGAGTCTTCCTATTTATTTACATGGAATATTTCCCCAACTGTTTAGTTCTTCTTTGAATTCTTTCAGAAGGGTTTTGTCATTTTCTTTATATATATCCTGTACATATTTTGGTAGATTTATACTTATTTTTTACTGAAAATGTAAATGATATTGTATTTTAAATTTCCAATTGAAATATTTCATTGTGGGTATATAAGAAAGCAATTGACTTATGTATATTATACTTGTATCCCGTGACCTCGTTATAATTGCTGATTAGTTCCAAGACTTATTTTACTGCTTCTTTAGAATTTTCAAGCTACACAATTATGTCATCTGCAGACAGTTTGATTCCTTCCTTCCCAATTTGTATAACTTTTCTTTCCTTTTCTTGTCTTATTGCACTGGCAAAATTTTCCAATAACAATTTGAAAAAGAGTAGTGATAATGGACATCCTTGTTTTGTTCTTGATCTTAGGGGGAAAACATGTAGTTTCTTGTGATTAAATATAATGCTAACTGTAGATTTTTTTGTGTGTAGTTATTCTTTTCCACAGTGAGGAAGTTCACCTCTATGCTTAGTTTGCTGTGTGTTTTTATTGTTAGTTGGTCTTAGATTTTGACAAATGCTCATTCTCCATCTATTTATATGATCACATCACTTTCTTTAGCCTCTCAATGTGATGGATCACATCAATTGATTTGCAAATGTTGGCCCAGCCTTGCATACCTGAAATAAATCCCGCTTGGTTATGGGTGTATAATTATTTTTAAATATTATTGGAATCAATTCACTAATACTTTATTGAGGATTTTTGCATCTATGTTCATAATGGATATTGGTCTGTATTTTCATTTCTTGTAACATCCTTCATTTTAGTATTAGGGTAATGTTGGACCCTAGAATGAGTGAGGAAGTATTTACTTTGCTTCTATTTTATGGAGAAGATTATAGAAAATTGGTAAAATTTTTTCCCTTTAATGTTAGGTTAAATTCACCAGTGAATGCATCTGGGCTTGCTGCACTTTGATTTCTGAAGATTATTTGAAACTTGATTCCAGATGATTATTAATTATTGATTTCATTGCCTTAACAGGTGTAGAACTATTTATGCTTTCTATTCCTTCTTAAGTGAGTTTTGGTAGATTGTGTCTTTAGAAAAATTGGTCCATTTGGTCTACATTAACAAATTTGTGGGCTAGACTTGTTCATAATATTCCTAATTTTCCCTTTGGTGTTAATGAGATCAATAGTAAGGCCCCTATTTCATTTCTGGAATAATTAGTAATTTGTGTCTTCCCTTTTACTCTTGTTATCCTTACTAAGGGTTTATCAATTTCATTGACCTTTCAACAAACAAACAGGTTTTGGTTTTGTTGATTATCTCTATTAATTTACTGTTTTCAATTCTGTTGACTTCTACTCAAGTTTTTATTATTTTTTTCTTTTTTAGTTTAGATTTAATTTGCTCTTATTTTTCTAATTTCCTATGGTAGAAACTTATATCATTGATTTTCGATCTCTTATTTTCTAATATATGTATTCAATGCTGTGAATTTTCCCATAAGCACTGCTTTCACTGCATCATACAAATTTTGTTGTGTTTTCATTTTATTTAGTTCAAGATATTTTAAAATTTTTCTTGATATGTCTTCCTTGACCCGTGTATTATCTAGAAGTGTGTTGTTTAACCTCCAGGTATTTGGGAATTTTCCAGATATCTTTCTGTTATTGATTTTTATTTTGACACCATTGTGGCCTTTGTGTAATTTTTATTCATTTAAATATGCTAAGATGTGATTTATGGCAAAGAATTTGATCTGACTTGGTGAATGTTCCATGTGAGCTTGAGAAGAATGTGTAAGTTGCCATTTTTTGATAAGTTTTCTATAAATGTCTGTTAGATCCAGTTGATTGTTCTGTTCAGTTCAACTATGTCCTAACCAATTTTTTTGCCTGCGGAAATTGTCAATTACATTCTCTTCGAATGTAAAAGTCTCCAACTACAATAGTGGACTCATCTATTTCTCCTTGTAGTTCTATCAGGTTTTGCCTCACATATTTTGATGCTCTGTTGTTAGGTATATACACATTAAGAATTGTTGTCTTCTGGAGAATTGACCTCTTTATCAATATGGAATGCATTCTTTTTATCCTTGATAATTTTCCTTGCTCTGAATTCTGTTTTGTTTGCAACTAATATAGTAAGCTTGGCTTTTTATTAATTAGTGTTAGCATAGTACATTGTTATCCATCATTTTGCTTTTATTCTATTCATGTCTTTATATTTAAAGTGGATTTCTTGTAGGTAACATATTGTTGTGTCCTAATTTTGATGCACTCTGTCTTTTCTTTTTTTTTTCCTTGAAGACGGAGTCTTTTTTGGCACCCAGGCTGGAGGGCAGTGGCATGATCTCGGCTCAGTGCGACCTCTGCCTCCTGGGTTCAAGTAATTCTCCTGCCTCAGCCTCCCGAGTAGCTGGGATTACAGGCATGCACTATCACGCTTGGCTAATTTTTGTATTTTTAGTAGAAATGGGATTTCACCATGTTAGTCAGGCTGGTCTCGAACTCCTGACCTCAGGTGATCCACCCCCCCCCCTTGGCCTCCCAAAGTGCTGGGATTACAGGTGTGAGCCCCCATGCCCGGCCCACTCTGTCTTTTAATTGATGATTTTAGACAACTGACATTTAAAGTGATTATTGATATAGTTGGATTAATATCTATATTGGATTAATAGTTGCTACTGTTTTCTTTTTGTTGTGGTTGTTGTTGTATTTTTTGTAGAGACAGTTTTACCATATTGGCCAGGCTGGTCTCAAACTCCTGGCCTTAAGTGATCTGTCTGCCTCAGCCTCCCAAAGTGCTGGGATTACAGGTGTGAGCCACCATGCCCGGCCAGTATTTTTTTACTGTTTTCTATTGAAGCCAATTTTCAAAACTACATCTTTATCCTTTCTTTACACAAATACTCTCTTTTAATAATAATGTCATTCTCTTTAATACAGAGGTACTAGCTACATTTCCTGGGCTTTGCTTGCCCATGCATTTCAAACTTAAATCTGCTAAGGAGGGTATATAATTGATCAGGAGACAACTTGTAGAGAAAAACTGCTTGAAGTCTCTGTTTTTGCCTGACACCTAACTTAATCCTCACAGGACCATTATGAGGTATCCTCTGACATGATATAGTTGACATCATTTTCCTAATCCACAACAGAAGAAGCAGAAGCACTTGCTGAGGCATCTCAGGTCATGTGCTGAAAATCATATTGCCAGCAAAGGGTATGGTGGGATTTGAATCCAGGTGGTCTGATCCTGTGCCCATACTCTTTAACTTACTCACACTAAGCAGATGATGCCCTCATAGTTTTGAAGGGGGTGAGCCAGGTAAGCCAATATCCTCTATGATCTGCTACTGGGGCCAGGGAAGAAGTATGTTCCTTGAATGCCCCATGCTCTCTCAAGCCCACAAGACCTCATGCATACATGCTGCTCCACTGCCTGGACAGTTCGTCACCCACCTTCCACTCAGCTTCCAGTCGGCGGCCAACCACCTTCTACTCAGCTAACTGCCACTCGGCCTTCACACCTGAACTTACTGGTCACTCACTTGGGTAGAATGTACCCCCTGAACAATGTTATAGTTTCCTGCCACATGCCATCAGAGCCCACTGAATTCTATCACACTGCACATTCATCAGAGTTGAAGATTCTTTACTTGTTGTATGCCTCCCTCAGAAGATAATGAAACCCCTGAAATCAGGGTCCTTGTCTGCTCTTCTCAACCCTGAGGCCCCAAATCCCCACTGCACAGAAGTGTGAGGTCCAGAGATCTTAAAGGAATCGTGTTTTTGCTGGGAGCAAGTGGTGAGTGGTAACAGGAAGTGGGAGTGCTAACATTTACAATTATTCAACACTTTTTTCCTATTCATCCTGGAAAAGTTAGGGATGGATGAAAAGTTACAGCTAAAGGATTGACTTTTTTTTTCTTTTTGTAATCAAAACCAATGGATTTCTAGGAGAGAGACTGGTTAGGTTATTGGATTATAATACATACCTGTGGGATTATATATTTGAACAAACTAATACATTAAGATAAAATGCTCAAAGGCAGATACCTAAATAGAGATGTCCACTTAACACAGTAATTAATACTAGAACAGCCACTGAGGTTTTAAAAGGTGAACATTGTAGTATACTATATTAGTTCTCACACTGCTAATAAAGACATACCTGAGACTGGGTAATTTATAAAGGAAAGAGGTTTAATGGACTTGTAGCTCCATATGACTGGGGAGGCCTCACAATTATGGCAGAAGACAAAGGAGAAGCAAAGGAATGTCTTACATGGTGGCAGGCAAGAGAGCATGTGTAGGGAAACTCCCCTTTATAAAATCATCAAATCTCATGAGATTTATTTACTATCACAAGAACAGCACAGGAAAAACCTGCCCCCATGATTCAATTACCTCCCACTGGGTCCATCATCCCACAATGTGTGGGAATTATGGGAGCTACAATTCAAGATGAGATTTGGATGGGGATGCAGCCAAACCATATCATATACTAAGTGAATGAAGCAGAAATTAATTGAAATTAAATAATGTCTGTAACAGAGTGCCCGTTACATGGTGGGTGCTCAATAAGTATTAGTTATATAAGTAAGTTTATGCATCGTTTTCTCTTTTAATTGGTATTTATGGAGTACTTACTATGTGCTTCACCTGGGCCCTATGTGCTCCCTGAAAAGCTTTCTGTGTTTCCTCAGTAACTACTCTCTCCCATTCTGCATAGAGCTTTTTCAAATTATCTTACCTTTCATAAGACCAGTTCTCTGACTTATCACCAGCCCCCCATACCCAGTCATAGCATAAAATCCGGCCTACTAAATCACCAAGGAAAGGGAAAATACATCTAGTAATTTTTAAACTTTTTGTTACATTGTAGTTAATACACCAAAAAGATCACCCTTTGTAAGTCTAAATTGAGATGACTTATAGGAAATGTGTACAGTTGTACAAACATCATTACTATCCAGTTCAAGAACACTTTTGTTATCAATAAAAGTTCACTTATGACCATTTTTTAACAGCTTTATTGTGGTATAATTGTAATGTAATAAACCATGTGTGCTTTAAAAAGTGTACAATTTGATGTTTTGACATACATTTAGACTTGTAAAACCATCCCTACATTCAAGATAATGAATATATTCATCACCCCTAAAAGTTTTTGTTTTGACCCTTTGTCATTCATCCTTCATACCCTGCTCACTACTTCTTATGCTCATGCAGTCATTGAACTGACTTCTATTCTTTTTCATTAATTTGCATTTCCTAGAGTTTCATATCAATGCAATCAGATATACCATGTATTTTTTCTGGTTTCTTTCACTCAGATAATTATTCTGAGATTCATTCACATTGGGTGTATCAATAGTTCCTTCGCTTTTATTACTGAGTAATATTCCATTGTATGAATATGTCACAACTAACCTTTCATCAATTAATGAGCAGTTACGTTGTTTCCAGTTTAGGGGTATTACAAATAAAGTGTCAACAGACATTCAGGTAAAACTGTTCACATGGTGTCTTAATCTGTTTTGTGTTGCTTTAAAAGAATATCAGAGACTGAGTAATTTATAAAAAAATAAGTTTATTTGGCTTACAATTCTGCAGGCTGTGAAGTACAAGAAGCATGATGCCAGCATCTGCTTGGCTTCTGGTGAGGGTCATGTGTCAGTCAAAACATGGTGGAGAAGGCCAAAGGAGAAGCAGACACATGTGAAGATAGAGGACCTGAAGGACGTCCTGGCTTTAAAACAACACACTCTCATGGGAACTAATCCATTCTCAGAGAAGAAATCCAGCCTTTCAAGAACTCAGTACCATGAGAATGGTACCAAGCCGTTCATGAAGGATCTGTCCCCATGACCCAAACACCTCTCACCAGGCTTCACCTCTCAACACTGCCACATTGAGGATGTCATGAGTTTTGATGGGGACAAACAAACCTCATCCAAACCACAACACATGGACATATATTTTCTTTAGTCTTTGCTAAATACATAGTAGTGGACTGGCTGAACCATATGATATGTATATGTTTAGCTTTTTAAGTAACTAAAAAACTGTCTTCCAAAGTGGCTGTGCAATTTTACATTTCAACTGGGAGCATATGAGTGTTCTAGTTCCTCCACATTCTCATAACACTTGGTAAGGTCAGACTTTTTAAATTGTAAACACTGTAATAGCTATGTAGTGGTGTCTCACTGGGTTTTAGTTTGCATTCCCCCAATTACTGAAGATGTTGAACATATTTTGATGTGCTTACTTGACATCTGTTCAAATCTTTTGCCCATTTTTAATTTGGTTGTTTATGTTATTTTTGTTGTATTTTGAGAGCTCTTTATATATTATAGATATATATACTTTATCAGATACATGCTTTGAAAATAGGTTTTACCCAGTTTGTGGCTTTCTTTCCATTCTATTATCATTGTTTTTTGAGGAGCACCTTTTTACTACTGGTGAAATAGATTTAACAATTTGTTATGTTGTGGACTGTGCTTTTTATGTCATATCTAAGACATCTTCACATAAACCAACATCGTGAAGATTTTCTCCCATCATTTCTTCTAGAAATTTTATAAATTTAGATTTTACAATTGGAGTTTTGGTCTATTCTGAGTTGAGTTTTATGGTATGATATATGGCCCCAACTTTAATTTTTGCATATGGGTATACAATTATTTTGTTTAAGAAAGTCTATCCATATGTATACCTGTGCCATGTTGGTGTGCTGCACCCATCAACTCATCAGCACCCATCACTTCATCATTTATATCAGGTATAACTCCCCAGTGCAATCCCTCCCCCCTCCCCCCTCCCCATGATAGGCCCCAGTGTGTGATGTTCCCCTTCCCGAGTCCAAGTGAACTCATTGTTCAGTTCCCACCTATGAGTGAGAACATGCGGTGTTTGGTTTTCTCTTCTTGTGATACTTTGCTAAGAATGATGGTTTCCAGCTGCATCCATGTCCCTACAAAGGACGCAAACTCATCCTTTTTTATGGCTGCATAGTATTCCATGGTGTATATGTGCCACCAAACCTGCACGTTATGCACATGTACCCTAGAACTTAAAGTATAATAAAAAATAAAAATAAAAAAATAAAAATAAAATAAAATAAAAAGAAAGTCTATCCATTTCTGCACTGTCTTTTGCATCTTTGCAAAAAAAAAAATAAGTTGTCCATTCCTGTGTGGGTTTATGTCTACACTTTCTATTTTGTTCCACAATCTATTTATCTATCTTTACATCAATACTAAGGTGTTTTGATTATAAAGAGGTAGTAGTCCTTCAATTTCATTCTTCTTTTTCAGAGTGGTTTTGAATATTTTAGGTTCTTTTCATTTTCATATTTCATATTCCATATAGCATTTTCTTGTCCATTTTTACAAGAAAAACCAGCCGTGATATTGACTAGTATTACATTGAATCTATACATCAATTTGGGAATAAATGATACCTTAATAACATCAAGTCTTTGAACCAGTTAAGATACATCTCTTCATTTACTTAGGTCTTCATTAATTTTTCACCACAATATTTTGTAGTTCTCAGTGTACTGGTCTGATATGGTTTGGCTCTGTGTCCCCACCCAAATCTCACATCAAATTGTAATCCCCATGGGTCAGGGGAGGGACCTGATGGGAGGTCATTGGATCACAAAGGCCGATTTCCCCCTTGCTGTTCTTCTGATAAGGGGTGAGTTCTCATGAGATATGCTTGCTAAAAAGTGTGGCACTTCTTCCTTCGCTCTCTCACTCCTGCCACCATGTGAAGAAGGTCCTTGCTTCCTCTTCAACTTCTGCCCATGATCATAAGTTTCCTAAGGCCTCCCAGCCATGCTTCTTGTTACCTGTGCAAAACTGTGAGTCAGTTAAACCTCTTTTATTCGTAAATTACCCAGTCTCAGGTAGTTCTTTATAGCAGTGCGAAAAAGGACTAATACAAGACCTTTCATGTGTTTTGTTAGATTTATCCTTAAGTACTTCGTATTTTATGCTCTTGTAAATGATATTTTTAGTTTCAATGTTCAATTTTTTTATTGCTTATATATGAAAACACAAATAATTTTTGTATCTTGACTTTGTAGATCTCTACCTTGATAAATGTGCTTATTAGTTCTAATAGGTTTTTGAAGATTTCATCTAATTTTCTAAACAAGTAATTATGTCATTTATGAATAAAGAGAGTTCTACTTCTTCTTTTCCAGACTCTGTGCCTCTTCATTTTCTTACCTGACTTCACTGCCTAGAACCGCCAGTCCAATGTGGAATAAAAGCGTGAGTGTAGACATTCCTGTCTTCCTCATCTTGTATCTTGTTTGTGTGTATGTTTATATGTGTGTGTGTGTAAGGGGAGCCCTTCCTTCCTTCCTTCCTCCTCCTCCTCCTTCTTCTTTTCTTTTCTTTTCTTTCTTTCTTTCTCTTTCTCTATCTTTCTTTCTCCCCTTCCTGCCTTCCTTCCTTCCTTCCTTCCTCCTTTCCTTCCTTCCTCCTTTCCTTCCTTCCTTTCCTCCCTCCCTCCCTCCTTCCTTCCTTCCTTCCTTCCTTCCTTCCTTCCTTCCTTCCTTCTTTCTTACCTTCCTTCCTTCTTTCTTACCTTCCTTCCTTCTTTCTTGCTTCTTAGAGATGGAGTCTTGCTCTCTCACATAGCTCACTGCATCCTCAACCTCCTGGGCTCAAGCAAGCCTCCCACCTCAGCCTCCCAAGTAGCTGGGACTACAGGCATGCACCACCATGCCAGCTAATTTTTTAGTTTTTTGTAGAGACAGGTGTCTCCCTCTGTTGCCCAGGCTGGCCTCAAACTCCTGGCCTCAAGTGATCATCCTGCCTCAGCCCCCCAAAGTACTTGGATTACATGTGTGAGCTACTGCATTCAGAGAGTTTTTCGTTGTTAAATACAGTGTAAGCTGTAGCATCATATTTATAAATGTGCTTTATAAGGTTGAGAAAATTTTCTTTCATTTCTAGTTTTCTCCAAGTGCTTATCAGGAATGGATGTTGGGGTTTCTCAAATGCTTTTTCTGCTTCAATGGAAATGATCAAATGATTTTTCATTAAGGTTTGCTAATATGGTAAATTACATTGATGACTTTTGACTGTAAAATGGCTGGGCATGGTGGCTCATGCCACCTGTAATCCCAACATTTTGGGAGGTTGAAATGGGAGGATTGTTTGAGGCCAGGAGTTCAAGACAAGCCTGGGTGAGATAGTGAGACCACCATCTCTACCAAAAAATAAATAAATAAATAAGCAGCCCTGAATTCCAGGGATAATACCTAGCTGACTATGATCATCACATATTCCTTTAATTATTTTAATATAGTTTTATTTAATTTTTTAACATATTTATAACACCTGCTTTAAATGCTTTGTCTGCTAAATATAACATTTGAGCCCATTCAGAGTAACTTTCTATTGCCAGGGTTTTTTTGTTTTTTCCCATTTTGTTGTGTCATAAGTTTTGGTTGTAAAGTAGATATTTTAGATAGTGTTTTATAGCAATTCTAGATTTTGTTTTAATTACATGAATTTTTTCTGGAGAGTTGCCTGGCTTTAGCATTGTAATTTGTCATCTCATGGCAAGCAGCCGCTGAGTTCTGTTTAATTTTTTTGTTCTTATTTTTATTTTATTCTGGATTCCTATTAAGTCACCCCTGTATCTGCATATCTTAGTGATCAGGCAATGGTATGGCCAGAGATTGTTTTAAAAAAACCTCAAGCCTGTGAGGCTTCTACACTCAGTCGACCAATTAATCCATCAATCAATCTGTGTGTGAAATGTGGAGCACAGTAAACATTTCAGTCAATTCTCAAGCCTACCTTCATTTTTACTTTTCTCTGAGTTCTCCTGGGTCTCTCCCATACATGTGCATATTTTCCCAGTCACACAGGATATATGAAGCCCTACTGTAGTGCATTCATTTTCAAAATATCTTTATTAAATTCCTGTCTGATCCTCTGCTTGCCCCACTGTAACCTCAAACGTGGGCAACCAAATGAACAGATTTTACCATTTTATTCCTAATGAGTATACAACTTTTAACTAGTAATAACCCAGCTTTTCACCATCTGACCCAAATGGAATTCACCCACTGGGAGAAAAGCTGTTAAATTGCTTTGGTCGGCACATACAGTAAAACTATCCTTCTCACCTTGGGAGCTGAGGGAGATTAGGGGGTGGGCTGGATGGAAGCAGCCCCATGCAGGGACACAGATTCTTTTATGCACAGATCTAGCAGCTTTTCAAGGTTAAACACTTATTAATGAGTTGTTTACCTTAAGTATATTTTGAGAGCCCCAAAATTGTTGTTTTTGACAATTTTGTCCAGTCTTATTCTTGTATTTGGCAAAAAGGATTAACCAAATTCTTCAAGTCACCATAACCAGAATTTCCACTCCATCAGGTGTAATTTTCCTCATTTTCTTTCAACTAAACCTAAAAACTTTGTTGTATTCACTCTCTTATTAGTTAGTTATTGCTGCAAAACAAATGACACCAACACTTAGTGCTTAAAATTGTATTCATTTATTTAACTCTTCTTACTCTGGTGAGCAATTTAGTCTTAGCTCAGCTAGCCAGTTCTTCTGATCTCTGCTGGAATCATTTATATTCATGTAGTCAACTGATAGATTGACTGGGAGCTGGATTTTTTTAAGATGGCCCCAGATAAGATGTCTCATCTCTTCTGTATGTGGTCTGTCATCCTCCAGCCAATTGCCCCAGGATTTCAAATGTCAGCTGAGTAAGTTTCCAAGAGGGAAAGCAGAAGTGTGCAAGGCTTCTTTAGGACTATACTCAGAATTAGCAAAATATCATTTATTCCACATTTTATTAGTCAAACGGTTGTAGGAAAATCTGGGTTCTTTTCACATGACCAGGAAAGATTAGGCTTGCAGATACTTTGAAGGGTGAGGGGAAATAGAATTTATTGGGCAAGCAAGGAAAAAGAGAGAAAAACTTTCAGCAGAGTGAGAGGGAAGCCTGTTAACTGGCTCTTGCTCCACCATACAGGAACTCAAGAGACTGGGCTCCTCTGCAAATGACGTGACATTCCATGGCTCCATCCTGTTCTCCCAGTGTGCAGGCCGGTTGGAGTGCCTTTGGGGCCTGCAGTCCGGTTTTTCAGTCTTCAGGCTGTTTTAGGCTTGAAGGCGGGGTTTTGCTGGGCAGCCCTTGGCTGCCTCCTGTCTCTACCATTCCCCCTTCTAAAGAAGTACATCTAACTGTCCTTAGAGTAAGAATAAAGGTAAGGATGAAGACCGATATTAACTTCTTCCTGCTGACAGGGGGTGCTGTTTTGGGAAAATGGCAGTCAGATCTCGCTCGGAGAGAGGTGTCATTGTCTGAGGCTCCTGTTGCATGACCATTTGGACTTTGATGACCCGAAGGTGAGACAAGACAAACCAGGTTATTTGAAAACATATCAAAATGAAACAAGGGCAAGTGAAGACAGCTTAGAAATTCTGAGGCTTGTTACCAGTTTGCACGGGGAGAGGGAAGCCAATAACTGGACTGGTAAAAAAAAACTTTTACCCTTTTGATGGCATGTCAGGCTTCTGGGTTCCCTTCCCCTGAGCCCAACCCTAAGCCAACCAGTTTAAGGTTTGGGAAATTAACTTTTCCTATTTTGGAGGACGCATCCAAGGGGAGTGTCCCATAGTATGGAGACACAATTACCTATCAGTGAAGAGAAGAAACAGGAGGAGAAAAGAAAGAAGAAAGCATTTTTTTCAAAGGAGTCCCAGGGTTTCGGCATGCATTTGAAAGGGGTGTGGGATGCATTTGAAAGGGGTACAGACTGAAGATGGATGGTTACTCATCTAGTAAGAGGGGAACAGGTATCCCTTGTTCCCTTCTCTTCCCAGCAAATACACAGGGTACATGAGGGAGAGAAAGTGAGGCACTCCTCTTTCTTTCCTCCATCCTTGTATCCCCGAGTCCCAGTGACCACAACAGGTTGCCACCCATGAGTGCCAATGCAGCTTGCACCCATGACGCATGGAGGGCCTACAGAATAGGAATTATCCACTCTCACCTGTGCCTCTATCCCCCCTACTCTCAGTAGCCTTGGAGTTCGCTAGACCTCACTTATGCCATGGATACCAGCATGACATCTATGCATGAAATGCGAGGCTTGGCTTAATCAGCAGGAATTAGCCAAACTCACCTGCACTGTACCTTTAACCTCTGTTATCAACTGCCTCTGGATCCCTCAGATACAATTTTCTTTCCTAGGGCTTTGACCCAAAGCTTGGAATTAAGATTGGGACCAAAATGTGTCTTGGGGAGATTGCATGGATTCCTTATCATCAGCTGAATGCTAAAGTGAAGCTGTGGAATTGAGTCCTCCTCAAACAAGGTAGAGAAAAAGATGTCTCATGACATGCCCAGACAACCTGTGGCTATAGTTACGCTTGCTAAGATTTGGGTGCATGATGCTTGGCTTTGGTTAGCTCCCTTGGTCTTACTTTCCGAAAAAGGAAACCTCTGGGTAATGGACACCCTATTTATTCCCATTACCTGGCAGGATTTGCAAGATAATTGCTCAGAACAAGAATATTGATCCAGATTTCTACAGTACCCATCTCTTTTGTTCTTTCTGAGCTTGTTGGTTCACAGGAACAAGCAGTGTTGGTCTAAAATGTAGGCAAAAAGTTAAAAACAGCTAATAAGTCTAGAATTTAATGACAAATGTATGATAAGTTTTGAAACACAATTTCTGTCTCTCTAGTCCTAATTTTTGTTAAAAGAAATCATGATAGGACTGAGTTGTTTGCAAAATAGACTTTAGTCTTATACTTGGCCTGATTATTTGCCTAAAATGCAGCAAGAATAACTATTTCTACATAGGCCTTTTAGATGGGCTTTGATGGAACTCGGTTCCACAAGGAAACTCAGATAAGACCTTTTAAAGCTGAGCCCAACCATGGGTTTGTGTCCTCAAATACATGTGAGTTGGGTGATCCTCTCCTCTTAAGGTCCCAAGATAAACTTGGAGCTCCTGGGCCTGTTAGAAAGTGACATTCTTTACTGACCACAAGTAAGGAACACTATACAGGGACTGCATAGATGAGGGTATGAGGGCAGTTTCCCCAAGGGGCTTTTATCAGCTTTGCAAATTGAACTTGACTCTTTAAAGGGGAGCTTACCCTTCCAGTCAAAGCCTTGATAAAGCAACCAGTTTCTTCACTTGTGTTCTGGAGCAAAAGAAAATGGATTCTTATTACACTGATCCAAACAGCTACATTACCATAACTTAAGAATACTCACGGAGAGTTTCTAAATTCTAGAGGAACCAGTCCAAGAGAAACAAACAAGCTCCAAATTCTGTTCACAGGAGCATATCTTACTCAATTATTAAGGGCCATAAATAGTTCAAAATAAGTTTCCTTGACTCTGAAAAACAAAACAAGGATCAGCAGTATTCCAAGCAAAAATAAAAAAGGTTGCTTCAATTTTCTGAGTTCATTCTGTTGGCTCTTGTTTTGCTTGATATTCATGAACATTTCAGTTCTTCATGAGTCCCATATGTTTTTCCTTTATTCCAATGTCACAGTCTCCAAAGTTATGAGAAACCTGTATTTGAGTGTACTTGTCAAAGTTCTATAGCTTATTATAAACCATTTTTTGAAAAGGATTAAAACAAGACAACAATTGTCTGTGAATAACAAAATGTCTGGGGTAGTTACAGTTAGAAACACAATTGACAAAGAAGTTTGGTTATCTCTGTCGTTTATAATAACTTAAACATAATTATGATTGACAGCATTACACTTTAGACATTAGAATTTTGGGCTGGGAACAGTAGCTCAAATCTGTAATCCCAGCACTTTGGGAGGCTGAAGCAGGCAGATCACTTGAGGTTAGGAGTTTGAGACCAGCCTGCCCAACATGGTGAAACCCCATCTCTACTAAAAATACAAAAATTAGCTGGGCATGGTGGCATGCGCCTGTAATCCCAGCTACTCAAGAGGCTGAGGCAGGAGAATCACTTGATCCCGGGAAGCAGAGGCTATGCTGAGCCAAGATCATGCCAATACACTCCAGCCTGGATAACAGAATGAGACTCTGTCTCAAAAATAAAATAAAATAAAAAATAAATAGACATTAGAATTTTGGGAATCCCATACAATTTTGGAATGTATATTGGTGTTATTCTCCAAAATATAACTTAAAGAAGATTGAACCTTATTTTGCAATCTCTTGTAACTAAAAATGTCAAATAATCCTGTTTACCTCTCTTCTCTGAACATTCCAGGGGCCCTTCTGAAGTATCTGAAAAGCTAGGTGTCAAGAAAGACAATTTTGAAACTGATGTTTGATTTTGGGAAGCCTGTTAAATATGTTAGAGGTTTGAAACACTTGGTGTTATGAAATAGAATTCCAGATTGCCATAAATTATTTATTTTCCCAAAATAATGACTCAGAAATGTTTAAAAAGCAAAACAACCTTTCATAATCCTTTACAAATTTTGCTAAAGAGCAGATTAGTGCCTTGGGAGTACCTTGTTTTGCTTTTCTTTTAATCCTTAATTTACAGAAAAACCATGTAATACCCTTCTGAATTTAGTCAATATGTTCACACAGAGAATTTCTCTTGCAAGATTAATTTTTACAATCCTTTCTCCACTTGTTTGAACCTTTAGCTTTATCTTATCTAATTTAAAACAATTCTTTAACCGTAGGCAAGAATTTACATTTTTATGCCTTCTTATAGCCTTTTATTAAAAACACATTTTATGTTCTTATACACCTCACATGTAAATCTATTTCCAGTAGTCTTAATTACATTTCATAATGGTAACTCTTAGCAATTTTTAACTTTAATGTAAAACTTGATAAGTTGTTTTAATTATATGCTAAGTACAGCCAAGGTTTGACTCCTTCCAGTAGAATTAAGGGTGTGGTTAGTTCCACATGTCCCCAGGCTTTACCAAGTTGAGCAGGCCTTACCAAGTTGAACAAAAACCAAAAAGCAGTGTATAATCTTAAAACACTTAGCAAACCTTGCATCTTACCTGCATAATTTAGTTCACCTATTTATATTTTAATGACATCTGCATTTTACCAATAATCTTTATAGCTGTTTTTATTTCTCAAAGATTAAAGTCACATGAACTAAAAGGTACCATTTTTATCTTACCTTTAAAAAATATTTGATCCAAGTGCTTATCTTCCTTTAGGCCAAATTAATTAGAGTTATTTTTACAGATATCACATATACAACACATATATAACTACACAGACAGGCAGAAAAAAATCCAGTTGCCATAAGATCTTCCATCAGAGGAGAGGGATCTACCCACTTTTAATTCCTAGGGTTCTTATGAGGAAAACAGAGGTCTCTCGACTCATACATGCATTGAGTGGCAAGGCAAAATCAAGAAAAATAATTCAGCTAACTGAGAAAAAAAACCCTTTTTCCAGCAAAAGAAGGTCCAAGAAAAGAAAACATAAAGACCTTTCAAATATAACCATAACTTGGATATACACTTTTAATGAAGTTGAATGCTCCTTAAGAAAATCATTTTAGGCCAGGCATGGTGGCTCATGCCTGTAATCCCAGCACTTTGGGAGACTGAGGTGGGTGGAAAATGAGATCAGGAGTTCAAGACCAGCCTGACCAAAATGGTGAAATCCCATCTCTACTAAAATTACAAAAATTAGCCAGGTATGGTGG
>NC_045445.1:97622812-97623259 GCF_002776525.5 Piliocolobus tephrosceles | reverse complement strand
GTAATCCCAACTACTCAGGAGGCTGAGGCAGGAGAATAGCTTGAACCTGGGAGGTGGAGGTTGCAGTGAGCCAAGATCACACCACTGCACTCCAGCCTGGGTGACAGAGTGAGACTGTGCCTCAAAAAAAAAAAAGAACTCTGGGTGCGGTGGCTCATGCCTGTAATCCTGGCACTTTGGGAGGATGAGGCAGGTGGATTACCTGAGGTCAGGAGTTCGAGAGCAGCCTGACCAACATGGAGAAACCCTGTCTCTACTAAAAATACAAAAATTAGCCAGGCTTGGTGGCACATGCCTGTAATCCCAGCTACTCGGGAGACTGAGGTAGGAGAATTGCTTGAACCCAGAATGCAGAGGTTGCTGTGAGCCGAGATGGTGCCATTGCACTAGAGCCTGGGAAACAAGAGTGAAACTCCGTCTCAAAAAAAAAAAAAAAGAAAAAGAAAA
>NC_045445.1:97619211-97622712 GCF_002776525.5 Piliocolobus tephrosceles | reverse complement strand
AAAGAAAGAAAGAAAGAAAGAAAGAAAGAAAAGAAGAAGAAGAAGGAGGAAGGAAGGAAGGAAGGAAGGAAGGAACGAAGGAAGGAAGGAAGGAAGGAAGGAAAGAAAATCATTTTAACTCTCTTATTATCTGACTTCAGCCATGCCAATCAGCCAATATTTCTGGCTTTCAAACTTTGCTAAAGGCTCAGAGAAAGGACATTCCAAGGTGGTTCATGGAGGGGAGGGGAATCAACAAACAGCAAAAGGTCATGCAGGTATCAAACCAGAAAGGACTCATTCCCCAAGCCAGGATTGAATCTGGACCACGGCAGTGAGAATGCCAAATCCTAACCACCAGAACATCAGGGAGAGAAGCTTAATTGTTGTTGGATGAAGCTGGACTCTGGAAAAGGAGAATCCACCAGATGCATGGTGGAGAACACAGACCAGCTTGCTTTTGGGCACCCTTGGGCCATGTATTCCAGCCCTGGCTGCAAGGGGAGTATGGGGGCCACCATTCCCCACTCCATCCCGTACACACCTGCAGCCACTGGGATGTGCTTCTACCCTCAGAAGAGATCCGACGAGAAAAAAGGCTTAGAAGCAAAAGATATAAAAAGGTTTTTTGTTTTGCATGATACTCACCTTTCCTCAAGTCCCATTTTGGGTGCCAAAAAATGTAGGAAAATCCGGGTTCTTGTCACACAACCAGGAAATATTGGGCTTGCAGACACTTTGAAGGCTGAGGGAAACAAAATTTATTGGGTGAAAAAGGAAAAAAAGAAAAACTTTCAGCAGCATGAGAAGGAAGCCTGTTAACTGACTCCTGCCCCACCACACAGGAACTGGAGGGGCCAGGCTCCTCCCCACTGTAAATGGTGTGGACTTCTGTGGCTCCACCCCATTCTCCCAGTTCACAGGCCAGTTGGAAATTCTCAGGGACTGGCAGTCTGGTTTTTCAACCTTCGGGCTGTTTTAGGTCTGAAGACAAGGTTTTGACAAGGCAGGGCACAAGGGTGCCTTGGCTGCCTCCTGTCTATCAAAACCAAGTCACAAGACTAGTATAAAATGGAGAAAGCAGGCAAAAAAAAAAAAAAAAGATGCTGACTTTGTTTATAGGTAGTTCCAAGAAAAATCGTCATGATGGATGGATTTGTCCCTGATGTGTTTGCATTTCCAGACACCCCTTATTTATTTGTAAGTATGAAAATTATTTCCTTGCCAAATATGGATGTTTTATGTCACTCGATATTTTCCTTCTACTAAATAATGATCAAGAGTCATAATGATAAACATGATTAATTTGTAGGTCCTGATTACATTGCTGCTACAATGTTTATTTTTGGTCCAATTTTATGGATGAAGAAAATATGATTTATCGAGTAATTGCCCCAAGGTTAAGAAATAGGTAAGCATAGATTTAAATCCATGTATGTCTTTTCAGATCTTGTGTTCTTTCCATACTTCAAGTTAATATATTGAGAGTTCTAAGAAAACTATCACAGTTGCAGCCCATTTCAGGGAGTGGGTGGGCTAGAGGTAACATATAGAAATGAAAACTGTCATATTTCAGTTCCTGATGCACAGTTTTCATTTACTACTGTTCATCACACACAGCCTTATCTGGGTGAAAAGCACAAGTAAAAGCTTGAAATTTCACTTGATGGTACTTGATGAAGGTTTATTATTATAACCATCTGGAATGCACCAAGGTCTAATTATGGTTCAAAGGTCAGTCAAAGTAAAGTCTGATAGCATAATTGATATATGCAGTTCAAAAGATTACAGATTAAGTTTTTTCTTTCTCAGTCTACCAGATTATTGGGTTGGAAAACATATTTTTTCTTTGTTTGACTAATTTTCAGTGTTGCAGTCGTCCCTTGGTATATGCAGGGGATTGGTTCCAGGACCACCGCCCACCCCACTCCACACATACTCAAGTCCCCCAGTCAGCCCTATGGAATCTGCTTATATATTAATAGTTGGCCCTCCTTATACACAAGTTTCTCGTATCTCCCAGATACTGTAATTTTTATCTGCTTTTGGTTGAAAGAAATATACATATAAGTGAACCCATGCAGTTCAAGCCCATGCTGTTCAAGCGTCAACTGTATTTAGTAGTATTTTTTAGTTGTGAAACTGTAAAGTCATAAATGTATTAAGGAAATTACCCAAAGTCAAGCAACCACTCATAACATTTCAGAGATATCTGTTCAGTCATTTTTCTGTCTATAGTAGGTGAATGTTTGTATATTTTATATTAGCATGTATACACTCTTTCATTTTCACCTTAGATATTTTAGTTCACTTTTCTGACTAAAAACATAATAATTTTAAAAATTAAAAAGCAGGCCAGGCGTGGTGGCTCATGCCTATAATCTCAGCACTTTGGGAAGCCAATGTGGGAATATCACTTGAGGCCAGGAGTTCAAGACCAGCCTGCGCAACATAATGAGACCCCATCTCTACAAAAAAAATTTAAAATTAACCAGACATAGTGGCATGCACCTGTAGTCCCAGCCACTGAGGAGGCTGAGGTGGGAGGATTGCTTTTGCCCAGGAGGAAAAGGCTGCAGTGAACTTTGATTATACCACTGCACTCCATCCTGGGCAACAGAGAGAGACTCTGTCTCAAAAAAAAAAAAAAAAAAAAGTAAACACTAAAGAAGATATAGGGGAAATATAGGGGAAAAGAAGAGTAAATCATCTATATAGGGTCCTCCCAAATTAAAATACATATTAACCATCATGATACTGGTTAAACAAATATTTATTATTCATAAGCAATTTGATTGTATGTCTAGAAAAAGGAAGACAATTGACTGTGAAAATAACTGTCTTAGAAAAAGTGCCTAATAAATTGTCTATGTACACAACAAATATTCACAAATTGATATTCCTCAATATACCATAAATAATTAGTTGTTGACACTAGCCATAAAAACATAATGTTTAGGAATTATATGAAAGAAATGTGGGTCCTGTATGAGGAAAATTATTAAATGGAGTGAAACTAAGTGGTGATTTGAATAAATTGAAATATTTGCTTTAACTGGATTTGAAGGCTGAATTGTAAATCTATTAGTATTTGATACACTCAATAGATGTTCCAAAGGTATTCAGTAATAATTAAACACCTATTCTCATTTTTGAAAATATATACATTTAAAGTAGATTCTAGTAGGCTATACTGAGGTGATTTTTTTCCTGTAAAAAAAGCACAGAATGGTTTTATACAACCAGAGGAAATTTCATTAAAATCAAGACCAAGACAAATATGTTAATTATCCCTAGTATTACTTAATATTGCTTTAGAAATTATCTTCACTGTAAAGAGATGTTAAAAAGAAATAAGTTCTGTAACTTTTGAAAAGGTGAAGACAAAGTTATCAGTGCTTATGGCAATCATTAAAAAATCAGGAAACAACAGGTGTTGGAGAGGATGTGGAGAAATAGGAACACTTTTACACTGTTGGTGGGATTGTAAACTAGTTCAACCATTATGGAAAACAGTATGGC
>NC_045445.1:97511776-97559211 GCF_002776525.5 Piliocolobus tephrosceles | reverse complement strand
ACGCCCGGCTATTTTTTTGTATTTTTAGTAGAGACGGGGTTTCACCATGTTAGCCAGGATGGTCTCGATCTCCTGACCTCGTGATCCGCCCATCTCGGCCTCCCAAAGTGCTGGGATTACAGGCGTGAGCCACCGCGTGCGGCCACATATTTAATTTTTTAATTATGTAATACTTTCACAGAATTTTAAAAAATCAGCAAATAACAAAAGGTATAGATTAAAAAGTCCCCATCCTGCCCCAGGATCTTGCATCCCTAGCTCCCTAGTTCCCATTCCTAGATTAGGAAATTCAACATTCAAATGAATAAAGCAAGTTTCTCATGATACAGTGTGTATATGAAGAGGCAGGGATGCTGTATTAGCAAATAAGCTCAATATATTATCGTCAGAGCTAGGAGAGAAATCTGTTCTTCATGTGAATCAAGCTTTCTCTGACTTGTTCAGGGCCTCAGATATACTGTTCTCACTAACTGGAAAATTGCCCTCCCCTTTCCACCTGGCTGTCTTTTTAATGTCCCTTCAAGTCTCAGCTGATAAATCTCTTCCTCCAAGAGGCCACCGTAAACTAGCAGGGATTTCCATCCTGTGCTATCTCAAAGCACTCTGTATTTCTTGTATCTCAGAGAGCACATATACCCTTTGCTGTAGCTTCTTTTTTCTTTTCTGTTTCTTAGCAAACAGCACAAACCTAGCATGAAGCTTGTTCATTTCTGCATCTTAGAATCTAACATGATGCCCAGCCAGCAGGTTTGGGAAAATCTATCTCATTTGGGTCACAAAGACCAATACAAAAACTTTGTTCCCATCATTTCCTCATCATCCAACATAGATTAGAGCTATTTGAAAGGCACAAATAAAGGAGTTGACTTTTTAGTGGATGGAAAATGGTAAAAGTTTATTACTAATATCTGAAGTGGACTAAGATGTTACTCAGGGTTAAAAAATGTATTTAGAAATAGAATTTGAGACTTCTGGAAATGGTTTCCTTACTCTTAAAAAGAGACATAAAGGGTTGGGAGCGGTGGCTCACACCTGTAATGCCAGTACTTTGGGAGGCTGAGGTGAGCAGATCACGAGGTCAGGAGTTCGAGACCTGCCTGGCCAAGATGGTGAAGCCCCATCTCTACTAAAAATACAAAAATTAGCTGGGCACAGTGGCAGGTGCCTGTAATCCCAGCTACTCAGGAGGCTAAGGCAAGAGAATTGCTTGAACCCGGGAGGTGGAGCTTGCAGTGAGTCGAGATCGTGCCACTGCCCTCTAGCCTAGGCAACAGAGCAAGACTCCGTCTCAAAAGAAAAGAAAAAAAAGACCTACAGGAGAAAACAACCTTTTTCTTTTCTTTTTCTAATTAAGAAAACACATTGATTTTTCTATTACTCAAGGTTTAATCAAATAAACAAAACCAGCAGGAGATACACATATATACACACACACACATTCAAGGGACTGGCTTACATAATTGTGGGGGCTGGCTATGTAAGTCCGAAGTCCATAGACTAGCCAGTCAGGAAGTAAAGATCATGAGTAGGCTAGAGCCTCCTCAGGTATGGGATGAAGGTGGTTTCTACAGGTACAAGTGTCTCTTTTCCCAAAGAAGGCCTAAGCCCCTTTTTAAGGCCTTCTAACTGATTAAGTCAGGCCCACCCAGGACAATTCCTCTAACTCAAAGTCAACTGATTAGGGTATTCTAGTACATCTGGAAAATTCCTTTGCAGCAGAAGCTATATTCATGTTTAAATAACTGGGAGTAGTGTGTATAGAACACACTAGAACAGTAGAATGGCTGCTACTTCCCTTCCATCTTCTAATTCATTCAAGAGATTATCTCTAGTAGTCCACCTATCAAGAAACATTATAGAAAGTTAATTCTGGGGAATATAATTTTGCCTACCCAAGTTGACACACCACAGTGTGTTATTATATCCTCCACAGAATGCACCATCCAGGACTTTTCCCAGAACTTGATGAGAGGTAGACTTGTTTTGGGAGATGAGCAAAGGAATTATGAAAGTTTATTTCTTCTTTGTTTTAGGCAACCTTCTTTTTATACTGGAAGCAGTTGTGCCTAGAATTGATGCCTGGAAGTCTTATTGCAAAGAAAACATTCTAACCGAAGAATCTTTTGATGTCAGAGGGCTCATTTCCTGGAACTCCTACAGACAGAAATCTTCTGACTTCAGGAAACCCAGACACGTTGAAGAGAAGTCAGCCAAGATGCGGGCTTCCCAAATAACCTATCCAGAATAGTACAGTTTCTTCCAATACCCACTGGAGGTCACAACTTCACTGCTGATATCATCAGCCATTGTCCAGTGGGAATAGAAGTGAATCCTTTACAGCCTATTTTAAGTCCTCATAGCACAAAGTACATCAATATAAAATAGGTCCAGGACTTAGTTGTGTGGTCAAAAGGGATAAGATAGAAAGGACAATGATCCTTCTTCCATGATCTATATCATCACATCCTGACCTGTGACTGGACTAGAACCCCAGTGGCTCCCCCCATACTGATGTGAATGGCTCTTCTTGAAGCATGGCAGGTATGCTTGGGTGCCCAAGATTCCTGTCCAGGAAGAGCAGTAAGAGTAGTGTTAAACCTAGGGCCTCGTTGCAATTGGATTGATTGAACCCAAGCTGTAGCAGCGATAGTTTATTTATGTCCACTTACAAACTCTTGGCATTCAGAGAAAATGCAGGATTTCACTGCTCCTGGAGGGTGAGTTTGGAAATCTGCAATTGCACTATTTTTAGGCAGAACAGAGGAGGTTCTGTTTATTTTTGGTTAATTACTAATACTTTATATTGCCTCTACAGCCCCTCCCCCATCCATTTCCTCAGACATGGAAATTTTGCTGTCTCTGAACCCCTTCTTTGGGCACTGTAATACCAAAAGCCAGCACTAAAATACAGGGATCTTCCTTAGAATGCAGCAGGAAAAGAAAACAATTTCTTTCCCGTATCTCGAAAGGAGACACATATTAGTTTTATCATATAGTGGTAGTCAGCTATAGCACCTCTGCTATTTTTCAGATTTTTAAGAATTTTACAACTATTTGTTTTTCATTGTATTTATTTTTAGTTATATTCTATGACATGAAACATTAGTTTTCCATTCTTGATCATGATGTGGGGCTTCTTTTAAACTGTATTTAAACTTGAAGTTTATATGGTTTCAATGGAAATATTAATCAAATGATTCTTCAGGCGGTATTTGGATATGTTAAAAATCCTGAAGATGATACATGAATGACCAAGATCTGGGAAAAGCAACTTTGATTCACTGTGACAGTTACCATGTGCAATGCCTCAGTAAAAGGAGTCAAAGTTCTTCTTCCTCAGTACCTCATAACTCACCACAATAGTTGATCTGGTACCTGGTACACAAAGCTACACATTGGTACTAATAGTGGTGGCACTTGTTTTTCTCATTCCACACTGCGTTAGGGAGCTTGTTTTCCTATCAGTGTCACTACTAAGGTTAATTAATTAATTCAACAAATAGTCAGTATGCCTATTAGGTTTCAACTAATGACCTGTATGCCAGATCTGTAAATTTCAAGGAAATATGGTCTTTGTCCTATGTACAGAAACAGGGGAGCACAAAGAAGGGACATAGAGAAACAGGAGAGAAGCGAAATAGAGAAGATGTGGCTACAGAAGTTGGAGGAAAACCAGCAGGACTATCTCTTGTGAATACAAGAGTGCTTACCTGTACTTGACAATTCCATTGATCCCTGGGTTCACACCATCAAATATAACTATGTAAGCCTGAATGATACTTATGACTTTTACCTACAAAATAAAATATTCTAATTAGCATGCCTATATATACCCATTACTCTGCATGTGGGAAGCAATCAGTGAATTATTCAGTTCAGTCTCATCAGGAGGAAAATCACACTAACAGATACACTCAGATATATTAAGAAATCAAGAATTCAAGAATATACTGGCTCTGGAAATTATGAGAAGTATGGGGTTGAAATAACATAGACCCTTCTCTTAGTGAAGAAAATTGGAGTTGAAAGATGTCCTGTAGTCAGTTGTTTAAAAGATATTATTACCAATTAACATATAATCAGTACAATAACTACTAAACTTTATTGGGTGTGTAGAATATTCTGTATTCTTCATAGAATAAATGTTTACTGAAGACCCTCAGAGCACTAGGTTCTAGGTACTGCGGGTACACATGATGATTCAAGTTTGGTCCCAGGCTCAAAGAGCCCACAGTCTAATGGACACAGATAATTACAGTACTGATGTATGGGAAGCAGGAAAGCTATGAGAGCAGGGGATGTTGGGAAAACAGAGACGGGCCCCTTTAATTCATGTGGTCTCATTAGGGGGCTTGTTTAGGAGGTAGGTGCTATTGTTATCTCCATTTATCCGATGAGAAATTAACAGGGAGAATAGTACCTGGTTTATGGCAAGCACTTAATACACATTCCTTTAAGGAATAAGTCGATGTTAAGCAACTTGCTCAAGAAAACACAACTAGTTAGTGCTGGAGTTTTTCAACCCCAAATCTAACTGCCTCAAAGCCCTGTGCTGCTTCCAGTATGCTGATCTCTCTCTTTGCCAGTAATGTCACTCATATTGTGGAGAGCTACTCTCTCTCTCTGAGGATTCGACCTCCCATAGAGAGCAGTGAGGGAAGGGGCAAGTGCAGTTTCCAAGCCTTTTACATTGGATGAGGCACCGAACTTCCAGAGAAGATGCTTCTAATGTTGCTGTCATTTTCTGGGCTGTCTGGTCTTTCTACACTCATTAAAAAGTTAGGAAGGTGTACTGCATGCATCTGGGCTTCAGGAAAACTCCTTTTAGTGCTGGCTCAGAGGCTCCTGTCACATTATAAGGGTGCTGGGTCCTGCTGAATTTTTAGATTGTCTGGGAGGAAAGGGTGTTCCCAGGAAGATGGCTATCTCATCAGGAATGCCATGGCCTGCTCTGCAACTCTGTGGAAAGGATGCCATAATCGAAAACTGAGGTATTATCTCAGGCTGTGAAATGTAGCATGTCTAATTATAAATAAGCTTGTTAATTGTTTGCTTACCTGTTCTGCCCTCCTTGAAATGAAACTGTCCAGTCCAGGTCTAACTTCAAAGCCTTTTCTCTTTTCTGAAAGTAAGAGCTTCCAAAAATGTGGAACACAGAAAACTGGTGATATTCATAATAATTTTAGTGCTACTTGGACATTAAAATTTTAATAGTCATATATGTGTTTTATTTTTCAGTAAACATGTAGTATATCACAGCCACATCAAGATCTTTTTGTGGTGATTGGGGAAGAGCGTTGATATTACACACTCCACGGAAAATCACCACAACATTTCCTTTCAAGATCTCTGATCTTTCCCTCAGATTTCCTACCCTGTTGGCAATTGCCCAGTTTTTTTCTCACTGTTTAAATCTTTCATCCATTATCAGACTTCTTGTTTCCCCAAGAATAGAAGCCATCCTTCTGTCCTCCCCTTCTGTCATCTGTTTTTACAGAAGCAGAATCTAAGCTTGCGATTTGCATTCTTTCAACCAGAAACCATTTCTGCAATAAAGGACCCTCCTCAGAAAACAATCTTTGGCTGACAGCAGGATATTATAAACAATGAATTTTTTCTCTCTCAGAAAGCATACAAACAAATTTCCCCACCCCTAAAAGACAGAAATTCTAACTGCATTTCAAGAAGAAAAAAATGCCATACCTCATCTCATTGGGTGTCCTGAACATTTTGCCACAGGATCTGGGGAGAGGTCTCGGGATGAGAAGCTGGCTGATAGTGTTGAGATCATAAATTCCATGAAGCTGTGTTGGAGAGAATGTTGGTGGATAATTAAGCTGACAACAGCCTACGCTGCTTACTCAGCAGTCTGTGGGCTTTGGCATCATATGACTGTGGGTGTCCATCCTAAATCTGTGGCATAGCAGATTTGGGCATCTTTTCTAACTTCACTGATCTCAGTTTTCTCATCTTGAAAAATGGAAGTGGTATTATGCATTCTGAGTTGCTTTATGAGGATTGGATGAGAGAATACATATGAAGTGTTTAGTAGTGTGGAAATCTATTATTTATTCATTTTTATTTTAGTTTAATAAAAATGATGAAGAATAAAATATTTAATTGAAGTAAATTGATTTAAGTAATTTAAGGAAAATTTTCAATAAAAAAGTAAAAAAAAAAACCTTTTAAACATTTTATTGTATTTCTTTTTGAAGTTATCTTTCCTACCCTGATTGTCCACTTTTATAGTTGCGTATGTTACTTTAAGTTAATTTCAATTTTAAGTAATTCTGTTTCACTGAAAATATTAGGAAAAAATCAGCACAATGGTATCTATAATTGTAAAAAATCTTAAAAGTGGTGAATGCATGACTGAGTTCTGAGAAATGTTAACCCAAGTTATGTCCTGTGTTGTGCACTGTGCTAGCTGTGATGATGGATGACACCAAAAACATGAATCAGAATCCCCTGCTCCCTCAACACCTCATATGCAATGGAAAGCTTTATTTGACATCTAATACACAAGAGCCAAATTAAGGTACCTATTGTACTAATGCCATATTGGAAGATAGTTTTCTGTTGCTATGAGTAGCACAGTAAAATATCAATTAATTCAATAAATACTCGATAATGCTTATTGTATTTCAGTCTAGATTTCCTGAGGTCTAGTGGGTAAAAGCCGATGCATACACAGAACATAAAAATGGGACTGTAAGTGATGAATTAAAAGCCTTTGCCTGGCACATCAAAAAGACAACTACCAAGAAGAAGAAAAATTCAAATAGATTGAAAAGGAGTTACCACAGGAGTATGAGGAAAACCAGGAAAGTCATCTCCTTGTGAGTGTGAAAATGTTCACTTATGTTGACAGTTTCACCAGTCATTGGATTCACATATTTAATTCTGTCAAAATGGTATCTATGAATTTAAACTCTGACATAAAATAATACAATTAGTAGGCTTGTATTAACTCAACAAGTTTTTTTCTTCCAATAAGTATTTATTAAAGACTCATTGTGTATCACAGTTTGTATTTGAGAAAGTTTTAGCAAATCATCTAATGGGCTCTCACCCTAAGGCCAGAGCAGTGAATACAATAATAACGAGTTGACCAAGATTCATCAAGAGGCAAATATGTTAGGTGTGGAAGGTCTAGAGAGTTATAAACCCAGGGTACGAATGAAAGGCCCAAATCTGCCTTGAAATGAAGTTTGAATGTGGTAGTGGAATAGTAGCTATCCTTTACTGAGGGGTGGGTCACACAATAAACATTTACTGAACATGACTGGGCTTTTTGGACACGGAGAAGAACCAAGCCAAGGCTACAAAGTGCTTTTAGTCTAGTGGCCAGAAAGTTATACAGAAATGTAATTGCCAAACATTTTGATGAGAATACTGACAGGGCTGAGAAGATGAGTCACTGGAAACACAGAGGAAGGCCTCTAAAAACCAGGCTGAGGGTGCGTGGGTGTGATCAAGCTGTACGAAAGTTTAACTTGGTCAGGGACACAGAGCTAAATAGCAGTGTGGTCAGTTTTCATCACTGGATCAGCCTGATTCCAATGCTCTGTGCAGTTTATTCCAAGTTCACGCCTACAACAAGGCCATCTGTTTTCATTTGGAACTTAAAGGTGCACTTCCCCAGGCTCTGCTTTCACTTTCCATCATGCTTCCTTCTCCTTTCAGACTCACCATAAAGTGAAATAGTTGACCCCAGCCTGTTGGTTTCAGAGCAGCAATTTTGAGCTCTTTCTTAGCACTTTACAGCGATGGTCTTTTCTGCTGAGTGCTGAGATTTTTTAGGCATGAACCCTATTGGAAGCATCACACGTGTCTCATCAGGAAGGGCAAGTATATTTCAGAAAGTACAATATACGTGAAGTGTTGTCATAGTGAGTGGATAGAGGTCTGGCTTTGGAGACAGATAAATATGGATGCAAACCCCTGCTCCATTACCTACCACCCAAGTTACTGAACAGGTAGTTTCAGTAACTACCCTGTTTGCTCATCCGTAGAAAGCAGAGAAGGTAGGGATTGATAAATATCTCTCAGGGTAGGCTGGGAAAGAAAAATATGCACTCCTTGAGATTATCTGTCTATGTTTCTGACTGTTAGAGTGTGAACTCCCAGAGGACAGGGATGCCGTCTGAGTCATGTCTGTGCCTTAAAAACTCCAGAACCACATCCAACCAGAGCAGCCTCAGCACATTTTTCTTGTGCAGAGCTGAATCAGGCCTCAGCTGCTTCTGCTCCAAAGCGATGGTGCTTATTTTGAAGATCCTTTCTTGCATCCTAGAGGTCTATGAATACTACTCATATGCCAACTTTAATGAGAATCTCCACAGAGGAAGTTATATTTTGCTCCATTGTGACTTTTGCCATGTCTGTTTCCATTTGAATTTTTGAGCTACACTTGGATACAGCTGAACCAGAAATAATTTCTCGCTCTCTCTGCCATATTAAAATTTACACACAGGCAATTCAAGAGGCAGGTCTCAGGCCTTTAAAAGGTATAAGGCTTTATTGGCAGAAAGACTGGAATGTGAACAACAAAAGCTTTCCTTACTATATCTGCCAATAGCAAGCCATAATATGTCTATTTTAACCCTAATCCCATTGTGCTGTAAACAGTGGTAACGTGTTTGTCTTATTAACTGAACTGTGAGCTTCCAGAGGCCAGGAAATGTATTTATTCTTGTTTATTCCTCTTTTTATTCCCAGCACCCATGACAGTGCCAGGCACATAGAGGACATTCAATAAATGGTTTTTGAGTAAATGAATGAGAGAGCATTTGTGAATTTTATATAAGAACCATACAGAGGAGGTGGCAGGCTAAGAGTGGTTCTAAAGCAATGCTGATGTTACACAACTTGCAAGTGAGAAAGGAAAAAGCCTCTAGATCTGCTTGAATCCAGAAGCCTGCAGTCTTAGTTGCATTGGCTTTACTAGACTCTGGGACTCCCTGCAGCTTACCTTGGCCACTTTCTGTGGTACTCAGCATTCAGAAAGGAGCCCTGTTTAGGATGGACTTTGTGTCCAAGGCTGGTTCATAGATTAGATTACTCATGCAATAAGTAGTTATTATTCACTTAATATGATTAGCTATCCCTCTAGGTGCTGTGGATTTAGCAGTGAAGAAAACTGAGACTGTTCCTTGAGTAAATGTCCCTGCTCTATGAAAGCTGGTATTCTAGTTCAAAGAGACAGAAAATAAACAAATGCGCAACAAGGCTCACTAAACAATGGTATTTGAGGATTAATTATCATGAGATAAGAGTTTAGCAAATTGCAGATGAATTTAATGCATGAAAGTAAACAGCATAACATGCTCTTATTTATCTTATGCATGTGTAATTAATAGCAAGTGATATTTTTGAATTAAATATACGATTATATAAGTAAAACAGTATGAAGATTCTTGAGTTTTGGGAACAAATATCTGATTAAATAGCCATTGCTTCAAGTCTCTTTCACCAACTCACACAGCTTCTGAGAGCAGAAAAATACTTTGATGGAGAGAATGTCTGAGTAACACATTCTTTCTCTAGCTGTAATATCATTACAGATTCAGCCTTGTCAAATTATGTTGAATATTAAATACAAACCGAGTCCTTGTAAACTAGTCATCAGGTATTTTATGCGTACTTATTACGGGGTTAACATTAAATCGGGCACCAGAGGTACAAGAGAATGCTAAATCATTCTTTGCCTTCAATGATCATATAGCCTTGTTGGAAGACAATGCTATTTGACCTTTCACACTGGTAGAACTCAAGACCATTTGAATTACAGTGAAGGGAATGGAATTCCCATCACTTTATTCCATTTATTATGGAATAAATCCCATAATGGATTTATGAATCCATTATGAATGGATTCATAAATACCCTTGATCATTACTTACTCTTTTTGTGACTCTGGACATGATCTTGCACTCCTCTGAGCTTATTTACTCTTGTGTAAATTAGAGATAATAAAATCCACCTTTTGGGGTTACCAGGGAGATGAGAAATGACTCCTGTACACAGTAGAAGCACAGTATTATTAGTCTTGTACATTGTGTGAGCATCAAAGATTAGCATAGAGCTATTGGTATAGATTAGGCATTATTACTCATCTGTACTTTTATGGTCAGAAAATGGGAGTGGAAAATAATTAAATGCAACCTGATCCATACAAACATGACAAACAGAAATCCTTAGAGTAGATTAAATATTGATCTAACAACGTGATGGTCTAGCTAGCACCTGGAAACATGCAGTCTAGCAACACAGTAGATTGGTAAGCTGCTAGCCACTAGGGTCAGAAATAATCATTGTTAGGATGACAGGTGACAGTGCTCATAGCAGTAGGGGAATTCAAGATATCCTAAGATGAGAGATGACTATGTTTCATCATCCATTTTAATGCATACAACAACATTATAAGGTAGATACTGTTTTATACCCCATTTACATATAAAGAAACCTGAGAGTCAGAGGGTAATGAACTTGCCTAGAAATACCTAGCCAGTAAAGGAAGAGGTTATGATTCAAACCTAGGCACTCTGATTCCAGTACTTAAGACACACCTGGGGCTACTTTTCTAAATATTTCACATGTACTATCTAATGTAATCCTTACAGTCACACAATTTTTACTAAAAAGTACAGTTCTCACTCAGAAAGACAGAAGAATTTGCATAAAAAAGAATTTCAAGCCCAGAAATACTAATATTACAGTTGTCAGGAATAGGAACATCCAGCCTACTTCCAGCCTTTCTCTCTCTCTCTCTCCTTCCTTCCTTTCTTTTCTCCCTACTTCCTTCTCTCTCTCTCCCTCTCCCACCCTCCCTCCTTCTTCCTCCTCCTCCCCCATTCAAATCCAGGCAATAGACTATTACCAAGGGCTCCTTTAACGTTCTTTTGCCGTGAAGTCAAAGAACTGCTCCTGCAGAGAAAAGGGTTAATTAAGACCATAGAGAAGAACAGTTCACCAAGCATACTAGAGTTTCTGCCCTGGCAAAACATACCCAAAGATGATGGTGACTGGTTGGAACCAGGGATTCCTGGAAACTTAGAACTTTACATTTAGGGCAAGGGACTTGAGATTTAAAGGAAAGGTAATGTTAGGGAAACTGGGTTGTAATTTTAGTCCTGGGGGTCAGTTGTAGGGGGAGTGTAGAAGGATGTGATGGACTGGTTCAGTTTTGTCTCAGGGTTGCATGAATCTGTGGGGAGAAGCCAGCAGTCTGCTGTAGGCAGCTCATACCAACTTGCTAGAGCTGATGATTAACAATAAAATTATATGAACTTACGATAAATTATCTTAACAACAAAGATCAAATACTCAAAATGAATGGGCTCCTATATCTCTTATTACATTTTACTATTATCTGTGTTCTTGAAGGGATTTGTGTTTTTCATCTGTACCGTGGAAGTGTTGTGGAATACTGTGCCCCTGCTCATCTCATCTCAGTGTGTATTCAGTGTGTGTATTCAGTGTATTCAGTGATTTCACGTGGATAGCTTGAAGTAAACCTGGTGGTGGGGGAATTTACAGCACCCAGAAATCAGGCCTTCATTTGTTGTTATGTTGATTGACTAGAATTTATGAAATGATGTAGAAAATGTTAATAATGCTGATTAAACTTTAATGTGTTTTGTGTCTGTGGCTACTACATTGTGAAAAGAATAGCATACAAAATTGAGGAACTATTATTTTGGTATTTAAAGACCATTGTTCAGTTTGCCCAAGAAATCACTAGAGTCGTTGATGAATAAGTGAA
Source organism: Piliocolobus tephrosceles (assembly GCF_002776525.5). NCBI lineage: Eukaryota > Metazoa > Chordata > Mammalia > Primates > Cercopithecidae > Piliocolobus > Piliocolobus tephrosceles. Next base: position 97,547,444 of record NC_045445.1, on the reverse strand, counting down.
GTTCTTGATGAATAAATGAAGTTCTGATATGGTTCTCTGTTGTATGAGTCTTATTTGTTAACATAAACAAGTTAAAACCCCAAATTCATGTTAGAACCACACTTGAAGAGATGCTTGCTAGGTATTTACCAGTATATATCTGGCCAATACCTTCAACTCCTGCCGCATCCATGCATACCAAATGACCTGGCCTCCCAGCACTGACTATTGGTTCCAGAGCAGTGGACATTGCAAGTGACATCGGAAGGGATGGTTAGAGAAAATGGGACATGAGGCCTTGAAGGGAATGGGAAAAGGCAAATTGAGGAGGGGATGAAGGGGCGGAGGAGCTAGCCCATTTCTATGAGTACATATGTGTGAGACTATATAGCTAAAGTTTACTTAGAACGTGTTTCTTTACAAACTTCAATGCATATTCCGTGCATATTCAAGGATATACATTTGTACATGCATGTACATAAACAGGCATTCAAGCACATAACTACAATAGAGTTATTTTTATTTATTCATTTTCAAACACACTAATGCATGGACATATTAATGTGTATGTGCAATGAATGTTTCAAAACTTTCAAAATCACTGGCTAATTGTTTTCCCCACTTCTTTTTACTCAAACTTTAAATACATTTTTTCAGAATTTCCTACCATTGGCAGGAAATAGCTATATTTTAAGTTATGTGCTTTCTAAATAATTCTGGATATTATAAAACCCCAATAGAAGTTCTACTTCAGTGACTGGTGAACAGTGAGTATTCCTAGCTTATGCATACACAGATATGTATTGGATAATGATATGTCAAATGATGTACGGGGCACTTGGGATTCAGAAAGAATTGGGTAGTGTCCTTGCCTTCAAATATCTCACAGAAAACAGAAATTAAACAAATACAATTTATGATCTGATATTGGGGCCAGGATAGAAGCCTGATCCTCATGTATGTCACACTCTCTCCAGTTTCTAAGACCTCATATATATTATTCCACTCTCTGGAAAACTCTAGTTCTGCTTTTCACTTAACTCCTATTTATTTGCTATATCTCAGATAGCGTGTCTCTTCTTTTGAAAGGCTATACTTTGCTTCCATCTGAATATATACCGTCAGGACATCTTGAATTCTCCTACTGCTATGAGCACCTATCACTGTTTGTTGTCGTTTCTTGATTTGTTATCTTCCTCAACACACCATGAGCTCCACAAGGACTGAGATCAAGGATGCTTTACTCATTTCTATATCCAGAAGCCTACTTCAGTACCTGGCATACTAGTGTGAGGAAAGACACTATGACAGCTAGAGGGCTCAGTTCATAGGATGGGGATAAAAAACAGTCAGAAAAAATGAATCCATGCCAATTTCTTATTCAAATATCACAGTCAAAGCTGCGTGATCGGACATGACTAGACACTGGAAATTCACTGATGTAGGTTCTATTCTTAATATTCTAAATAGTAGAGGGTTTTATTTAGCACAGGAAAAGAAAACTGGAAATAAAATTTGGGAGCAATGATTTTATGAGATGTCCCATTTCATAAAGAGGACACAGAAAAAAACAGTGTCTCTTTCTCTTCTTGATTCTATTCTTCCTGGTTGTAATTCCTAGAATGCTTATTGTAGAGGAAAGCATCCTAACTACTGGGCTTCTTTCCCAGAGACTCTGAGGAAGCAAGCGTCATCCCACTGCCTTTGAATTTCTCAAGTGTTAAAGTAAAATCATCCAACAATGTGCCATCACTTATAACGTCCACTGGAGGGCGATATACTACTGCCGGTACCACCCTCTATAGAATAGCCTGCGAGGACTAACTTCAGTTACCTAACACTGTAATTGTAAGTCCTCATAGTACAGAACACCCAATAAATAAAAGAAGCCTTTTCGGTAGATGTGAAGATACAGATGAGAAGATGGAAATGGCACCAACCCTGCGCCCACCTCCCATTTCCTTACCTATGACCCCAGGGTAGACCAGGTTCCCGGGGGTCCTATAATGATTCGCCTCCATGCTGACTTGTGACTAACACAGTACACAGAGCTAATGGTTTCACCTAGAACATGGCCGGTCTCTTTAGGTTCCTGTGTATCTCATCCTGGAGAGAGGAGAAAATTAGGAGATGAGTGTTATTATCATAACAATTTTAGAGATGAGGACACTAAAACTGAGGTCCAAATAAGTTTATTAACTGGCCCAAGAACAAACTTATTAACTGGCCTCTTTTCTGTGCTCCCACAGCACCCCACTTTTTCCTAGTCACACTGTGTTTGGAGGCTTTCTTATTCACTAAACGGAAGTGATAAGGGCCTAGAGACTGTGTTTTTTGTTCACTGTTCTATCTTAACATGGAAAACGGTGCTGGGCAGCCAGGAGGCATGAAGTGGAGGAAGGCAAGGCAGAGAATAGAGTATGAGGTGGGAGAGGATGATGTTTCACCTACGGCGATTCCCCTGTCACGGCTTGGATGAATGTGGATGGGGAAGAAACAGTGGATGTTGTCTGATAAATCCGTTAAGAGGAGAAAGATCGTGCTGCACCCTACGGACTCACTTCCTATTACTCCTACCTTGTCACTGGATTGATGTAACTCTCACTTTAAGTGCCCCCAAAAAATAGTACCTGAGAGGATATCCATAATAGTGTCTAAATCCTAGGATTGAGTGCATTCATGACCCTTGGTTCTATTTATCAGTGTCCTCACCTAAGAGCAACCATCATAGCAAATTCTTGAGTGCCTGCTGGGCATCAGCCACTGTGCCAGCAGATTATACACACGTCCTCATTTCATCCTCACAATGAAGATGAGGGTGGGCTTTTACAGATTTCTTTCTTTTTTTTTTTTTTTTTGAGACAGAGTCTTGCTCTATCACCCAGGCTGGAGTGCAATGGCGTGATCTCGGCTCACTGCAACCTCCACCTCCTGGGTTCAAGCAATTCTCCTGCCTCAGCCTCCTGAGTAGCTGGGATTACAGGCGCCCGCCACCACACCTGGCTAATTTTTTGTATTTTGACAGATTTTACAAAGCTGGACAGTAGTGTATAGAAGAGTTGGGTTTTCAGCCCAGGCTCAAATGCCAAGCCCTTGCTCTTTCCTTGAATTAAGAGATGCCTGAAGCCACTGTCAGCATCCACAATCACTAATGGCTCACAAACACTCATTTACAATTTTGAAGCGTAAGATATACTTTTGTACAATAGAAAAAAAGACAGCTAACACATAAAGTAACACTAACTTTAAAGTCCCCTTTGGAAATACAGGGGAAAACACTGACTTCCTGCAACCTCTGGTAAAATCCCCCAAAGACTCCCTTAAACACCTCTTCCTTTCCCCTATATTCCTTGCTGGATCTAAGCTGCTCGTTGCTTCTCTTTCTCTCCAGTTCTTCCTCAGTCATCCCCTTCCCCAACAGCTTGTTCTTCCTCAGGTTTTAGCGCCGCTCCCATTCCTTCTCACCAGCACAGCAGTCCTCTGCTTGGATTCTCACACACAGAAACCAGCCTAGCATGCTTAAACTATATGCCAAGTTAAAAAGGGGGTCTGGCACTCTTGAACATGAGTCTTCAACCAAACTGATGAATGATTTGCACATGGCTTAGAGAAGCAAAAATAATCAAAACACACTTTAAAAGTCACTCTCAGAAAAAGAAATTATGCATACACATTTCTTTGGACAGAAACACCAACATGGTAGAAGCATGACATCTTGAGTCATTTTTCCCCCATCGCTCTGGATCCGTTCTATGCAATGGAGTGTAATACAGGTGTAACTCAGTGCAATTTGGTATTTTCTGACCACCAATATGACTGAACCACCTAAGGCATATATGCATGTTCATGCTCTCCCTTCCTCTCTCCTTCCCTACCTCAACTCAATCCCTAGGTGAAGAAGGACCCGGGCAAGCTATTCCAAAGAACAAAGGAGGAATCTTGGGGAGTAGAGCAACATGTTAGAGAAACCAGGTCACAAAATCCTTCCCTTAAGGTAGGGGTAAGGGAAGATGGAAAAGAAAAGGTATGAATTGAAAGGTGTTAGCATCTCTGTGTGATGGCACAGCCATGTCATTTCTCATATACATGGAAACACATACTTAATTGATCTCTTTTCACATTGTTGAAAAGGTAAGTCAAGTTAAACAATTCAACATCCAATTAAACATGCACAGAGGAGAGACAGACAGCAAATAAAAGACATATGGAAAGAGTATCCAGGCACTTTTACCCAAGTCGTAGAACAATGCAGACATTTATTGGAAGTTTGCACCTTTGAAATATCATTATTGCACTGAAAGTTGGAAAAAAGCTAAACATTCATCAGAGGAGGTTGATTACATAGATTATGAAAGATCCATATTTTTTAATTCTATGAAGCCATAAAATGATAATATTGATATGTATCATTGAACCCACCACTGATTGTTTGATAAAAATTTCAGATATCAAGAACTACATATAAATTAGAGCTGGTTTTGTAATATACAGCATAGAAATACATACTTTTCTATTATTAAATATTTACTGATTTCTGAATACTTACACATGTATAAGTTAGGTATTTAGAAAGATTAAAGAGGGCATACAGCACACAGACGTTTCTCATTCCTGTCTCCCATCTCCTTTCCCAGAGACAGTTTCTAAAACAAAACGGAGGAAAACACTAACATCATTCGTCTAATAAGAGCAATGAAGTATGTAATACTAATGAATCTTAAAACATATCATATAAAAAACACTAAATAAATGGACTGTCTAAGTAGTGCAAACGTTAATGCCTCTAAAACGCACACGTCGCACACACACGATAATGAATGGAAGACATCCTAGCACGTTTACAAACTGTATGTTGCCGTCCTACACACCAGACGCAAAGCACTGAAAACATCAAGCCTGTTCACAATAGCATCAGGAACGTATAGTACACAGGAATCATCTGCAGGTGATTTGTGACAACTGTAGGTAGAACAGTAAAAACGAGAGATAAAATGGGTGGTTTGAAAAAGCAGAGACACTATTCTTGCTTATGGGATTCCAAGACTATCGTCGTACACAGACAAAGGTGTGTTCAAGATTTGGATCGTAAGCGAGTTCACTGAAAATAGTGGAGAGGACTGGCAAACACTGGAAGGGAATCCACGGTTTGACCAGGCCAGAAACACCTCTTTCACAGCATGTGATCTGCGCAGGTACTCGGACGCTCCCCGCAGGGCCGCCCGGGGGGGGTTTCGGGCGGGCTTGCGGCCCCAATCACTGCTCCTGTTCGCGGGGATAGGCAGGGGCTGACTGGGAGGACGTCTTGTGAGTGGCCTTGGGCTCCTCGGCGGCCTCCTCTCCCGGGTCGCCACCGCCGACCTCCTCGATGACCACGCTGCGCACGGTGCCCTCGTCCAGGCAGTGCGGGGCGACGCCGTACACGCGGGGATCGGAGACAGCTGCGTGGAAACTCTGCACTCCGCACCTGCTGCAGAAGCTGTGCAGCGCCGGGTGCGTGTCGGACCGATAGGTGACGATGCTGTCCGCGCCCTGGAGCAGCGTGAAGCGCGAGGCCGGGACGAGGAAGTGGCGGTGCTGCTTCTTCCTGCACAGCCTGCAGCTGCAATCCACCACGCGCAGATCTGCCGGGGCCCAGACCGCAAAGCGGACCGCGCCGCAGTGGCAGCCCCCGGTGTGATGCACGAGGCCCAGGTACTCGAAGGTGTCCAGCAGGACCTTGGCGGCGCCCTCGCAGCTGAGGCCCCGCAGCTTCCTGAACGTCTCCCAGCGCTCCCGCTGTGCGCCCAGGTCCAGCTCCTCAGGGGACTCGGCGGGCGCCGGCGGGTCCGGGAGTGGCGCGGAGGGCAGCGGGTTTCTGGGGCCCGCCTCCCGGACCCGCCGCCACCGGCGCTTCCGCCGCAACCTTCCCAGCCACCTCTTGGCCGCCGCGTGGCTCCCGACCCCGACTTGGACCCGGGGGCACTGCGCGCGGCTGGCGCCCATGACAGCGATGGCCGCGCAGGCGGCGGGAGGATCCCCGGGCCGCTTTCGCCTCCGCCGCCGAGCAGTGGCGCGGTTCCTCACTCTGCCCATGGCGCCCGCAGACTCCCGAGCGCGTGCCCAGCCCGCTACCCCCATTTCCCCGTCAGTCGCTGAGCAGCCTCCTTGTCTGCGCCAGCAGGATTGGCCACTTGTTGAATGTGATGTAAAGAGACCCTTCCCTTGACCCTATCACAACAGCCTTTGCTGTCTTGAAATTCTGACTGAGCCTATCAGTTGCCCCTTCTCCTAAATGTTAATTTCTATTGTTGATTAAAATCATCAGCCTAACCTTAACATATTGAACCACTAAAAATACCGTAGACCTTGTAGTTAGCATGCAGCAGCAGGTAGGTCAGCTTAAGAAAAAAGAATTATTCACCTACTATAGAAGAAGCAGAGTCATACATAAAACCTTGGGGGGTGAAAATGTATGGTGTGTAACTAGTTGTACGAAAGTTAAGTGTAGTAAAGATGACGACCCACAATAGTATGTTACGTCAGTGGACCCAACCAGAGAAAATACAGGGGAAAGAAATTCACTTATTTAAATCCATCTTCTAAGGACAAGAAGTAAAAGAAGAAATAGTACATTTATTTTTGCATCTGTTCCAAGAGCAAATTAACAGCTCTGGCAGGCATGAATACGAAGTGGAGACTTTGTTCTTTGGAGATTGATTTGGTTGATCGTTGGGCGTGGTCAGAGGAGAGACCCCACAAAATGAGCACAGATCTTCTTTTCTGGGGTGCAATAAGTGCCTGGGAAAACAGTGAGCAGTCTTAGGAAAGCTGCTTCTTGTGAGTTAAGTAGTAACATCCACACACATGGGTTTTAAGCAGAGATGCATCCATCTACCCACGACCTAGATTCAATGATTCTTAATATTTTGTCGTATGTATCTATATGCGACAACTGTAGGCAGAACAGTAATTCGATAGGAATTACACGTATCTATATGCATGCATTTGTGCATACATTTTTCAAAAACATTTAAAGTAAGATACATACATTAATGCCATATTGCCTCAATATTTCAGCACTCACATCCTAAGAATAAAGACATAATTTCTTTTTTGAAGCTCAAGATTATGTATTTACTTATTTTTATAAGTTCGGTGGTACATGGGCAGGTTTGTTACATGGGTATGTTGTGTAATGCTGAGGTTTGGGGTTCTAGTGTACCCATCTCCCAAATGGTGAACACGGTAGTCAACTGATACTTTTTCAACTCTCATTTCCCTCCCACCCTCCCTGCTTTTGCAGTCTCCATGTCTATTATTTCCCTCTGTGTGTGCATGTGTACCCATTGTTTAACTCCCACTTATGAATGAGAATTTGATTTTCTGTTTTTGGGTTATTTTATTTAGGATAATAGCCTCAAGTTCCATCTATGTTACTGCAAAATACATGATGTCATTCCTTTTAATGGCTGTGTAGTATTCCATGGTGTACATATAACATATTTTTCTTTGTTCAATCATCTGTTAATGGACACAAAGTCTATGACTTCACTATTGTGAATAGTGCTGCAATAAACATACCAGTGCAGGTGTCTTTTTGATTAACGATTTCTTTTCCTTTGAGTAGATACTCAGTAGTGGGATTACTGGGTCAAATGGTAGTTCTATTTTTAACCCTTTAAGAATCTCCATACTGCTTTCCATAGGAGTTGTACTAATTCCCACCAACACGATATAAACGTTTTCTTTTCTCTGCATCCTTGCCAACATCTGTTCTTTTTTGGCTTTTTAATAATAGCCATTCTGACTGCTGTGAGATGGTATCTTCCTCCTTGTGATTTTAATTTACATTTCTCTGATGATTAGCAATGCTGAGCATTTTTTCAAGTGTTTGTTGAACATTCATATGTCTTCTTTTGAGAAATGTCTGTTCATGTCCTTTGCCCACTTTTTAATGGGGTTATGTGTTTTTGTTGTTGTTGTTGTTGATTTGTTTCATTCCTTATAGATTCTGGATAGTAGTCTTTTGTCAGATGCATTGTTTGTGAATATTTTCTCCCATTCTGTAGGTTGTCTGTTTACTCTGTTGATTGCTTCTTTTGCTGTGAGAAGCTGTGTAGTTTAATTAAGTCCCATTTGTCATTTGTCTATTTTTCTTTTTTCTGCATCGCTTTTCAGGTCTCAGTCATAAATTCCTTCCCTAGGCCAATCTCCAGAAGAGTTTTTTCCTAGTCTTCCTTCTATGATTTTTATAGTTTCAGGTATTACATTTAGGTCTTTAATCCATTTTGAGTTAATTTTTGTGTATGATGAGAGATACGGGTCCATATTCTTCTGCATATGGTGCTAATTTTCCCAGCATCATTTATTGAATAGGGTGTCCTTTCCCTGTTGTTTATTTTTATCATCTTTGTTGGAGATCAGTTGGTTATAGCTATGTAGCTTTACTTCTGAGTTATCTGTTCTTTTCCATTGATGTGTCTCTTTTTGTACCAGTATCACACTGTTTTAGTTACTACAGCCTTGTAGTTATAGTTTGAAGTTGGGTAATGTGATGCCTTTGGCTTTCGTCTCGTTTTGCTTGTGATTGCTTTGACTATTCCCTCTTTTTCTGGTTCCATATGAATTTTAGAATTTTTTTCTAATTCTGTGAAAAATTATATTGGTAATTCAATAGGAATTACATCGAATCTGTAGATTACTTTGGGCAGTATGGTCATTTTCATGATATTAATTCTTCTTCTTCTTCTTTTTTTTTTTTTTTTTTTTTGAGAGAGTTTTGCTCTTGTTGCCCAGGCTAGAGTGCAGTGGCATAATCTTGACTCACTGCAACCTCTGCCTCCCAAGTTCAAGCGATTCTCCTGCCTCAGCCACCCGAGTAGCTGGGATTACAGGCATGCACCACCATGCCCAGCTAATTTTGTACTTTTTGTAGAGACGGGGTTTCTGCATGTTGGTCAGGCTGGTCTCGAACTCCCACCGTTAGGTGATCAGTCCACCTCAGCCTCCCAAAGTGTTGGGATTACAGGCGCGAACCACCGCTCCTGGCCGATATTACTTCTTCTAATCCGTGAGCATGGGATGTTTTTTCATTTGCTTGTGTCATCTACAATTTCTTTCAGCAGTATTTTGTAGTTCTCCTTGTTGAGCTCTTTTATTTTCTTGCTTAAATGTATTTCTAGGTGTTTTATTTGTGTGTGAATATTGTAAATGGAATTGAGTTATTGATTTTATTTTTAGCTTGAACACTGTTGATGTTTAGAAGTGCAACTGATTTTTGTATGTTAATTTTGTAACCTGAAACTTTACTGAAGTCCTTTATCAAGCCTAGGAGTCTTTTGGAAGAATCTTCAGGGTTTTCTAGGTACAAGATCAAGACATAATTTGTTATATAGCCACAATACCATTTTCACATCTGCAAATCATTAATGATTTCCTAATATCATCTAACTCCCAGTAGATGTTTAAATTTCCCCAATTGTTTCCTGAATGTGTTTTATAAAAAGATTCTTCCCCAAACACAGAGTCTAATTAGTATTTACACATCAGATTCAGTTGATATGTCTTTTTAGTCTCTTCAGTCTACAATAATCTCAGCAACATTTATTTTAATAGGCCAGGCCAGTTATCTGCTGATTTTGTCTGGTTGTTTCCCGTGCCATTAGATTGCTCTACTATCTATTTCCTGTATAACTAAAAGTCACATCTAAAGGCTTAATTAAATTCAAGTTATACATTTTGGCAAGTATGTCTCATAGGTGGTGTTGCATACTTCATGTTTCATCACATGAGAGGTTTGTGATATCAAATTATTTTTATTTATTTCTATTTATTCCAGTAGTAATAAAACTAAATATTATCTCTTCACTAAAGTGGTATATTTTTCTATTATGAAAGCATGGTCTTTCCTTTGCAATAAGCAAGTAATCTTGTTGCAGGACAGGCAAACCTCAAATCGAGACTTAACCAAAAAGGGTTCTTGGCTTTACCCAGGAAGGATTTCAAAGGTTAGCTGGTAGTGTTAGCTAGCAATCTTCTATTGAAAATACTGCTCCTCTTAGAGCATAGCTAACTCGTAGGCAGTGCACCCAGAGTCAGCAAAGTATGATGCTCTTGGCAACTTTATTTATACTTACATGAACCCACTTTCAATTACCTGCAAATTAAGGGGCAGGTCAATGCAATTGAGGGGTGAGTTATTTAAAACTTTCTAGGGAAGAGGTGATAACTTCTGGAATGTTGTCATGGCAAGTGTAAACTGTCATGGCGCTGGTGGGAGGGTCTTATGCTAATGAGTAAGGAGAGCAGCTAGGGATTGCTCTCATCACTGTCTACTGGTTCTTGCTAGTTTCTTCACTTCATCCCGTCTGGAGCAGATCCTGTTTTGGTCAGCAGGGTTGTGACCAGAAAACAAGTCTTGTTGGTCTCCCACCTCAATCTGAAGGATATTATTTTGACACAGTGTAAGTATCTTGTTCCTTTACAACATTTTCCCTGCTGTTTTAGAATCAATCTGTCAGTAATCTTTGACTGAACCAATTATTTCACTGTTGTTATGTTACAAAATGATGCTTTTCTAATTCTAAATTCCCTTCTATTTTTATTAGCTGATATTCACCTATAAAGATGGGCTTTTTCTCATCAACTGTAGATAGACTAATTTTTCTCCCTTAAAGGCAGGATATATGCTTAATTCTTTTCCTTTAATTTTCAGTTTGCAGAGTAAAGAGTTGGAGTAATAGAAATCTCCAATTAAGAAACATTATTCTCCCTCTTTCTATCTTTCTCTCTCTTTCTCTGGGTATAACTTTGGATTCATGGATTTTTATTCATTTAATAATTTACAATAATCAAGTAAGTAATCAAATTATCCCAATTTTGGCTCATGGGATTTCTTTCAAACTGATTCTTGTATCCTTTTGCATTTCTCCATTAATCTTTGAGCACTTCCTTGTTTCCTGGAACAACTAGCTGCCCCAGTATCTCCTTGTAATTTTTACTTTTGCCATCCGATCCCTGTAATCACATATTTCTCCAAAGACCTCTGGTTCCTTTTAGTAGAGTATGATATTTACAACCATACTTGGGCACATCATGACACATTATTTATTATCAAAATTTTTATTGAATAGTTGTAGACATGTATACTGTTGTGATATATAATACAGAGAGATCTCTCTTTTTTTTTTTTTTTTTTTTTTTTTTTTTTGAGACAGAGTCTCGCTCTGTCATCCAGGCTGGAGTGCAGTGGAGCAATGTCAACTCACTGCAAGCCCCGCCTCCCAGGTTCAAGTGATTCTCCTGTCTCAGCCTCCTGAGTAGCTGGGACTACAGGCACCCGCCACCACACCCGGCTAATTTTTTTGTGTTTTTTAGTAGACACCGGGTTTCACTGTGTTAGCCAGGATGGTCTTGATCTACTGACTTTGTGATCTGCCCGCCTCAGCCTCCCAAAATGCTGGAATTACAGGCGTGAGCCACTGTGCCTGGCACAGAGAGATCTCTTGTACCCTTTATCCAGTTTCCTCCAATAGTACCATTTTGCCAAACTATAGTAAGACAACATCTTTATTTTTATTGATAAAATCAACCAATTTTGTTTGAATTTCCCCAGTTTTAAATGTATTCATCTGTATGCATGTTTGTTCTATGAAACATATATATGTGATATATGCGTGATATGTGTGTTAATCATGTGTATTATATATTTTATAGAACAAACACACACACACATACAGATACAGAGATAATTGTATCACGTGTGTGTGTGTGTGTGTATGTATATATATGTTTTATAGGTTCATGTCACATCATTACGATCACTAACCACTGGTACCACAAATCTGTCCAACATTTCCAATATTTTGTCATATCCAAAATTTTATATAAATGAAATCAAACAGTAAGTAACTGTTTGGAATTGGCTTTTTTCTCTCAGAATTATACTCTGAGTATAATCCAAGTTGTTGAATGTATTGATAGTTCATTATTTTTTATTGTTGAGTGGTGTGTGTGTACTACAGTTTGCTTAAACATTTACCTGTTTAAGGATATCTCCCAGATTTTTAGCTATCACAAATAAATATACTACAGACATTTGTGTACAGGTTTCTGTGTGAACATAAGTCTTTATTTTGCTAAGATGAAGAATGCGATTGCTAGAGCATATAGTAATTGCATATCTTGCTTTATAAGAAACTGCCAAACTATTTTTCAGAGTGACTGTACAATTATACATTCTCACCAGCAATGCAGGAGTGATACAATGTCTCTATATTCTCTCCAGCATTTGGTGTTGTCACTAATTTTTATTCTAGCAATTCTGATAGGTATGTAGTGATGTCTCATTATGATTTAATTTGCATATCTTTCATTGCTAATGGTGTTGGGCATCTTTTCATGTATTTATATGTCATCTGTGTAGCCTTATGTTTTTGCCCATTTTCTTATTTATTTATTTATTTATTTATTTATTTTTATTATACTTTAAGTTCTAGGGTACATGTGCACAATGTGCAGATTTCTTATATATGTATACATGTGCCATGTTGGTATGCTGCACCCATTAACTCGTCATTTACATTAGGTATATCTCCTAATGCTATCCCTCCCACCTACCCCTCCCCACAATAGGACTCAGTGTGTGATGATCCCCTTCCTGTGTCCAAGTGATCTCATTGTTCAATTTCCACCTATGAGTGAGAATATGTGGTATTTGGTTTTCTGTTCTTGCGATAGTTTGCTGAGAATGATGGTTTCCAGCTGCATTCATGTCCCTACAAAGGACATGAACTCATCCTTTTCTATGGTTGCATAATATTCCATGGTGTATATGTGCCACATATTCTTAATCCAGTCTGTCACTGATAGACATTTGGGTTGATTTCAAGTCTTTGCTATGGAGAAAGTGCCAAAATAAACATACGTGTGCATGTGTCTTTATAGCAGCATGACTTATAATCCTTTGGGTATATACTCAGTAATGGGATGGCTGGGTCAAATGGTATTCCTAGTTCTAGATCCTTGAGGAATCGTCACACTGTTTTCCACAATGGCTGAACTAGTTCACAGTCCCACCAACAGTGTAAAAGTGTTCCTATTTCTCCACATCCTCTCCAGCACCTGTTGTTTCCTGATTTTTTAATGATTGCCATTCTAACTGGTGAGGGATGGTATCTCATTGGGGTTTTGATTTGCATTTCTCTGATGGCCAGTGATGATGAGCATTTTTTCATGTGTCTGTTGGCTGTATGAATGTCTTCTTTTGAGAAGTGTCTGTTCATATCCTTTGCTCACTTTTTGATGGGGTTGTTTGTTTTTTTCTTGTAAATTTGATTGAGTTCTTTATAGGTTCTGGATATTAGCCCTTTGTCAGATGAGTAGACTGCAAAAATTTTCTCCCATTCTGTAGGTTGCCTGTTCACTCTGATGGTAGTTTCTTTTGCTGTGCAGAAGCTCCTTAGTTTTATTAGATCCCATTTGTCAATTTTGGCTTTTGTTGCTGTTGCTTTTGGTGTTTTAGACATGAAGTCCTTGCCCATGCCTATGTCCTGAATGGTATTCCCTAGGTTTTCTTCTAGGGCTTTTATGGTTTTAGGTCTAACATTTAAGTCTCTAATCCATCTTTAATTAATTTTTATATAAGGAGTAAGGAAAGGATCCAGTTTCAGCTTTCCACTTATGGCTAGTCAATTTTCCCAACACCATTTATTAAATAGGGAATCCTTTCCCTATTTCTTGTTTCTCTCAGGTTTGTCAAAGATCAGATGGCTGTAGATGTGTGGTATTATTTCTGAGAGCTCTGTTCTGTTCCACTGGTCTATATCTCTGTTTTGGTACCAGTACCATACTGTTTTGGTTACTGTAGCCTTGTAGTATAGTTTGAAGTCAGGTAGCGTGATGCCTCCAGCTTTGTTCTTTTGACTTAGGATTGTCTTGGCAATGTGGGCTCTTTTTTGGTTCCATATGAACTTTAAAGCAGTTTTTTCCAATTCTGTGAAGAAAGTCATTGGTAGCTTAATGGGGATGGCATTGAATCTATAAATTACCTTGGGCAGTATGGCCATTTTCACAATATTGATTCTTGCTATCCATGAGCATGGTATGTTCTTCCATTTGTTTGTGTCCTCTTTGATTTCACTGAGCAGTTGTAGTTCTCCTTGAAGAGGTCTTTGATATCCCTTGTAAGTTGGATTCCAAGGAATTTTATTGTTTTTGAAGCAATTGTGAATGGGAGTTCATTCATGATTTGGCTCTCTGTTTGTCTGTTACTGGTATATAAGAATGCTCATGATTTTTGCACATTAATTTTGTATCCTGAGACTTTGCTGAAGTTGCTTATCAGCTTAAGGAGATTTTGGGCTGAGACAATGGGGTTTTCTAAATATGCAATCATGTCATCTGCAAACAGGTACAATTTGACTTCTTTTCCTAACTGAGTACCCTTGATTTCTTTCTCTTGCCTGATTGCCCTAGCCAGAACTTCCAACACGATGTTGAATAGGAGTGGTGAGAGAGGGCATCCCTATCTTGTGCCAGTTTTTAAAGAGAATGCTTCCAGTTTTTGCCCATTCAGTATGATATTGGCTGTGGGTTTGTCATAAATAGCTCTTATTATTTTAAGATAAGTTCCATCAATACCGAATTTATTGAGGGTTTTTAGCATGAAGGGCTGTTGAATTTTGTCAAAGGCCTTTTCTGCATCTATTGAGATAATCATGTGGGTTTTGTCTTTGGTTCTGTTTATATGCTGGATTACATTTATTGATATGCGTATGTTGAACCAGGCTTGCATCCCAGGGATGAAGCCCACTTGATCATGGTGGATAAGCTTTTTAATGTGCTGCTGGATCCGGTTTGCCAGTATTTTATTGAGGATTTTTGCATTGATATTCATCAGGGATATTGGTCTAAAATTCTCTTTTTTTGTTGTATCTCTGCCAGGCTTTGGTATCAGGATGATATTGGCCTCACAAAATGAGTTAGGGAGGATTCCCTCTTTTTCTATTGATAGGAATAGTTTCAGAAGGAATGGTACTAACTCCTCCTGGTACCTTTGGTAGAATTTGGCCGTGAATCCTTCTGGTCCTGGACTTTTTTTGGTTGGTAGGCTATTAATTATTTCCTCAATTTCAGAGCCTACCATTGGTCTATTCAGGAATTCAACTTCTTCCTGGTTTAGTCTTGGGAGAGTGTAAGTGTCCAGGAAATTATCCGTTTCTTCTAGGTTTTCAAGTTTATTTGCATAGAGGCGTTTATAGTATTCTCTGATGGTAGTTTGTACTTCTGTGGGGTTGGTGGTGATATCTCCTTTATCATTTTTTATTGCATCTATTTGATTCTTCTCTCTTTTCTTCTTTATTAGTCTTGCTAGTGGTCTATCAATTCTGTTGATCTTTTCAAAAAACCAGCTCCTGGATTCATTGATTTTTTGGAGGGTGTTTTGTGTCTCTATCTCCTTCAGTTCTGCTCTGATCTTAGCTATTTCTTGCCTTCTGCTAGTATTTTTTTTTATCTAAAAAAAAAATAAAGGACATAGTTGCTATGGAGAGTGTAAACTGGAAAACAATTTCTGGAAGATAATTGGGTGATATGTGTCACATATTTTAAAATATTTATACCCTTGGACATTTTAATCCCATTTCAGAAATTCATGCCATGAAAATAATTATTATTGCACAAAAATTTATGTAAAGGAATAATTACTATCTAATAACTTCTGAAATTCCAACAATAAAGCCTAGGTTGAAAAAAAATCAAAGACAAAGGTAATATTCCAATTCCATAACACTTATAAGCACATTCCTCCATCAAATGTATACACAAAGAAAAAAGACTAGAAGGATATATTCCAGGATGTGCAATACTTACATGAATTATGACTGACTTATTTTTTTTTTCTTTTTTTATTATTATACTTTAAGTTCTGGGGTACATGTGCACAACGTGCAGGTTTGTTACATATGTATACATGTGCCAAGCTGGTGTGCTACACCCATTAACTGGTCATTTACATTAGGTATATCTCCTAATGCTATCCCTCCACCCTACCCCCTCCCCACAACAGAACCCGATGTGTGATGTTCCCCTTCCTGTGTCCAAGTGATGTCATTGTTCACTTTCCACCTATGAGCGAGAACATGCGGAATTTGGTTTTCTGTTCTTGTGATAGTTTGCTGAGAATGATGGTTTCCAGCTTCATCCATGTCCCTACAAAGGACACAAACTCATCCTTTTTTATGGCTGCATAGTATTCCATGGTGGATATGTGCCACATTTTCTTAATCCAGTCTGTCACAGATGGACATTTGGATTGATTCCAAGTCTTTGCTATTGTGAATAGTGCTGCAATAAACATATGTGTGCATGTGTCTTTATAGCAGCATGACTTATAATCCATTGAGTATATCCCCTGTAATGGGATGGCTGGGTCAAATGGTATTTCTAGTTCTAGATCCTTGAGGAATCGCCACACTGTTTTCCACAATGGCTGAACTAGTTCACAGTCCCACCAACAGTGTAAAAGTGTTCCTATTTCTCCACATCCTCTCCAGCACCTGTTGTTTCCTGACTTTTTAATGATCGCCATTCTAACTGGTGTGAGATGGTATCTCATTGTGGTTTTGATTTGCATTTCTCTGATGGCGAGTGATGATGAGCATTTTTTCATGTGTCTGTTGACTGTATGAATGTCTTCTTGTGAGAAGTGTCTGTTCATATCCTTTGCTCACTTTTTGTTGTGGTTGTTTGTTTTTTCTTGTAAATTTGATCGAGTTCCTTATAGGTTCTGGATAATAGCCCTTTGTCAGATGAGTAGATTGCAAAAATTTTCTCCCATTCTGTAGGTTGCCTGTTCACTCTGATGGTAGTTTCTTTTGCTATGCAGAAGCTCCTTAGTTTTGTTAGATCCCAATTTTTAATTTTGGCTTTTGTTGCCATTGCTTTTGGTGTTTTAGACATGAAGTCCTTGCCGATGCCTATGTCCTTAATGGTATCACCTAGGTTTTCCTCTAGGGTATTTATGGTTTTAGGTCTAACATTTAAGTCTCTAATCCATCTTTAATTAATTTTCATATAAGGAGTAAGGAAAGGATCCAGTTTCAGCTTTCTACTTATGGTACCAAAACAGAGATATAGACTAATGGAACAGAACAGAGCCCTCAGAAATAATACCACACATCTACAGCTATCTGATCTTTGACAAACCTGACAAAAACGAGAAATGGGAAAAGGATTCCCTATTTAATAAATGGTGCTGGGAAAATCTGCTAGCTTTTGAATGTGTTTGCTCTTGCTTCTCTAGTTCTTTTAATTGTGATGTTAGGGTGTCAATTTTAGATCTTTCCTGCTTTCTCTTGTGGGCATTTAGTGCTATAAATTTCGCTCTACACACTGCTTTAAATGTGTTCCAGAGATTCTGGTATGTTGTATCTTTGTTCTCATTGGTTTCAAAGAACATCTTTATTTCTGCCTTCATTTCGATATGTACCCAGTAGTCAGTCAGGAGCAGGTTGTTCAGTTTCCATGTAATTGAGCAGTTTTGATTGAGCTTCTTAGTCCTGAGTTCTAGTTTGATTGCACTGTGGTCTGAGAGACAGTTTGTTATAATTTCTGTTCTTTTACATTTGCTGAGGAGTGCTTTCCTTCCAACTATGTCATCAATTTTGGAATAAGTGCGATGTGGTCCTGAGAAGAATGTATATTCTGTTGATTTGGGGTGGAGAGTTCTATAGATGTCTATTAGGTCCGCTTGGTGCAGAGATGAGTTCAATTCTTGGATATCCTTGTTAACTTTCTATCTTGTTGATCTGTCTAATGTTGACAGTGGGGTGTTAAAGTCTCCCACCATTATTGTATGGGAGTCTAAGTCTCTTTGTAAGTCTCTAAGGACTTGCTTTATGAATCTGGGTGCTCCTGTATTGGGTGCATATATATTTAGGCTATTTAGCTCTTCCTGATGAATTGATCCCTTTACCATTATGTAATGGCCTTCTTTGTCTCTTTTGATCTTTGACGGTTTAAAGTCTGTTTTAATAGAGACTAGGATTGCAACCCCTGCTTTTTTGTGTTTTCCATTTGCTTGGTAGATCTGCCTCCATCCCTTTATTTTGAGCCTATGTGTGTCTCTGCATGTGAGATGGGTCTCCTGAATACAGCACACTGATGGGTCTCGACCCTTTATCCAATTTACCAGTCTATGTCTTTTAATTGGACCATTTAGTTCATTTACATTTAAGGTTAATATTGTTATGTGTGAACTTGAACCAGTCATCATGATATTAGCTGGCTATTTTGCTCTCTAGTTGATGCAGTTTCTTCCTAGCATCAATGGACTTAACATTTTGACATGTTTTTGCAATGGCTGGAACCCATTGTTCCTTTCAATGTTTAGTGCTTCCTTCAGGATTTCTTGTAGGACAGGCCTGGTGGTGACAAAATCTCTAAGTATTTGCTTGTCTGTAAAGGATTTTATTTCTCCTTCACTGATGAAACTTAGTTTGGCTGGATATGAAATTCTGGGTTGAAAATTCTTTTCTTTAAGAATGTTGAATATTGGCCCCCACTCTCTTCTGGCTTGGAGAGTTTCTGCCAAGACATTTGCTGTTAGTCTGATGGGCTTCCCTTTGTGTCTAACCCGACCTTTCTCTCTGGCTGCCCTTAAGATTTTTTCCTTCATTTCAACTTTGGTGAATCTGACAATTATGTGTCTTGGAGTTGCTCTTCTCGAGGAGTATCTTTGTGGCATTCTCTGTATTTCCTGAATTTGAATGTTGGCCTACCTTACTAGGTTGGGGAAGTTCTCCTGGATGATATCCTGAAGAGTGTTTTCCAGCTTGGTTCCATTTTCCCCCTCACTATCAGGCACACCAATCAGACGTAGATTTGGTCTTTTCACATAATCCCATATTTCTTAGAGGCTTTGTTCATTTCTTTTTACTCTTTTTTCTCTACACTTCTCTCGTCACTTCATTTCATTCATTTGATCTTCAATTGCTGATACTCTTTCTTCCAGTTGATTGAGTCGGTTGCTGAAGCTTGTGCATTTGTCACGTAGTTCTCATGTTATGGTTTTCATCTCTATCAGTTCTTCGCTGCATTCATTATTCTAGTTATCCATTCATCCATTCTTTTTTCAAGGTTTTTAGTTCTTTGCGCTGAGTACGTAGTTCCTCCTTTAGCTCTGAGAAGTTTCATTGACTGCAGCCTTCTTCTCTCAAGTCGTCAAAGTCATTCTCCATCCAGCTTTGTTCCATTGCTGGCTATGAGCTGCGTTCCTTTTGAGGGGGAGATGCGCTCTGAGTTTTTGAATTTCCACCTTTTCTGCACTGCTTTTTCCCCATCTTTGTGGTTTTATCTGCCTTTGGTCTTTCATCATGGTGATGTACTGATGGGGGTTTGGTGTGGGTGTCCTTTCTGCTTGTTAGTTTTCCTTCTAACAGTCAGGACCCTCAACTGTAGGTCTGTTGGAGTTTGCTTGAGGTCCACTCCAGACCCTGTTTGCCTGGGTATCAGCAGTAGAGGCTGCAGAAGATAGAATATTGCTGATCAGCGAGTGTTGCTATCTGATTCTTGCTCTGGAATCTTTGTCTCAGGGGTGTACTCCACCGTGTGAGGTGTGAGGTGTTGGTCTTCACCTAGTGAAGGATGTCTCCCAGTTAGGCTACTCAGGGGTCAGCGACCCACTTGAGCAGGCAGTCTGTCCGTTCTCAGATCTCAACCTCCGTGCTGGGAGATCCACTGCTCTCTTCAAAGCTGTCAGACAGGGACATTTACCTCTGCTGAGGTTTCTGCTGCTTTTTGTTTAGTTATGCCCTGTCCCCAGAGGAGGAGTCTACGTCTCCTTGAGCTGTGGTGGGCTCCACTCAGTTCGAGCTTCCCAGTGGCTTTGTTTACCTACTTAAGCCTCAGCAATGGTGGGTGCCCCTCCCCCAGCCTCACTGCCGCCTTGCAGTTAGATCTCAGACTGCTGTGCTAGCAATGAGGGAGGCTCCTGTGGGCGTGGGACCCTCTGGGCCAGGTGTGGGATATAATCTCCTGGTGTGCCGTTTGCTTAGGAAAAAGAATTCCCTTCCCCCTTGTGCTTCCCAGGTGAGGCGATGCCTCGCCCTGCCTCAGCTCTCACTGGTAGGGCTGCACCGGTGAACCAGCCTCCACTGTCCGACATGCCCCAGTGAGATGAACCCAGTACCTCAGTTGGAAATACAGAAATCATCTGTCTTCTGTGTCACTCACGCTGGGAGCTGGAAGCTGGAGCTGTTCCTATTTGGCTATCTTGGAGCTCTTTGCCCATTTTCTAATTGGGTTTTTGTTGGTTTTTCTTTGTTTATTTTGCATTTTTACTGTTGAGTTTAAGAGTTATTTGTATTTCGAATAGTATTTCTTTATTAGATACATGGCTTGTAAATATTTTCTTGTAGTCTGTATTTATTTTTTCATCCTCTTCACAAGTGTCTGAGAACTTTTTGGTTCTGAATCACACAGATTTTCTCATTTTTGTTTTCTCAAAGTTTTAATGTGATTCACTTTCAGTTAATTATTATTATAATTACTTTTTTGAGGCAGAGTCTGGCTCTGTCACCCAGACTGGGGGGCAGTCGCCCAATCTCTGCTCACTGCAACCTTGACCTTCTGGGACTCAAGCGATTCTCCCACCTCAGCCACCCAAGTAGCTGGGAATACAGATGCGCGCTGTCACGCTTGGCTAATTTTTGTATTTTTGTAGAGATTAGGTTTCACCATGTCGCCTAGGCTGGTCTCAAACTCCTGAGCTCAAGTGATCCACCCACCTCAGCCTCCCAAATTGCTGGGATTACAGGCATGAGCCACTGCACCGCACCCGGCCTCCTTTCAATTAATTTTTATATAAGGTGTTAGGTTTAGATCAAGTCTTTTTTTTCTTTCTTACTTTCTGGTTTTTTCCCCATAGGAATGTCCAATATCCTCAGCACCATTTTATTGAAAGGTCTATCCTTTCTCCACTGAATTGCTCTTCCACCATTGTCAAAAATCAGTTGAGCATATTTGTGTCGTTCTATTTCTGGATTCTCTATTGTGTTTCATTGATCTGTGCATCCATACCTGCTCCAATACCACACTGTCTTGACTACTAGCCTTATTATCAGATAGAGTAATTCCTCAAATTTTTGTTCTTTTTCAAGATTATTTAAGCTATTCTAGGATCTGTGTCTTTCCATACAAATTTTAGAATACTCTTGTCTATGTCTGCAAAAATGTTGCTGGGATTTAGATAGGAACTGCATTAAACCTATAGATCAGTTTGTGGAGAATCCACACCTTTACTGTGTTGAGTCTTCCAGTCAATTAACACAGTGCACTTCACCATTTATTTATTTCTTCTTTGATTGTTTTCATCAGTATATTGTAATAATGTTCAGCATACAAATACTGTTAATGTTTTGTTAAATTCATAACTATGTTTCTTAGTCTACTTGGGCTGCCATAACAAAATCCCATAGTCTGGGTGGCTTAAACAATAGAAATTTATTTTCTCACAGTTCTAGAGACTGGAAATCGGAGATCATGGTATCAGCATGGTCAGGTTCTGATGAGGGCTCTCTTTCTGTGCTCAGATGACCTTTCTCTGTCCATGCACAGAGAAAAGCAGGGAAAGAGAGCGAGAGAAAGAGAGAGAGAGAGATCCCTTCCTATTCCTATAAATCCACCAATCCTATCAAATTAGGAACCCATCATTATGACCTCAGTTAACCTTAATTATCTCCTAACGGCCTCATCTCTAAATACACTTCCATTGGGGGTTAAGGCCTCAACAGATGAATTTGGTGGGGAGAGGACACAATTCAGTCCATAGCACTAAGTGGTTTGTTTTCTTTGCAGTAATTGTAAATGGTACTGTTTTTAATTTGCTTTCCTCATGTTCGCTATTACTATAAATAAATAGGATTAATTTTAATGTGTCTATCTTTTATCCTGTGACACAGCTGAACTCACTTACACTAAGTACTAGAATTTTTCTCTTGTATTAATACTAGGACTTTTTGGTAGACTCCTTGGAAATTTATACATAGACAATCATATCATCTGCAAATAGAGATAATTTAATTTCTTCCCCAATTTGTATAACTTTTTAAAAATCTTGCTTTACTGCCCCAGTTGGACCTGGTATTATGTTGAGTAAAAGTGGTAAGATCATAAATCCTTGCCCTGTTCCCAATCTTAGGGGAAAACATTTAGCTTTTATCATTTAGTATATTAGCGGTTTTCTTATAGGTATTCCTTATCAAGGTTTGGGACTTTTGGCTTTTGACAAACTCTCTGTAACTATTGAGAGGATTTTTCTTTTTTTTTGCTCTTTGATGTGTTGAATTACACTGATTGACTTTTGAATATTGATCCAGGAGCCTCGAAACCCTGGAATAAATCCCACTTTGTCATAGGCATAATTTTTAATATATTTTTGGGTTCATTTGGTTAGTGTTTGTTGAGGACCTTTGCATCTAAATTCATGAGAGATATTACTCTATAGTTTTCTCTTCGCATTGACTTTGTATGGTTTTGGTATCAGGGTAATACTGGCTTCATAAAATGTGTTGGGAGCTTTTCTTCCTTTTCTGTTTTCTCCAGGAGATTGTGTAATATTGGTATTAGTTCTTCCTTTAAAGATTCATAATACACCGGGGCCTGTCGTGGAGTAGGGGACTGGAGGAGGGATAGCATTAGGAGATATACCTAATGTAAATGACGAGTTAATGGGTGCAGCACACCAATATGGCACATGTATACATATGTAACAAACCTGCACATTGTGCACATGTACCCTAGAACTTAAAGTATATTAAAAAATTCATAATATTCCAGTGAATATTTATTATTAGAAAGTGAAACAATCTGGCTTTAGAGATTTTTTTTTATCAGGAGCTTTTAGTAAAAGTTACTTCTTTTTAATTGTTAGGGCCCTTCAGATGATCAATTGCATGCTGGCAAGTGTTGGTAATTTATGGTTTTCAAGGAATTTGTCATAAATTATTTAATTATCATAATATCCATTAATTATACTCTTTGTATAGTTTTCAAAGTAGTTACTCTGGTCATTTTATTTTATTTTATGCTATTTTATTTTATTTTATTTTTATTTATTTATTTATTTATTTTGAGACGGAGTTTCACTCTTGTTTCCCAGGCTGGAGTGCAACTGCTCAATTTCAGCTCAACGCAATCTCCACTTCCCGGGTTCAAGCCATTCTCCTGTCTCAGCCTCCTGAGTAGCTGGGATTACAGGCATGTGCCACCACACTGGGCTAATTTTGTATTTTTAGTAGAGACGGGGTTTCCCCATGTTGGTCAGGCTGGTCTCGAACTCCCGATCTCAGGTGATCTGCCTGCCTCGGCCTCCCAACGTGCTGGGATTACAGACATGAGCCACTGTGCCAGGCCTACTCTGGTTATTTTCATGTTTTCATGATCTGTAGTGATATTCCTATTTAATTACTGATATTGTTGATTTGTGTATTTTTTCCTTTTTTCGTTCGGTCTACTAAAGACTTGTCAATGTTGGTGATTTTTTTTCGAAGAACCAGCTTTTTGTTTCATTGATTTTCTATATTATTGTCATATTTTCAATTTCATTAATCTGTGTTCTTGTCTTTATTTTTTAATTATTATTATTATTATTTTGAGACAGAATCTCCCTCTGTCACCCAGGCTGGAGTGCAGTGGGTGTGATCTTGCTCACTGCAACCTGTGCCTCCCGGGTTCAAGTGATTCTCCTGCCTCAGTTTCCCAAGTAGCTGGGATTACAGGCACGCACCACCATGTGCAGCTAATTTTTGTATTTTTAGTAGAGACAGGGTTTCACCATGTTTGCAATGCTGGTCTTGAATTCCTGACCTCAGGTGATCTACCCTCCTCGGCTTCCCAAAGTGCTGGGATTACAGGTGTGAGTCACCACCACTGGCCGGTGTTCTTGTCTTTATTATTCCTTCCCTTCTGCCCATATTTTAAATTTTAGTTTTCTTTTGTTTTTCTACTTTCTTGATGCGAGACCTTAGGTTATTTTAAAAAACATTTTCTCATTTACTGCTATAAATTTTCTCAGCATTTCTTTAGCTGCATCCTACATATATTGATATGTTGTCTTTTATTTTCATCAGTTGTATGTATTTTAATTTTAATTTTGAGACTTCTCTTTGACCCATTTATTACTTAGTAGTGTGTTGTTTAATTTCTATATCTGTAGAGATATACTTGTTTTTAAGAATTGATTTGATGATTGATTCCTTTATGGTTGCCTTTTCACTCTGTTGATTGTTTCCTGGGGATTTTTTTGGGCTATGATTTTGGTGTCATACCCACGAAATCATTGACAAAATCAAAAGCATAAAGCTTTTTCTTTATGTTTTCTTCCAGAAATCTTAAAGTTTGGGGTCTTATATTTAAGTCTTTAATTCATTTTGAGTTTATTTTTGTACATATTGTGAGATAAGATCCACTTTCATTATTTTGCCTGTGGACAGCTAGTTTTCCCAATACTGTTTTTTGATGATACCATCATTTTCCCATTATGTATTCCTGGCACCCTTGTTGAAGATCACTTGACCATATACGTCTGGTATTATTTTCGGGCTCTCTATTGTGTCCCTTTGTCTGATTTGTCAGTTTTTTGATATGTCTGGTTTTGGGTTTCATTTTTTTTTTTTTTTTCGAGGCAGGGTCTCACTCTGATGCCCAGGCTAAAGTGCAGTGGCACAATCACAGCTCACTACAGTCTCGATCTCCCAAGCTCAAGCGATCCTCTCACCTCAGCCTCCAGGGTAGTTAGGACCAAAGGTGCATGCCACCACACCTGGCTAATTTTTTTCCTTTTTGTAGAGATGGGGTCTCCCTATATTGCCTAGGTTGGTCTCGAACTCATGGGCTCAAGTAATCGCCCCACCTCAGCCTCCCAAAGTGCTGGGATTATAGGCATGAGCTTCCACATCTAACCTATATGTCTGTTTTTATGCCAGTACCATACTATTTTGGTTACTGTAGCTTTATAATACATTATAAAATCAGTTTTGTTTTTCCTTCTCAAGATTGATTTGGGTATTTATGGTCTTCTGTGGTTCCAAGTGAAGTTTAGAATTACTTTTTCTATTTCCGTAAACAAACATGCCATTCGGATTTTGATAGGTTTACACTGAATCCGTAGATCACTGTAGGTATTAGGGATATTTTAACACTATTAAGTCTTCAGATCCATGAACACTTCCATTTGTTTGTTTCTTGTTTAATTTTCTTCATCAATATTTTGTAATTTTCTGTATACAAGTCTTTCACCTCCTTCAGTAAGTTTTTATCTATGTATTTTATTCTTTTTGGTGTTCTTGTAAATGGGTTTGTTTTCCTAATTTCCTTTTTAGATAATTCGTTATTAGTGTATAGAGATACAATTGATTTTTATGTGTTAATTTGTATCCTGCAATTTTATTGAATATATTTATTAGTTCTAACAATTTTTCGAGGAATCTTTAGGGTTTTCTAAATATAAGATCATATTACCTGCAGAAGGGACAATTTTACTTTTTACTTTCTGATTTGGTTCCCTTGAATTATTATTATTATTTTTTGACTAATTGCTCTGAATAGGACTACCGGTACTATGATGAATAGAAGTGGTGAAAAGGGCATCCTTGTCTTGTCCCTGATCTTATAGGAAAAGCCTTCACTTTTTCACCATTAAGTATGATGTGAGCTCTGAACTTTTTATATATGGCCTTTATTTGTTGAGATAATTTCCTTCTGGAACTCACGTAAGTCATATATTGCATTGCTTGATGGTGCTCTATGTTGGGAAAAAGGCTTACGGGGTACCTTTATAAACTGGCCGTAAAAATATAGGACAATAAGTTGTGGAAAGTCACAAGAGGCCTCTGAGGAGGAAAGCCTTCTTATTGCCATTATGTTCCTAGGCTTTGAGCGAGACTTGCTCTCTTATCCATAAACACTGTGTTCAAGGAGAAGACACTCCTCTGAAGCATTGGAATGTGGCCAGACATGCAGGCTCCTAGTTAAGCCCGCTCCCACTAGCTGGTCTCCGATAAGTTAAAGATATGCTGTTTGAGCACAAAGGAGATTCATTTAAACCTCTATTGCTATAGATTATGCCTATGACGCACTGCCTCCCTTTACTCTTTCGCCCTAAACATCTGCTTCTTAGATGTAAGTGACTGTACTCAATAAATAGTGTGGAGACCAGAACTCTGGGCCTTTTGCAGCCTCTATTTTGCAACTGGCCCCCTGGCTCCCACCTTTATGAACTCTTAACCTGTCTCTTCTCGTTCCTTTGTCGCCACCAGACTTTGGGTACCTTACGGGTGGTGTTGAGGCTGGTCCCCAACAGCTCTATGTATCTCCTAAGCTTTCTTCACTTTTTCATTACTCTTCTGTCTCTGCTTAAGTTCCTGCTGGTACCACCTGGAAAAAAGAAGGTGCTTCCTTTTGCCTTCCAAGTGTCATAAAGTGAGTTATGGGGAATCCAGAGCAATGGCGCAGAAAGTGTTTCCCCTGATTTTTTTTTCCAGCCCCCCATCCCCAGTGAACTTTCCACTTTATCTCTACCAGTGCAGACAGGAGTGGGCTGCCTTCTGCCATTGTGTGGAGGAGCAGGAGCCATGGGTCTGGGTGGAAGGTTAGGAGACCCCAGCCCAGTTCACCTTCTGCCACTTGGTAAAGAGCCAGGAGACACCAGGCCTGGATTGCCTTAAGCCATTGGGTATAGGACCAGGACCCACTGGATGTAGGTAGCTGTCTACCAATAGGTAGAAGATCAGGAGACACCGGCCTTAAGCTGCCCTCTGCAGTTGGGTGGAGTGCTGGAAGACACCGGGCCAGCTGGCATTAGCATGTCAGGTGGAAGGGCTCATCTCTGGCCTCCTGGTATGGGGCAGAGAGTATGTTGACCTATCTGGGTCCTGCTGTTACTGCTGTGGGCAGGTCTGATCCTGTCATTGCTGCTGGCTGGTGCAGGTGTGGGGGATGGATTGGTCTTCCCTCCTGCAGCTTTGCTGGTGCAGCTACGCCTGGCAGATCAGCCAACTGCTGCCACTGGATATGAATCTCCCTGCTAAGTTCCTGCTAAGCTTTCCCTTTCTTGAACCTTTGTTCAGAGAAAGCAGGCTTTTCTTTTGCAGTTCTTTATTTGTTTATCTATTTTTGGTCTAGCCTATTAGCAGTTTCTGGGTTGCACACCTCCCAGACACCCAGTTTGGGATATACGAGTGATATAAAGAAAACCTGGGGAGCTCATTGTGGTGTCGTCCTCAAGTCCTGAGGCTCCTATCCAGTCTACCTCCTACTTCCTATATTTGAGAATCTGTTAAATTATTTTCAAGATTTTAGTTGTATTTAGAGGGAAGCAACAGGGAAAAGTAAGCCTATGCCATTGTCCCAGAGCCAGACTAAAACAACTAAGTTTTGACATACTACAATCTAAATATCTTTATTTTTTCTCTCTAGGTTACATTTCCAGTTCCAGTTAGGAAAGGTGATGAAAAGTTGCTTTTTAGACAAAATAAGTCCTTACCCTCAACGGAAAATTGCTCCTGAAATACAAGCAGAAATCAGTGGTAAGTCATACAGCAAATATCTAAAGCATTTTAGATATTTGTTTTTAGACAGTTGTCCAGGATCTGCTCTGCTCACCTGCAAGAAAGAAGATGCTTCCTTTTGCCTTCCATTTTAGCCAATTGTCCAGGATCTGCTCTACTCACTCCAGAAAAATTGGAAACCAAGGTTCTACTAGTTTTCTAAATATTATACTGGAGCTAGTAGATTTTTATTCAAACACTTACAGTTCCAGGACATAGTAAGGCAAGAAACAGAGAACATAATAAAAATGCGTTGTTTATCTCAGTTGCAATGAGAATATCTAACACCCAGATAATTGTTTCTAAGTATCATTTCTTAATGAGAGGAGCCAGGGGTCCTTGGACAAACCATTGATTCCAGGGATAAAGTATGGAAAGCATAAGGTTAATGTGGAACATCTTAATGGGACAGAAAGTAAGGCAGCACTCAAAAAGTTACATAGACTTGTCAAAAGGATATAGAACCAGCTTGAATGGGGCTTACATTGCTTAAACCCAGGAAATTTGAGCTTTAGAATAAATAATTGTAACAATGAGTTATAAAAAATTGAATAAAATAAGAATCCATTAATCTGTACTATAAGTAAATAAATAAAGGAAAAGCTCTTTGTTACAATAGAATCCCATCTAATAAATGTAGAAGAAATGATGCAGTTAGAAAAACACCATTTTATAACTATCATAAAATAATTGTCTAGGACAAGAATCATTAATGGACACTAAAAATAGTGTATGGAAGCTTTGTGATTAATGGGACAGCTACACGTTCTCAACGCAACTCCCATAAAATAGGTAATAACTACAAAGGGAAAATAATCAATTTTCATTGGAGTAAGCTGGCAGACACACTTTAACCACGTGATCAGGTTGCCAGAATCAATATTGGGACAATCTATATCATATGTTGGCTTTTATGATGTAATGAGAAAGACATGTGTGGTGTTCCTGCCACATATGTCTAACTCACATAGAATCATGAGAAAACAATCAGCTAAACCCCAAATGAAGGACACCCTACAATATAATTAGCCCAAACTAGCAGGCGTGGCTCACGCCTGTCATCTCAGCATTTTGGGAGGCCAAAGCGGGAGGATTGCTTGAGCTCAGGAGTTTGAGACCTGCCTGGGCAGCATAGCAAGACTCTGTTTCTAAAAAAAAGAAATACAAAAATTAGCCTGGCGTGGTGGCACACGGTTGTCATCCCAGCTACTCAGGAGGCTGAGGTGGGAGTATTGCTTGAGCTCAGGAGGTTGAGGCTTCAGTGAGCTATGATCACACCACTGCACTCCAGCCTGAGTGACAGAGTAAGACTCTGTCTCAAAAGAAAATTATCCCAGACTATTGAAAAACAACAAGATGTAAAAGAAAAAAAAAAAAAAAAACTGAGAAACTGTTTGGAGTGAAATAGACAATAGTGACATGATAAATACAAGGCATGATGCTGAAATGAGCGTTTCATCAGCAGAAAAATGCTATAAAAGGTATTATTAGAAAAACTGGTGAAGTTCATACAAACTCTGTAACTTAGATATTTTCATCAATGCAAATTTTCTTATTTTGATGATTACATTTATTCTTAGGAACCATAATGCATTATTTAGGAGTAAGACATAAAGTCTGCAACTTATTCCCAAATGGTTCAGAAACAAAGTTACATGTGTGCTTATTTGTGTGTATATATGTGTGTACAGAGAGAGAGGGAGCAAGAAAGGGAGAGAGAACATGATAAATCAGATGGTAAAATGTTAACAACTAAGGAATTTGAGTGAAGGAGTAAAGTGTAAATGTGAATTTCTTGTACTATCCTTGTAACATTTCTTTTCTTTTCTTTCTTTCTTTCCTTTTTTTTTTTTTTTTTTTTAGATGGAGTCTCACTCTATCACCCAGTCTGGTATGCAGTGGCACCATCTCGGCTCAACATAACCTCCACCTCCTGGGTTCAAGCCATTCTTCTGCCTCAGCCTCCGGAGTAGCTGGGATTACAGGTGCGTGCCACCATGCCCGGCTAATTTTTGTATTTTGAGTAGAGACGGGGTTTCACCATGTTGGCCAGGCTGGTTTTGAACTCCTGACCTTGTGATCCACCCGCCTCAGCTTCCCAAAGTGCTGGGACTACAAGCACGAGCCACCGCACCTGGTCCCTTGTAACATTTCTATGTTTGAAGTCACCTCAACATAGAAAGTTCAAAATTTCTTTTCTAATCATACATCACAGACTGCCTGGATGGGAGCATATGTGTACACACACACTCACACACACACACACAGAGGAGTTTCTGGTAATTTTCATTCTTGAACTATGCATTCCAACTTGGTGATGCTATGCCAAGTAAACAATTACGTCTGAAACTTTGGAACACAGATTTCAAACCAATTAGCTCCAAATCTATGTACACATAAATTCAAATAATAACATCACCATCTTTGAGCACTTATAATATACTCAGCACTGTTTTAAATGCCTAAAATGAATTATCTTAGTCTTTGCAAGACCATTATGAAGTATCCTCTGACATGAGATCGTTGATATTATTTTCCTAATTCCACAATAAAAGAAGCAGAAGCGCTTGCTGAGGCATCTCAGGTAATGTGCTGAAAGTCATATTGCCAGAAAGGGGTGTGGTGGGATTTGAACCCAGGTGGCCTGACACTGTGCCTGTGATCTTTAACTTAAACTAAGCACATGATGCCCTCATAGTTTTGAAGTGGGGTGAGGCAGGTAAATCCATATCCTTTGCGATCTGCTACAGGGGCCAGGTAAGAAACCTGTTTCTTGAATGCCCCATGCTGTCTCTGGCCCACAGGACCTCATCATGCATACTGTTCCTCTGACTGGACAACTCTTCACACACCTTCCACTCAGTTAACTGCCGCTCACCTTTCACATCTGAACTTACTGCTCAGTCACCTGGGGAGACTGTACCCCCTAAACAAGATTATAATTTCCTGCTGCTTGCCATCAGACCCCACTGAATTCTGCCTGTCACACAACATATTCATCACAGTCGAAGAGTATTTACTTGTCTGCCTCCCCCAGAAGACTGTGAATTCTCTGCCTTGCTCAACCCTGAACCCCCAAATCCCCACTGCACAGAAGTGTGAGGCCCACAGATCTGAGAGGTGAAATCCGGGAGTTAGTATGGGAATACTGGGGTATATAGGAGTAATTCATCAACATCCTTTTTCTATTAATTCAAGTCAGGCTAAAATGGATGAGAAGGATTTACGTTTTCCTGGAATGGAAAATGATAGAGGATAAGATTAATTAGCCTGAATGAATCAAGATCGCATTCATTATTAGGGAAGGGTAAGCGAAAACAGACTGTGAGGGCAAGATGTTTATGGGAAATGCTTTCTTATTCTTAAAAACAAAAACAGAAACAAAAAAACTGCACTAAAGGGAAAACCAGCCACTCTTATTCTGTTGGACTCTGTTGTGCCTGGATATAGTATCTGAAACTGTTACTATAGATGAAAGTATCATAAGTGAGATATCAACCAGATGCCAAGGACTTTCTTCCTGTGCCATATGGAGACAAGAATCCGCTGCCTGCTGACTTCTGATCCTCCTCTCAGATTCTCATCCGTGCCTTTTGGTGTCTGCAAAAGATTCAAAACTACACAGAGCTATGTTTGTTCCTATGAAGTTCCACTGGAGGGCGCAATATCATTACTGTTGGGGAGGGGGGAGGGGGGAAGGATTGCATTGGGGAGTTATACCTGATATAAATGATGAATTGATGGGTGCTGACGAGTTGATGGGTGCAGCACACCAACATGGCACAGATATACATATGTAACAAACCTGCATGTTATGCACATGTACCCTAGAACTTAAAGTATAATAATAAAAAAAAAAAATCATTACTGTTACCAGCTAATAGAACGTGACCTGTTAGGGCTAACACGAATAATTTACTGCTCATTTTTAGAAGCTCTCTTGGTATAGGCCACCCAAGAGAGAAAACAGTTTTGTGCCTTAGATGAAAGGACAACACAGGAAATTAGAAGAATGGCAACAATCCTTTTCTTCACCATCCCCCAGGAGTCCTGGTTGCTTCCTCTGCAAATCAGTGATGGCTTATACAAAGAACAGTATTAAAGACTCCGCGACTGGACGCAGTGGGTCAGGCCTGTAATCTCAGCACTTTGGGAGGCCGAGGTGAGTGGATCACCTGAGGTCAGGAGTTCAAGACCAGCCTGGCCAACATGGTGAAACCCCTTCTCTACCAAAAATACAAAAAATTGCCCCGGGCGTGGTGGCAGACACCTGTAATCCCAGCTACTTGGGAGGCTGAGGCAGGAGAATCGCTTGAACCCGGGAGGCGGAGGTTGCACTGAGCCAAGATCACGCCGCTGCACTCCAGCCTGGGCAACAAGAGCAAAACTCCATCTCAGAAAACAAACAAATAAATAAATAAATAAATAAATAAATAAAGATTCTGCTAACCTGTGGTTGGTCTGTTTGGGTCCTTGGGTATTCTTTCCTAGGAAAAGCATGAGGATTAGGGTTGGGCCATAGGACCTCATTCCTCTAAGAGTAATGGAACACTAGCTGCATCAGTTCTGGTCTGTAACAGGGGTTCAGAACTTGTCCATGACAAGGTCTGAAAACCTGTCTTTCAAGAAAAGCCAGGCTTGGTCCGTGGCTCTTCCTGCCCATACATTATTATCATCTGCCAAATACAACATAGTAATTGATCAGGGGACAACTTCCAGGAAAACACAGCTGCAAATCTCTCTGATATTTCATGGTACTTCACCACTAGAGAGTCCCAGAAGTGAAAGCTCTGAGGCAGGCTTCCCTGCTTTCCAGTTAACTGCTATTTCTGGGAACTCTTAGTATACCCCACTTACTGTGCAGGAACACAAATGGAAGCTGCAACTTTGAGCAAAGCATCCCTGTGTATGGGCCTCTGATGTAGCTGTTGCTTTCTAATATGTCTGATGTGATTACATGTATTCATTATTCTACTTTACAATAACCAGTATAATACAGTATGCTTTCTTTTGCTTCACTCTGACCTTGGGCAAGTCACTCACCCTCTTTGAGTCAGCTTTCTCATTGTATAGTGCGTGGAAATGTCACCTATCTCACAGTCTACTGGAATTTGCCATAGTACCTACACATTTGTAATAGTCATATATTTTTTTCTTTCAGCAATATATTTCAGGTACCAACTATCTGCAAGACATTATTCTATGCACTTGATATACAGCAGCAAGCAAGAAAGACAAGATCCCCGGGCCATGTAGCATACATTCTAAGGGGCAAAAAAAGAGACATCACACAGTTTAAAAGTATATATATTTCAGACATCGATAAATGGTATGCAGAAAGTGAAGTCAGATAGCGGGACAGAATGTGGGAAGGCATGAAAGGAGCTGCTTGAGACAGAATGTCCTTTAAAGACCTGTTCAAAGAAGTGACACTGAATGATAAGGATCCAGTATGTGAAAACTTGGGAGATCCGTGTTTCAGCAAACATAATGGCCCTGAAGTGATTTGATTGGCATATTTTAGGGACTAAAAGAATTTCAGGCTGGCTGGAGAATGTTGGATGAGAGGAAGACTTGTAAGAGATGAAGTTGGAAAGGTAATGGGTGGCCAGTTCACATAGTAGTGTGAAGACATTTGAATTGTATTTTATTTTCAGTGCATTGAGGAATCATTTGGAGGAGTTTGAAACAACAGAGGGATGTGATTTGATTTTCATTCTAAGGACTTCATGGGTGGATGAAAATGAAGGATCAAAACTATTTTCTGAAAATACTAAAACATGATTGGCCATTTCCATTGTGTTGTTATTTGCACTAATGGTGCAAAAACAATAATGGGTAAAACTGCTAGGGTCAGCACAAATCAAGGCAGTGGCATCAAACTACACCACACTACTGTACTAGTTGTCAAATTCCTTATTGCCACATGTAAAAGAAACATACACACACATACACACACACACCCCATATATACATATATATGTAGTCAAATCTCAACCCTTGAGCACACATCTTTTTAATATTCTTGAGGATGAACAAAAAAGTGAGAAAGTACTGGTAAAGACCTTCTGTTTAGCACCAAAGCCAGATGATTGTCTCAAGGAAAAGAACTTGTATGATTATTTGAGTTTCTAGCTTAACCAGGGTTCCCCAGCTCCCAGGTGGGGGACTAGTACTGATTTGTGGCCTATTAGGA
Organism: Piliocolobus tephrosceles; assembly: GCF_002776525.5. NCBI lineage: Eukaryota > Metazoa > Chordata > Mammalia > Primates > Cercopithecidae > Piliocolobus > Piliocolobus tephrosceles. The sequence goes on along the minus strand of NC_045445.1, from coordinate 97,513,685 downwards.
ACTGGGCCACACAGCAGGAGGTGAGTGGAGGGCAAGCAGGCATTATGGCTGAGCACAGCCTCCTGTCAGGTCAGCGGCTGTGTTAGATTCTCATAGGAGCAAGAACCTTATTGTGAATTGAGCATGTGAGGGACCTAAGTTGCGTGCTCCTTATGAGAAGCTAATGCCTGATGATAGGAAGTGGAAGAGTTTCATCCATACACCATCCTCCCCCCACAACCCCATCCACGGGAAAATTGTGTTCCATGAAACCAGTCCCTGATGCCAAAAAGGTTAGGGACTGCTCAGCCTAACTAGCTGGGTTTTTCTTCTCTGAATTCCTTTTTTACTTGAAAGGACTACTGACAGACAAACTGTGGTTATTCAGATGTGGGTATGTAAAAGATGTCTTGAAGATAAACAAAGGGAGCTTTGTTTCAACAAAAACAACTTATAGCATGTACTGCCAATGATAAAACTAGAACTCAAACAAAAATTAGAATTTTTTGGAAAACATGAATCTGCCATCATAAGCTTGATACCTGCACAATACTCAGAGACTATTCGGATAATATCAGGGCTATTGTTAATGAATGTGATTTTAAATTAGTTTGTATAATTCTTTTTAATTGATTTTTTATTACGGAAAAATATACATAACATATGGTTTGCCATTTTAACCATGTTAAGTGTAGAATTCAGTGGCATTACCTACAGTTCTATTGTTGTACACCATCATCTCTATCCATACCCAGAATATTTTATTAAACCAAACTGAAACTCTGTTCCCATTAACCAATAACTCCCCATTTCCCCAGCTCCTGGTAGCCACTATGCTATATTCTATCTCTATGAATTTGATTGTTCTAGGTGCCTCATATAACGTAACTCATTCAATTTTTTTGGGACTACTTTTTCTCATTATGTTTTCAAGGTTCATCCATGTTGTAGTATGCATCAGAATTTCATTTCTATACATACAATAGAATAATATTCTATTGTATGTATAAACTACATTTGATTTGATTTTTATTCTGATAATCTCATGGGTAGATAAAAATAAAGAGATCTATCTGGTCAAAGGTATTTTCTTAAAATACTAAAACATTATTGTGCATTTCCATTGTGTTGTCATTTGCATTGATGCAAAGGCAGTGGTGAGTAAAATCATTTTATTTATTCATTCATCCATCCACAGACATTAGGATTGTTTCCACTTTTGGCTATTGTTAAAAATGCTGCTATGAACATTGGTGTACAAAGATTTGTATAAGCCTGTGTTCAATTCTTTGGGGTATATACCCAGAGCTGGAACATGGTAATTCTATGTTTAAACGTTTGAGGAACCACCATAATCTTTTCCATAGCAACTGAACCATTTTACATTCCCAACAGCAATGAGGCACTATTACAATGTAGCCACTTCCTTACCAACACTCCATATTTTCCTTTTTTGTTTTTGATAGTAGCCATCCTAATGAGTCTGAAGTGATATCTCATTGTGATTTTGATTTGCACTTCCCTAATGACTAGTGATATTGAGTATCTTTTCATGTATTTTTTCACCATTGGTGTAGCTTCTTTGGAGAAGTGTCTATTCAAGCACTTTGCTCATTTTTAACTGAGTTATTTGTTTGTTGTTGTCATTGACTATAGAAGTATTTCAGCACCACCATTTAGTAGCTGTTTAAGTTGACTGAGGTCCCTTGGTTTCCTCAAGTGTGATATTGAGAACATAATAGTACTTGCATTATAAGTGTTGAAGCGAACTAAATATGGCCTGAGAAGGACTCCCTACTTCTATATTTGAGTCCTTGTGAACAAACTGTAACCTAACTTAATAGGTAGACAAGATTGAAAATCTAATTTAGGATTATGCCCTATAACAATAGCTGAGTCTTGGCCAGTCCCAACAGCCATACTTCAACTG
>NC_045445.1:97466814-97511766 GCF_002776525.5 Piliocolobus tephrosceles | reverse complement strand
TACCTGAAAGTCCTGTGCCATTCACAGCTAGAGAGAACTTAAAACCGCCGAGTTCACCTCTAGCGTCATGAGTGATTAAAAATCCAAAAGAAATCTTATCTTTCTGGACAGAGGATTGATAAAAGGGGCTCCTGGAAACCAGAGAATATGGAGAGGGAATTTTTTTTTTCTTTTGAGATGGAGTCTTGTTCTGTCACCCAGGCTGGAGTGCAGTGGTGCAATCTCAGCTCACTGCAACCTCCGCCTCCTGGGTTCAAGCGATTCTCCTGCCTCAGCTCCCTGAGCAGCTGGGATTACAGGTGTGTGCCACCACATCCAGCTAATTTTTGTATTTTTAGTCGAGGCGAGGTTTCACCATGTTGGTCAGTCTGGTCTTGAACTCCTGACCTCATGATCCACCCACCTCAGCCTCCCAACATACTGGGATTACAGGTGTGAGCCACCGCGCCTGGCCAGAGAGGGAGAATCTTAAAGAGGAAAGAGCTTGAGAGGGGAATTTCCTAATGCTGTGAAGGAATATGTATAAATTTCAGGCTTTCTGTTAAGTTGCGTATTCACAGAATTTACCCAAAGCAGCATAGTAAAGTATTTTGAAGTTTCTATTACATAAAGCGCCACTCAAGTCTCAAACTAAATACTGAGAGGTGTGTCTATGGGACAGTCAAAGCAGAATAGCAACTTCTTTGCAAACTGAACTGAAAATGGAATAATAATTCAAAGAAAGTGAGACAGAACATTTAGTCTGAATCTAACCAGGTTGGTCTAGCTAAGTCCAACCAAAAAAAATTCAGCATTCTCCAGAGGATATTAATAGGACCCAGATTCTAAGAAGATAATATGTAAAATGCCAAGAATATAACCTAAACTTATACTAAATATCAAGAATCAGGAAAATTTGAAAAAACAATGTAAAAAAAGGCAACATATGCCAACCCCAGGATGACTCAGATTTGTCATCTGGGAATTGCCAAATATTTTTTAAAAACTGTAAAATCATTATGGCCATGTTCCATGGGGTGAAGGTATAGTAAGGATAAATGCTGCTGAAATGAAATATAGAAATACTGAGCAGAGAAACATAATTTTTAGAAAAGCCAAATTTTATAAATGAAACACACAGTATGTGAAATTTTAAAATTCACTGGATGAGCTCAATGTAAGAACAGGCAATGATAAGTACAGGGCCAGTGACTTAAAATTAGATAAATAGAAATTATGCAATCACATGAACACAGAGTAAAAAGATTGATATAAAATAAGCAGCAACTCAGAAATTGTCGTATTCATTGCACTCCTAAAAGGAGAGAAAAAAGATATTGGTGTAGAAAATATATTTGAAGAAATAATTGCTGAAACTTCTTGAATTAGGGGAAAGACAAAATTACAGATTCAAGAGGCTCAGCTAATCTCAAAAATTGTAAACTCAAACAAATTATGCCCAGAAAAATCATAATCAAACTTCTAAAAACCAAAGATAGAGAAAAACCTTGAAAATGGCCAGTAAAAAGTAATACAATGCATACAAGGGGGAAATGATTCAAATAGCTGTGTACTACACTTTAGAAACCATGGAGGCCAGAAGGTGGTGGAGCAGCATCTTTAAAGTGCTGAAAGAAAATAACTGTCAATCTGAAAAACAAGCAGTGGGGAAAGGATTCTCTGGTTAATAAATGGTCCTGAGAGAACTGTCTAGCCATATGCAGAAAGTTGAAACTGAACCCCTTCCTTACACCTTATACAAAAATCAAGATGGATAAAAGACTTAAATGTGAAACCCAAAACTATAAAAACCCTAGAAGAAAACCTAGACAACGTCATTCAGGACATAGGCAAAGGCAAAGATTTCTTGACGAAAATGCCCAAAGTAATTGCAACAAAAGTAAAAATTGACAAATGGGATCTAATTTTTTTATTTTTTATTTTTTATTTTTTTATTATACTTTAAGTTCTAGGGTACATGTGCATAACGTGCAGGTTGGTTACATATGTATACTTGTGCCATGTTGGTGTGCTGCACCCATCAACTCGTCAGCACCCATCAATTCGTCATTTATATCAGGTTTAACTCCCAATGCAATCCTTCCCCCATCCCCCCAAGCGTCTAAACGTTTGAGGAACCACCATAATCTTTTCCATAGCAACTGAACCATTTTACATTCCCAACAGCAATGAGGCACTATTACAATGTAGCCACTTCCTTACCAACACTCCATATTTTCCTTTTTTGTTTTTGATAGTAGCCATCCTAATGAGTCTGAAGTGATATCTCATTGTGATTTTGATTTGCACTTCCCTAACGACTAGTGATGTTGAGTATCTTTTCATGTATTTTTTCACCATTGGTGTAGCTTCTTTGGAGAAGTGTCTATTCAAGCACTTTGCTCATTTTTAACTGAGTTATTTGTTTGTTGTTGTTGTTGACTATAGAAGTATTTGATATAGTCTAGATATTAATCTCTTATCTGATATATGATTTACAAATATTCTCCCCTATTTTATGAGTTTTGTTTTCATTCTCTCGATAGTATTTTTTTTTTTTTTTTTTTTGAGACAGAGTCTCATTCTGGTGCCCAGGCTGGAGTGCAGTGGCGCAATCTTGGCTCACTGCAACTTTTACCTCCTGGGTTCAAGCGATTCTCCTGCCTCAGCCTCCCGAGTAGCTGGGATTACATGCATGCACCACCATGCCTGGCTAATTTTTGTATTTTTGGTAGAGACAGGGTTTCACCATGTTGGCTAGGCTGATCTCGAACTCCTGACCTCAAGTGATCCACCCTCCTCAGTATCCCAAAGTGCTGGGATTACAGGCGTGAGCCACTGTGCCTGGCTTCTTGATAGTATTTTTGATGTGTAAAAGCTTATGATTTTGATAAAGTCCAATATATCTATTTTTTCCTTTGTTGCCTGTGCTCTTAGTATCATATCTAAGAAATCACTGCCAAATTTATTGTCATGAAGTTTTTCTCCTATATTTTCTTTGACAAGTTTTATAGTTTTAGCACTTAACATTTAGATCCTTGATCCATTTTGAATTTTGTCTAATGGTTTTTGTCTGATTAATGTAATTTTGTCCAATATCAATATCACTTCTCCTACTCCCTTTTGCTTATTATTCTTGCTTATTATTTTTATGGAATATCTTTTGTGATCATTTCACTTTTAAACTATGCATGCCCTAGGTTTAAAGTGAGTTTCTGGTAGACAGTATATAGTTAGAACCTGTTTTTGTTTTTCCTTTGTATTCAATTTTTAAGTTTTTGTTTTATGGTGTTTGGTTTGTTTGTTTTTTGAGACACGGTCCCGTTGGCTCTGTCATGCAGGCCAGAGTGCAGTGGCACGATTGCGGCTCCCTGCAACCTCCGCCCCACCCCCACCGAGTCAAGTAATCCTCCCACCTCAGCCTCCTGAGTAGCTGGGACTACAGGTGCATGCCACCACGCCTGGCTCATTTTTGTATTTTTTTTTTTTTTTTTTTTTTTTTTTTTTTTTTTTTTTTTTAGAGATGGGGATTCGCCATGTTGCCCAGGGTAGTCTCGACCTCCTGGACTCAAGCGATCCCCTGGCCTTAGCTTCCCAAAGTGCTGGGATTACAGGCGTGAGCCACTGGGTCTGGCTGTTTCATGGGTTCTTAAATTTCAGTTTTTCTTTTAGATACAGGGTGTGCATGCACAAGTTTGTTACATGGGTATATTGCACCCAGTTAGTGAGTATAGTACCCAAATAGGTAGTTTTTCAACTGACAGTCTTCCTCTAGCCTTCCTCCTCTAGTAGTCTGTGGTGTCTGCTTTTCTCATATTTATGTCCATGTGTGCTCAATGTTTAGCTCTTACTTATGAGAAAATGCAGTATTTGGGTTTCTGTTCCTGCATTAAGGTACTTAGGATTATGGCCTCCAGCTCCATGTTGCTGCAAAGTACAGGAAACATGATTTCACTCTTTTTATGGCTGCGTAGTATTTCATGGTGTATATGCACCATATTTTCTTTATTTAGTCCAACATTGATGGACCCCAGAGTTGATTCTACATCTTTGTTATTGTGAATAGCACAGCGATGAACACATGAGTGCATGTGACTTTTTTCTATAATGATCTATTTGCCTTTGGATATTATATTAGTATCTTCTTGCATTGCTATAAAGAAATACCTGCCGGGCACGGTGGCTCACGCCTGTAATCCCAGCTCTCAGGGAGGCAGAGGCGGGAGGATAGCTTGAGCCCAGGAGTTCCAGACCTGCCTGGGTAATACAGCGAGACCCCGTTCTCCACAAAAAGGAAAAAAAAAAAAAAAAAAAAAGAAATACCTGAGACTGGGTAATTTATAAAGAAAGGAGTTTTATTTGGCTCATGTTTCTGCAGGCTGTACAAGAAGCATAACACTGGCATCTGCTTCTGGGGAGACCTCCAGATCTTACAAGAACTCACTCACTATCTAGAGTACAGTACCAAGAGGGATGGTGCCAAACCGTTCATAATAGATCCACTCCCATGATCCAATAACCTCCCATCAGGCTCCACCTCCAACACTGTGGATTACATTTCAATATGAGATTTTGATAGGGACACACCCAAACTATATCAGGTATATTCCCAGTAATGGGATTGCTGAGTTGAACGGTAGCTCTTTTTTAAGTTCTTTGAGAATAGATCCTGTTTTTTAATACATTCTGCCAATCTAAGTCTTTTCCTTGACAAGTTTGATCCACTTATATTTCAGGTAATTACTGATAGAGAAAGATTTAGTAATTCATTGTTTACCTGTTTTTGTATGTCTTACAGCTTTACGGTTTCTCATTTCTGCCCTTACTGCCTTTTTGTGTGTTTAATTATTTTTTTTGTAGTGATGCATTTTGATTCCCTTCTGATTTCCATTTTGTGTATATTTTGTAGATATTTTCTTTGTGGTTACTAGGGGAATTACATACAACATCCTAAAACTAGAGCAATCCATTTTAAATTTATAACAATTATTTGAAGTGGAAATGTGTTAAATCCCAAGAATTTACCCCCTGGAGATGCAGCCTTGTGATTTTTCACATTTATTTGAACTGGCTTTGGCTGTTAACAGAAATGTTTCTCAATAGTCTATCAATTCACATTTTCTACCTAATATAAGAAAGACTTTATCTTACTATTTTTAAAGTGGTCAATTAGACTTTGAAAATACTATCTTACAGGACAACTCAGTGAAATGGTAAGAGTGTAGCTACTGTGGCTGAAAATTCTCTGGATGTATTATTAAAATCCTAACCAGGATAGGATTCATTTGTACTGAGTGCTCATTGTGTATCAATCGTGGAAGCATGGAAAATATATTGATGGTGGCCATCTCAGTGTTGATTCAATTATTTCTGAAGAGATACATGTTTTTAAAAAAATTTTTTTTGAGATGGAGTCTTGCTCTGTCGCCCAGGCTGAAGTACAATGGTGTGATCTCTGCCCACTGCAACCTCCACCTCCTGGGCTCAAGTGATTCTCCTGCATCAGCCTCCCAAGTATCTGGGATTACAGGCATGCGCTATCACGCCCAGCTAATTTTTTTTTTTGTATTTTTAGTAGAAACGGGATTTCACCATGTTGGCCAGGCTCGTGTCGAACTCCTGACCTCAGATAATCCACCCTCCTTGGCTTCCCAAAGTCCTGGGATTACAGGCGTGAGCCACCATTTCTAGCTGTTTAAATTTTATGTTAACAGGATTTCCATTAAACTGTTTGACACATACATATTGTTCAAATATAGTTATTGAATGAATAATTTTATGCAGGATTTGCTTATTCAGTCAGCATTTATGAAACATATAATATGTGTTCTGAAACTGTCCTGGGCACACAGGATTCACAAATACATTAGACAAGTTTATTGCTTTTCATGGGCTTGTAGTCCAAAGGCAAGGTCATCCATCTAAACACATGTAATATATAATCTTCTATTAAGGTCTGAATAGAAATCTTTCCTTCACGTTCACTCTAGCTTCCAGAATATCATACGTGTTGTTCCTATTCCTTCTTCTGGGACAATTCTTACCCCTTCTCTAAACAGATAACTCCTTCTGAGTCTTAGGATACAGCTTACAAATCACTACTTCCATGAAGCTTTAGAATCTTCCCCACTACCAAACCAGAAGAAATTTTCATCCTGTCAACTGTCAGGAGATCCCAAATTCCCCTATCATAATAAACATTTATATCACAGTTTGTTGCAGTTTGTATTACTTTACGTTGCTTCCAATAGACAGTGAGCTCCAGAACATTCTCACTATCTACCTTACTTATTATCTTATTACTTATCTCAGACCTTAGTACAGTACCTGACATAAACACGTGTGAGGAAAGATACTACCATAGCTAGATTTTTCAGGCCATAGAATGGGAAGTAAAATAGAGCCAAAATAATCTGCCAGCATCATCTAATCTTAGATGAGAAGGCACAGCTAAAGATTTTGCACTTTTACTGAATGGAACATATTTTTAACACCTTATTGAGATATAATTAACATACCATAAACTTCACATGTTTAAGTTGTCAGTTTGAAAGTTTTGAAGCTTGATTGCATCTGTGAAAACACCAAAATAAAGGTAATAAAGACATCTATCATCAACAAGAGTTTCCTCATGGTTCTTTGTAGTCTATACTCCTAACCTCTATTTCTAGCCTGCTCTGATCCCAGCCCAGGATAATCGCTTACAGGCTCTTTGTGTAAATTGGTTGGCATTTTCTAGAATTTCATATAAATGGAATCAAACAGTATGTCCTCTTTTATCTGGCATCTTTTCCTCACCATAATTATTAATGGTGTTGTTCCACATAACAAAAGTTCACTCATTTTATTTTTGAGTAGTATTTAATTGTACAGATGTACTACATTTCCCTCATCTGTTGATGTTTCTAGTTTGCAGCTACTAAAATAAAGCTGGTATGAGTATTTAAATATATGTGTTCATTCACATAGTAAATATGTGCTTTCATTACTCTTGGATAAAAACCCAGAGTTGTAAAGACTGGATCATATGATAGGTATTTGTATAACTTTTTAAAAAACTGCCAAACCGTTTACCAAAGTGGTTGTAACATTTTACAATTCACAAACAATGTTTGAGAGCTCCTGTTTCTTCACATCCTCAGGAACACTTGATGTGGTCAGGATTTTTAGTTTGAGATACTCTAATAAATATAGAATGGTATGTCTTTGTGTTGTAATTTCCATTTTCCTAATGACTAATGATGTTGAGCATTTTATGTGCTCATTTGCCATTCATATATCTTCTTAAGTAAAGCATCTGTTCATTTTTTCCCATTTAAAAATTTGGATTGCTTGTTCTGTTATTATTGAGTTTTGATAGTTCCTTATGTACACTAGATATAAGTCCTTTATTAGGTATGTGATTTTCTAATATTTCCTCTAGTTCTGTGGCTTACCTTTTCTTTCATTTAATGATGTCTTTTGAAGGACAGAAGTTCTTAGTTTTAATGAATTCCAATTTGTCACTTTTCTTTCATCAAGCTTTTTGAGTTTCATATAAGGTATTGTTGCCTACTGTATGATCACAAAGATTTTTCTATATTTTCTTCTAGAAGTTGTGTAGCTTTGCATTTTACATTTACATCTGTGATCCAATTAATTTTTATCTAGGATGTGCTGCATGGGTATAGATAGCAGGTTCTTCCATCACTGGTTATTGAAGAGATTATCTTTTTTGCACTGAATTACCTTTGCACCTTTGTTGAAATACAATTGAACATACATGTGTGGTCTATTGCTGATGTCTATTCTATTCATTTTTTGCCTATATTTTTGCCCACATTTGTACCATTACTATACTATCTTTATTAGTGTAGCTTTCTACTGTAAATTGTCCAAATTTGTTCTTTTTTAAAACTCATTTTGGCTATTTTGCATCCTTTGTAATTTCATATGAAATTTGGAATTAGCTACAAAATAGTCTGTTGGAGTATTTATTGAATCTGTGTTTCTAGATCAGTTCAGATATTAACAAAATCGAGTCTTCCACATGAATATGACATAACTATCCATTTATTTAGATCATCCTCAAAAATCTCTTGGTACAATTTTTAGCGTATAGGTTTTGCCACCTTTAGTGAGATTTATCCCTAAGTATTTCATGCTTTTAATGTTATCATGCTGGTATTTTAATTTAAATATCAAATTGTTTGTTAGTAGTATATAGAAAGGCAAGTGATTTTTGTAGATATAGTAATGAGGTTTTTTTGCAGATTCTATAGGATTATTTTATGAAGATGATCATATCTTCATAGACAAAAGAGACAGTTTTACTTACTCCTTTCCAAGTTTTTCTTCTGACTCTTTTATTAACATTTTTTCTTGTATTATTGCACTGGTTAGATTAACCAGTGGACAACACATTTGTCCACTTTTTTCTCATTTTAAGAGGAAAGTACTCAGTCTTCATCACTGCATTTCAAGTTACCTGTAGGTTTTTCATAGATGCCGTTTTCTTAGCAAGTTGAGGAAGATTGCTTCTGTTTCTAGTTTGGTAAGAGTTTTACCAGGAGTGAATGCTAGATTTGTCAAATGATGTTTCTGCATCTATTAAAATGACTATTTTACAAATTTGTTAATATTGTGAATTACATTGATTTGTTTTTCTAAGGTTAAACTACCTTTGCATTCTTTAGTCATGATGCATTATCCTTTTCCCCAGGTAATGCTGGCCTCATACAATGAGTCAGAAAATATTCCATTTCTTTAATTTTCTGGAAAAAGATTGTGTAGGTGGCATTATTTCTTCCTTATATGATTAGTAGAATCCACAAGTAAATCCATCTGGGCCTTTAATTTTCTTTGTGGAAGGTGTTAAAGTATAAGCTTAATGTATTGAAGGGTGTTTTAATCACCTGTTATTTACCCCATTAGTGAGGGAGGGATTCCTGCCTAGGTTTATGGAAATGGCTGGCATATGACACGACACCGGACAAATGAGACTGATAGCAATTTATTAGTAACGTATACTCACAACCTGAGAGAGGAAGATACCATGCACCATACAGTGACATACGAAGTGTTGTACTCAGAAATAAAGTGGAAAACCAGGGCCTGTGAAAGGCAGAGTTTGTAGTATTGTTAAAGTGCCCCAGATTCGCATGGGAGGATGTGATTGGCTTGTTTCAGTAATTCTATAGCCTGACAGAGAACTAAGACCTGCTACTCAGAGATAAGCAGGAACTGCATCTGGTCTGCTCGATAAGGAGGATTGTTTGCTTAGGGAGCCTTATCCATGGGAGCAGAGAGGGAAGGGAACTTGTGGATTCACCATTCAAGATCCTCCTAATTTCACCAGGTGTCAAGGTAATACATAATATTGGACCTTAATTTTAGGCCTCACACCACAAAGGTGGATACAGAGCTAGTCAGATTATCTATTTCTTCTTGACTAGCTGTTGTCTCTCAATGAATTTCTCTACTTTATTCAAGTTATGAAATGTGTTGACATATCGTTTTTTAAAAATAATTTTTCTCTTTTTTTTTTTTTTTTTTTGAGACAGAGTCTTGCACTGTCACCCGGGCTGGAGTGCAATGGCATAATCTCAGCTCAGTGCAACCTCTGCCTCCCAGGTTCGAGCGATTCTCCTGCCTCAGCCTCCGGAGTAGCTGGGATTACAGGCGCCCGCCACCATGCCCAGATAATTTTTTGTATTTGTAGTAGAGATGGGGTTTCACCATGTTGGTCAGGCTGGTCTTGAACTCCTGACCTCATGATCTGCCCGCCTCGGCCTCCCAAAGTGCTGGGATTATAGGCGTGAGCCACTGTGCCCGGCCTCTATTTTTTAATATCTGTAGAATCTATGGTGATATCACACTTCTCATTCATGATCTTGATCATTTTTGTCTTCTCTCTTACTTTGCTGATCAATCTGGCTAAAGATTAATCAATATTTTGATCTCCTCAAAAACCTAGCTTCTGGTTACATTGGTTTTCTCTATTGTTTTTCTGTTATTTCATTGATTTCTTATCTGATTTTTGCTATATTTTATTCTTACGCTGAGTTTCATTTGATTTTTTGTTGTTGTTGTTGTTTTTTTTTTTTTTTTTTTGATACGGAGTCTCACTCTGTTGCCCAGGCTGGAGTGCAGTGGTGTGCTCTCGGCTCATTGCAACCTCCACCTCCTGGGTTCAAGCAATTCTCCTGCCTCAGCCTCCCGAGTAGCTGGGATTACAGCCGCCTGCCACCATGCCCAGCTAATTTTTGTATTTTTAGTAGAGATGGGGTTTCACCATGTTGGCCAGGCTAGTCTCGAACTCCTGACCTCAAATGATCTGCCCTCCTCGGCCTCCCAAAGTGCTGGGATCACAGGAGTGAGCCACCGCACCCAGCCTTTATTTGACCTTTATATTGCTTCTTAAGACGGAACTTAATGTTATTAGCTTGAGATTTTGTTTAAATAACATTGAGTGCTGTAAATTCTCAACTAAGTGCTGCTTTAGCTGCATCCCAGAAATGTAAACACATTTTGGATAGTTATTCATTTCAAGATAATTTATGATTATCCTTTTAATTTGTTCTTGTGGCTCATGGGTTATTTAGAAGTATGATGTTTAGTTTTCAAGTGTAGATTTTCACAATATCTTTCTGTTATTGATTTCTAATTCAATTACATTTCAGTCAGAGAATATACTTTCTGCTATTTCAAAACTTTTTAATTTATTGAGACTTGTTTATGGCCTATTATTTAAACATTCCATGTATGCATGAGAATAATGTGTATTCTGTTGTTGTTTGGTTCATCACTGTAAAACTGTCAATAGGTTACATTGGTTGAACCTGTTGTTCAAGTCTTCTATATCCTTACTGAATTTCTTTGTACTTGCTCTATCAGTTTTTTTGAGAGGACATGTTGACATCTCTATTATTATTGTGGACTTGTCTATGATTACAGTATAATTGATTTGTCAGCTCTTTATGTATTTTGAATTCTATTATTAAGTACATATTTAGAATTATCACATCGCCTTGAAGAATTAAGCTCTTTATCATGATGAAACCACTCTCCTTATCCCAGATAATATTCATTGCTCTGGCATCTACTTGGTTTGAAATTAATATCGTCACTCCAGCATTATTTTGATGACTGATTGCATGATATACGATTTCCATCCTATTATTTTTAACCTTTTATATCACTTGCAAATTAAGTGGATTTATGTAGGCATCATATTGGATTTCCTTTTTTTTTAATCTTATGATGATCCCCATCTTTTAATTAGGATATGTATACCATTTAATATGTAATACTATTTTTTAAATTATACTTTAAGTTCTAGGGTACATGTGAACAACGTGCAGGTTTGTTACATATGTATACATGTGCCATGTTGCTGTGCTGCACCCATCAACTCGTCAGCACCCACCAACTCATCATTTACATCAGTTACAACTCCCAATGCCATCCTTCCCCTCTCCCCCGTCTCCACAATAGGCCCCGGTGTGTGATGTTCCCCTTCCTGAGTACAAGTGATCTCATTGTTCAGTTTCCACCTATGAGTGAGAACATGCGGTGTTTGGTTTTCTGTTCTTGCAATAGTTTGCTGAGAATGATAGTTTCCAGCTGCATCCTTGCCCCTAAAAGGACATGAACTCATCCTTTTATATGGCTGCATGGTATTCCATGGTGTATATGTGCCACATTTTCTTAATCCAGTCTGTCAGTGATGGACATTTGGGTTGATTTCAAGTCTTTGCTATTGTGAATAGTGCTGCAATAAACATACATGTGCATGTGTCTTCATAGCAGCATGATTTATAATCCTTTGGGCATACCCCCAGTAATGGGATGGCTGGGTCATATGGTATTTCTAGTTCTAGATCCTTGAGGAATCGCCATACTGTTTTCCACAATGGTTGAACTAGTTTACAATCCCACCAACAGTGTAAAAGTGTTCCTATTTCTCCACATCCTCTCCAGCACCTGTAGTTTCCTGACTTTTCAATGATTGCCATTCTAACTGGTGTGAGATGGTATCTCATTGTGGTTTTGATTTGCATTTCCCTGATGGCCAATGATGATGAGCAGTTTTTCATGTGTCTGCTGGCTGTAAGAATGTCTTCTTTTGAGAAATGTCTGTTCATATCCTTTGCCCACTTTTTGATGGGGTTGTTTGTTTTTTTCTCATAAATTTGTTTGAGTTCTTTGAGGGTTCTGGATATTAGCCCTTTGTCAGATGAGTAGATTGCAAAATGTTCTCCCATTCTGTAGGTTACCTGTTCACTCTGATAGTAGCTTCTTTTGCTGTGCAGAAGCTCTTTAGTTTAATTAGATCCCATTTGTCAATTTCGGCTTTTGTTGACATTGCTGTTGGTGTTTTACACATGAAGTCCTTGCCCATGCCTATGTCCTGAATGGTATTACCTAGGTTTTCTTCTAGGGTTTTTAGGGTATTAGGTCTAACATTTAAGTCTCTAATCCATCTTGAAATAATTTTTGTATAAGGAGTAAGGAAAGGATCCAGTTTCAGCTTTCTACTTATGGCTAGCCAATTTTCCCAGCACCATTTATTAAATAGGGAATCCTTTCCCCATTTCTTGTTTTTGTCAGGTTTGTCAAAGATCAGATGGTTGTAGATGTGTGGTATTATTTCTGAGGACTCTGTTCTGTTCCATTGGTCCATATCTCTGTTTTGGTACCAATACCATGCTGTTTTGGTTACTGTGGACTTGTAGTATAGTTTGAAGTCAGGTAACGTGATGTCTCCATCTTTGTTCTTTTGACATAAGATTGTCTTGGCAATGAGGGCTCTTTTTTGGTTCCATATGAACTTTAAAGCAGTTTTTTCCAATTCTGTGAAGAAAGTCATTGATAGCTTAATGGGGATGGCATTGAATCTATAAATTACCTTGGGCAGTATGGCCATTTTCACAATATTGATTGTTCCTATCCATGAGCATGGTATGTTCTTCCATTTGTTTGTGTCCTCTTTTATTTCACTGAGCAGTGGTTTGTAGTTCTCCTTGAAGAGGTCCTTGACATCCCTTGTAAGTTGGATTCCTAGGTATTTTATTCTCTTTGAAGCAATTGTGAATGGAAGTTCATTCATGATTTGGCTCTCTGCTTGTCTGTTACTGGTGTATAAGAATGCTTGTGATTTTTGCACATTAATTTTGTATCCTGAGACTTTGCTGAAATTTCTTATCAGCTTAAGGAGATTTTGGGCTGAGACAATGGGATTTTCTAAACATACAATCATGTCATCTGCAAACAGGGACAATTTGACTTCTTTTTTTCCTAACTGAATACCCTTGATTTCTTTCTCTTGCCTGATTGCCCTAGTCAGAACTTCCAACACTATGTTGAATAGGAGTGGTGAGAGAGGGCATCCCTGTCTTGTGCCAGTTTTCAAAGGGAATTTTTCCAGTTTTTGCCCATTCAGTATGATATTGGCTGTGGGCTTGTCATAAATAGCTCTCATTATTTTGAGATACGTTCCATCAATACCGAATTTATTGAGCATTTTTAGCATGAAGGGCTGTTGAATTTTATTAAAGGCCTTTTCTGCATCTATTGAGATAATCATGTGGTTTTTGTCTTTGGTTCTGTTTATATGCTGGATTACATTTATTGATTTGCGAATGTTGAACCAGCCTTGCATCCCAGGGAAGAAGCCCACTTGATCATGGTGGATAAGCTTTTTGATGTGCTGCTGGATCTGGTTTGCCAGTATTTTATTGAGGATTTTTGCATTGATATTCATCAGGGATATTGGTCTAAGATTCTCTTTTTTTGTTGTGTCTCTGCCAGGCTTTGGTATCAGGATGATTTTGGCTTCATAAAATGAGTTAGGGAGGATTCTCTCTTTTTCTATTGATTGGAATAGTTTCAGAAGGAATGGTACCAGCTCCTCCTTGTACCTCTGGTAGAATTCAGCTGTGAATCCATCTGGTCCTGGACTTTTTTTCGTTGGTAGGCTATTAATTATTGCCTCAATTTCAGAGGCTGCTATTGGTCTATTCAGGGATTCAGCTTCTTCCTAGTTTAGTCTTGGGAAAGTGTAAGTGTCCAGGAAATTATCCATTTCTTGTAGGTTTTCTAGTTTATTTGCATAGTGGTGTTTATAGTATTCTCTGATGGTAGTTTGTATTTCTGTGGGGTCAGTGGTCATATCGCCTTTATCATTTTTTATTACGTCTATTTGATTCTTCTCCCTTTTCTTCTTTATTAGTCTTGCTAGTGGTCTATCAATTCTGTTGATCTTTTCAAAAAACTAGCTCCTGGATTCATTGATATTTTGGAGGATTTTTTTGTGTCTCTATCTCCTTCAGTTCTGCTCTGATTTTAGTTATTTCTTTCCTTCTGCTAACTTTTGAATGTGTTTGCTCTTGCTTCTCTAGTTCTTTTAATTGTGATATTAGGGTGTCAATTTTAGATCTTTCCTGCTTTCTCTTGTGGGCATTTAGTGCTATAGACTTCCCTCTACACACTGCTTTCAATGTGTCCCAGAGATTCTGGTATGTTGTATCTTTGTTCTCATTGGTTTCAAAGAACATCTTTATTTCTGCCTTCATTTCGTTATGTACCCAGTAGTCACTCAGGAGCAGGTTGTTCAGTTTCCATGTAGTTGAGCAGTTTTGATTGAGTTTCTTAGTCCTGCGTTCTAGTTTGATTGCACTGTGGTCTGAGAGACAGTTTGTTATAATTTCTGTTCTTTTACATTTGCTGAGGAGTGCTTTACTTCCAACTATGTGGTCAATTTTGGAGTAAGTGCGATGTGGTGCTGAGAAGAATGTATATTCTGTTGATTTGGGGTGAAGAGTTCTGTAGATGTCTATTAGGTCCGCTTGGTGCAGAGGTGAGTTCAATTCCTCGATATCCTTGTTAACTTTCTGTCTCATGGATCTGTCTAATGTTGACAGCAGGGTGTTAAAATCTCTCATTATTAAAGTGTGGGAGTCTAAGTCTCTTTGTAAGTCTCTAAGGACTTGTTTTATGAATCTTGGTGCTCCTGTATTGGGTGCATGCATATTAGGATAGTTAGCTCTTCTTGTTGAATTGATCCTTTTACCATTATGTAATGGCCTTGTCTCTTTTGATCTTTGTTGGTTTAAAGTCTGTTTTATCAGAGACTAGGATTGCAACCCCTGTTTTTTTTTTTAGTTTTCCATTTGCTTGGTAGATCTTCCTCCATCCCTTTATTTTGAGCCTATGTGTGTCTCTGCACGTGAGATGAGTCTCCTGAATACAGCACACTGATGAGTCTTGACCCTTTATCCAATGTGCCAGTCTGTGTCTTTTAATTGGACTATTTAGTCCATTTTCATTTAAGGTTAATATTGTTATGTGTGAACTTGATCCTGTCATTGTGATATTAGCTGGTTATTTTGCTGGTTAGTTGATGCAGTTTCTTCCTAGCATTGATGGTCTTTACATTTTGGTATGTTTTTGCATTGGCTGGTACCAGTTGTTCCTTTCCATGTTTAGTGCTTCTTTCAGGGTCTCTTGTAGGACAGGCCTGGTGGTGACAAAATCTCTAAGCATTTGCTTATCTGTAAAGGATTTTATTTCTCCTTCACTGATGAAACTTAGTTTGGCTGGATATGAAATTCTGGGTTGAAAATTCTTTTCTTTAAGAATGTTGAATATTGGCCCCCACTCTCTTCTGGCTTGTAGAGTTTCTGCTGAGAGATCTGCTATTTGTCTGATGGGCTTCCCTTTGTGTGTAACCCGACCTTTCTCTCTGGCTGCCCTTAACATTTTTTCCTTCATTTCAACTTTGGTGAATCTGACAATTATGTGTCTTGGAGTTGCTCTTCTTGAGGAGTATCTTTGTGGTGTTCTCTGTATTTCCTGAATTTGAATGTTGGCCTACCTTACTAGGTTGGGGAAGTTCTCCTGGATGATATCCTGAAGAGTGTTTTCCAACTTGGTTCCATTTTGCCCCTCACTTTCAGGCACACCAATCAGAAGTAGATTTGGTCTTTTCACATAATCCCATCTTTCTTGGAGGCTTTGTTCATTTCTTTGTCCTCCTTTTTCTGTAGACTTCTCTTGTCACTTCATTTCATTCATTTGATCTTCAATCATTGATACTGTTTCTTCCAGTTGATCGAGTCGGTTACTGAAGCTTGTGCATTTGTCACTAAATCCTCCTGTCATGGTTTTCAACTCTGTCAGTTCATTTTTGGTCTTCTCTGCATTGATTATTCTAGTTATCCATTCTTGCATTCTTTTTTCAAGATTTTTAGTTTCTTTGTACTGGTTACGTAGTTCCTCCTTTAGCTCTGAGAAGTTTGATCGACTAAAGCCTTCTTCTCTCAACTCCTCAAAGTAATTCTCCATCCAACTTTGATCTGTTGCTAGTGATGAGCTGCGTTCCTTTTGAGGGGGAGATGCGCTCTGATTTTTTGAATTTCCAGCTTTTCTGCCCTGCAGATAAAACTCCACATCTTTGTAGTTTTATCTGCCTTTGGTTTTTGATGATGGTGACGTACTGATGGGGTTTTGGTGTGGGTGTCCTTTCTGTTAGTTTTCCTTCTAACAATCAGGACCCTCAGCTGCAGGTCTGTTGGAGTTTGCTTGAGGTCCACTCCAGACCCTGTTTTACTGGGTATCAGCATCAGAGCCTCAGTTGAAAATGCACATATCACCCGTCTTCTGTGTCGCTCGCGCTGGGAGCTGGAGGCTGGAGCTGTTCCTATTCAGCCATCTTGCTCAGGATCTAATTTGTAATCTATTGATATGTTTTGATTTAAGTCACCCATCTTGCTACTTGTTTTCTGTTGTTTGCATCTACTCTTTGTATTATTTCCTTTCTTAATTTTTAGTTTTTGTTTTTACAAAATAGTTGTATATATTTATGGGATACATGAGATATTTTGACATGGGCATGTAATGCATGATCATCACATCATGGGAAATGGGGTGTTCATCTTCTCAAGCATTTACTCTTTGTGTTACAAACAATCCATTTATACTCTTTTAATTATTTTTAAATGTACAATTAATTTATTATTGACTATAGTCACCCTCTTGTGCTGTCTAATAATAGGTCTTATTCATTCTTCCTAACTACTTTTTTGTATCCATTAACAATTGCCACCTCCCCATGCCACCCACTCACAGTCTGTGGTAGCCATCCTTCTACTCTCTATCTCCATGAGGCCAGTTGTTTTGATTTTCAGATCCCACAAATAAGTGAGGACATATGGTGTTTGTCTTTCTATGCCTGATCTATTTCACTTAATAAAATGACCTCTAGTTCCATCCACATTGTTGCGAATGACAGAATCTCATTCTCTTTTATGACTGAATAGCAGTTCATTGTGTATATGTACCCCATTTTCTTTATCTATTCATCTGCTGATGGACACTAAGGTTGCTTCCAAATCTTGGCTATTGTGAACAGTGCTTCAACAAACGTAGGAGTGCAGATATCACTTTGAGATACTGATTGCTTATCTTTTGGGTATATATCCGGGAGTGGGATTGCTGGTTTGTATGGTAGCTCTATTTTTGGTTTTTTGAGGAACCTCCAAACTATTCTCCATAATGGTTTTACTAATGTGTATTCCAACCAATGGTGCACAAGGGTTCCCTTTGCTCTACATCCTTGCCAGCATCCATTATTTCCTGTGTTTTGAATAAAAGCCATTTTAACTGGGGTGAGATGATATCACATTGTACTTTTGATTTGCATTTCTCTGATGCTCAGTGATGTTGACCACCTTTTCATATGTCTGTTTGCCATTTGTATGTCTTCTTTTGAGATGTGTCTATTCAGATCATTTGTCCATTTTTAGATTACATGATTAGATTTTTTCTACAGATCTGTTTGAGCTCATTATATATTCTGGTTATTAATCCATTGTCAGATGGGTAATTTGCAAATATTATCTCCTATTCCATTCTGTGGGTTGGCTCTTCACTTTGTTGATGGTTTTCATTGTTGTGCAGACGCTTTCTAACTTGATGTCATAACATTTGTTCATTTTTGCTTTGGTTGCCTGTGCCAATTGGGTATTATTCAAGAAATTTTTGCCCAGAGAAATGTCCTGGAGAATTTCCCCAATGTTTTCTTGTAATAATTTCATAGTTTGAGGTTTTAGATTTAAGTGTTTAATCCATTTTGATTATATTTTTGTATATGGCAAGAGATAGGGGTCTAGTGTCATTCTTCTGCATGTGAATATCCAGTTTTCCCTGCACCATTTATGGAAGAGACTGTCTTTTCCCCAGTGTATGTTCTTGGCATGTTTTTTTGAAAATGAGTGCCCTGGAGGTGCGTGGATTGATTCTGGGTTCTCTATACCAAAGAAGAACAAAGTTGGAGAACTAACACTATCCTACTTCAAGATTTACATAAAGATACAATAACCAAGACAGTGTGTTACTAGCAAAAGAACAGAAAAATAGATAAATG
Source organism: Piliocolobus tephrosceles (assembly GCF_002776525.5). Lineage (NCBI taxonomy): Eukaryota > Metazoa > Chordata > Mammalia > Primates > Cercopithecidae > Piliocolobus > Piliocolobus tephrosceles. Next base: position 97,493,381 of record NC_045445.1, on the reverse strand, counting down.
GAACAGAGTAGAGAGCCCACAAATAGATCCACCCTAATATAGTCAACTCATCTTTCACAAAGGAGGAAAGGCAATTCAATGGAGAAACTATGATCTTTACAACAAATGGTGCTCAAAACTGCACATCCACCTGGGAAAAAAATGAACCTATACACAGACCTTACACCTTTCACAAAAATTAACTCCAAATGGATAGTAGACCTAAATATAAAACGCAGGCCTATAAAACTCTTAGAAGATAACATAGAATAAAATTTAGGTGACCTTGACTTGGGTGATGACTTAGATACAACACAAAAACACAGTTCATAAAAGGGAAAATCGCTAAGCCGGACTTCATTAAAATTAAAATGCTCTGCTCTCTAAAAAGACACTGTTAAGAGAATGAAAACACAAGTCAAAGACTGGGAATATATTTTTGCAATATAATATCAAGGGACTAGCATAAAAAATACACAAAGAATTCTTAAAACTCAACAATAAGCAAATAACAAAATGATTTGAAAATTGTCAAAAGATCTGGAAAGGCTACATACTGTATAATTCCAACTATATGACATTCTGGAAAGAGCAAAACTGTAGAGATAGAGAAAAGACCAGTGTTTTCAAAGGATTCCCAGGGTGGGAAGAAAGAATGAATTGGTGGAATGTAGGTGATTTTTAGGGCAGTGAAATTGTTATTTCATATGATAGTGTAAAGGTGAACAAATATCCTACTTTTGTCAAAAGCCATAGAAAGTACAACACAAAGAGTCAATTCTAATGTAAACTATAGACTTTAGTTAACAATAATGTATATCAATATGATTCATCAAGTGTACCATATTAATGCAAGTTATTAAAAATAGGGGAAATTGGTGAGGGTAGAGATGTATAGGAATTCTGTGTACTTTTTCTCAGTTTTCTCTGTACACCTAAAATTTCTCCAAAAAATTAAATCTATTACTTTTAAAAAATATATCAAGCCATGGAATGGGAATATAAAACAATAATTTCCAAGATATTGGACATGAAGCAATGAAAGAGAGTAATCTGAGGAGATGAGAAACAAATTCAGGGACATGTATTTAAAAATTCTATTAGACATGCTCAATCTCTCCCTCGAGCTTCCCTAACATATGGAATAGTGATAATAACCATTTTAATATCCTTGTCTAGTAATTCTACCATTTGTGTCATTCTCAATTTGTTTCCATTGAATGCATTTTCTCTGCATTAATAGTTGTATTTTCCTGTTTGCTTGCATGCTTGATTTTTTTTTATTAGATGCCAGATATTGTTAATTTTGATTAGGTGAATAATAATTATTTTTGTATTTCTGTAGTTTTCCTTTTTGTTCTCAGATGTGGTTAAGAAATTTATAAACTATTAATATTTTATCATTTCAAGTTTTCTTTTTATGCTGTATTAGATATGAGCAGAGCGATGTTCACTCTGGGAATAATTTTCTTCCATTCTCAAAGCAAAGCCTTTTGGGTAGTTTGCTTGATGCTCTGTGAATTGTGAGCTTTTCCACTGCAGCTGGTGGGAGTCACATTCCCCACCCTGTGTGAGCTTAATGCTATTTAATCCTTTCAGATGGCTTTTTCCCTAACCTCTAGTAGTCTTATACGCAAACCTCTGTACCACTTACTTAAATACTCAAAGGAAAATCTCTACAAAGGTCCGAAGTTCTCTCTCTGTGCAGCTCTCTCCTCTCTAACACTCTGCTTGAAAACTAGAGCCACTTTGACTCCCCTATAATGTACTCCACACAGGGAGACCACCAAGCTCTGCCTGGGTTACCCTTTCCTACAGTAAACTAAGGCAGTCATGTTATTCAATTTGTTTTTGTTTCTCATCTCTTCAGATTACTCTTTCATTGCTTTATGTTCAATATCTTGGAAGTTATTGTTTCATGTATGCCGCCTAGTTTATTTCATTGCTTTAGGGGGAAGGGTAAATCTGGTAGCCTTTTCTCCATCTTTCCCGGAAATAGAATCTCATGAAACATAATTTTTAATATCCCATATTTAGCAAGGTCTTATTCAGACTAAGAGAAAAAATGGGAAAGAGAATCTTCATCAAAGTTTTTCTAGAAAAGATTTTTGAATACCCAAGAAGTTATACTAAGTTAAGACGGTCACTCTTTTTCTACTGGACACTGTTGTACTTGCATGTAATCCTGAAACACTTTTTGTAGACACGCCAGTCCTAACTGGGATATCTCTCTGATGCTGATAGCAAGCTCTCAGGGCCTTCTACAGGCAGGAATCTGCCACACTGAGATGATGAGGGTTTATCTCAAAGACCATGAGGTCATAATTTGGCTTTCCCCAGCAGACACCTTCAACTCCCTCAGGCTGTTGACAGTTCCTCCAATGTCCACTCGTGAGTGTGAAGTCAATGTTGGTTATATCTTTTACAGCCTGACCCATGAGAATAGGCTTCGTTCACTTCAAGTCTATTGTTATAAGTGAGAGACAGGAATGACATCAACCCCGCCCCCGCAACCTCACACCTCATGCTTTTTCCCTGTGCTTCCTACATTTGGAAGAGCATGAAGACTGTGACAGTGTCTCAGGGCCAAGTCTCAGACACTGTGAAGGAATCTCTAAACTTGTGCCATTCAGAGAAAAACCTTGATCTCCTGGTCACAGTGGGGGAGGGGAAAGGTATTGGGGTAACTCACTGACCGATTTACTGCTGAGACCCAAGCAGAACCAATAAGGTCTAGGTTTTTTTGGTCCAAATATCTGGGTATACTAACATAAGTTACATTAGCAACAATATGTGACATTGGTTGACAATTTGACACATCAGGGCATGGAGCTCTGTATTCTTCCAGCACTTCACTTAAAGTGCTCAATAAATTAAAAGATATGTAGTTCTATAACCATTTTACAGATAAGAAAACAGAGACCCCGAAAGATTTATTAACTTGTTTGACAATGGGTTCCCCATCTGTGTGCTCCTGCAGGATCCTGTACTTTGCCTACCTCTGCTCCTGTCACATAGTGTTGAATGGAAAAAGCTGTCTCTGTTTCTCACACAATACATTGGGAGATGTTAGGATCTACGAAAAGCAGGAACTTAATAGAACCAGGAGGCCTATATTCTTCTCTCCTCTTACCTTTTTGTAGCTATGTGACCTTATCCTCTGAATTGCTTTTTTACTTAGTTTTAACGTCAAGGAAATGTGGGGGATGGCTCCTGAGATAGTAGTTCTCAAAGTACTGCCTACACCTCAAGCTGTGTACAGTTGAGACAAAAGCTGCCTTTGAATTTTTTCTCTAACAGCAACAGAAACAAAAAAGAGCTCACATGCAGTATTATATTTTTAAAAGTGCATTGCCTCACTTAAGCCTCACAGAGACAATGAATGTACGTTTTTAAACATGTTACAAATTCAGATAACAATAAGTGATAGATTTGAGGTACAAATCAAAGTAAATAAATGTCAGTTCAAAGCCCCTTTCTTCAAAATAAGTGTAAATGTGAGGATCATAGTAATTCTGTAAATTTAAACCTGGGATAAAATATAATGTTTATTTTTAAAAAGCATGTTGGTACCATGTTGTAGTAGTTTTAGTCATCTTGAGGCTCTCTAGATAGCTATGCCTTCAGATATAAAATGTAATTTGCTTTAAAAACTATTTTTTAAAATGGCTGGCTTCTCCCCAGATTTGATAAAACAAAACAAAACAAAACACATAAGTATAGATTCAAAGAAATAAGTGAACCCCAAATTTGGTAATCCAAATTAATCCATGCCAAAGCACATGATATTTAAACTTCTGAAACCTCAAGCCAAAAAAAATTCAAGAAACAAAGCACACAAATATGATACATTACTTATAGGGGAACATAAATTCTAGTGACAGTAGATTTCTCTTTCACAGCATGGAGGAAAGAAAGAAGTGACATGATATTTGTTCGTGTTCTTGAAGAATAAGTTGACAAGTGCAAATTTCATATCTGGAGATACTATCTTTCAGAAATGAAAGGAGAATAATAACATACTCAGAACAAGAAAAACTAAGATACCATGTCACTGACAGACCTACACTTAAAGAATGGCTAAAAGAAGCTCTTGAAATAGAAAGGCATAACTGAAAAAAGCTGGAAACATAAGAAAGGAAAAAAGAAAAAAATGAATAAATGGAAATAGGATTGAATAATATAAGCTACACTTCTCTTCATGAGCTTCTTTGATCATGCTTGATGGTTCAAGCAAAAACTATAGCATTTGTTTTAGTGTTCAATCTATGTCAGGAAAGTATTTGAGACAATTATACTTTTAAAGTTAGGAAAGTGTACAGACCTAAATGGAACTTTCTGCACTTCATGCAAAGGCATAAAATATTGATACCTATAGATGGTGGTTAAATATATGTATTAGAGTAGTTAAAAAAAAAAGATTCAAAGTGATATACTCAAAAGTATTACAAAGAAATGGAAAGGGAATTCTCTTTTTTTTTTTAAAGACGGAGTCTCACTCTGTCGCCCAGGCTGGAGTGTAATGGTGCAATCTCGGCTCACTACTACAACCTCCGCCTCCCAGGTTCAAGTGATTCTGGAAGGGGAATTCTAAAACGTTTTCACATAACCGCATCTCCAAAAAAAAAAAAAAGTCTGCAAAACTCATAAACCTCGGGTGAGACTTACAAAGATAAAAGGACACAAATTGGTAATACCAAGAATCAATACTGGGAGGCACATCACTAGAGACCTTCATGCCAATAAATTGAAAATTTAGAAGTGGACAGGCCAGGCAAGCTGGCTCATGCCTGTAATCCTAGCACTTTGGGAGGCTGAGGCGGGTGGATCATGAGGTCGGGAGTTCAAGACCAGCCTGGCCAAGATGGTGAAACCCCGTCTCTACTAAAAATACAAAAATCAGCCAGGTGCGGTGGCGGGCACCTGTAATCCTATCTATTCAGGAGGCTGAAGTGGGAGAATCACTTGAACCCTGGAGGTGGAGGATGCAGTGAGCTGAGATCATGCCACTGCACTCCAGCCTGGGCAACAGAGCAAGACGCCTCTGAAAAAAAAAAAAAAAGAAAAATAAAAGAAGTGAACAAACAGTAAAATACTTAAAACAGTGAAAACTTAAAATACTGAAACCTGAGAGAATATGTTAAAACATGATTTGATCTGTAAATGTGAAATAAATGCAATCAGTAATTAAATAATTTTGACAAAAAAAACTCTAGTGCCATATGGTTCATAAGTGAGTTCTCTCAATGTTTATGTGAGAGATCACTCCAACACTGCACAACTTTTTCAGAGAACCTTGACATGGAAACTAGACAAGGATAATTTGAGAATGGCAAATTTCAAAGAAATTTGTCTCAGCAACACACATAAAAATATCACATGCAATGTACTTGTTAAAAAAGCTAGCAATATCCAGGCCGGGCACGGTGGCTCAAGCCTGTAATCCCAGCACTTTGGGAGGCCGAGACCGGTGGATCACGAGGTCAGGAGATCGAGACCATCCTGACTAACACGGTGAAACCCCGTCTCTACTAAAAAATTCTAAAAAAAACTAGCCGGGCGAGGTGGCGGGCACCTGTGGTCCCAGCTACTCCGGAGGCTAAGGCAGGAGAATGGCATAAACCTGGGAGGTGGAGCTTGCAGTGAGCTGAGATCCGGCCACTGCACTCCAGCCCGGGCGACAGAGCAAGACTCTGTCTCAAAAAATAAAAAAGCTAGCAATATCTTTTTATTTTTATTTTTATTTTTAGTTTTTTTTTTTTTTTTTTTTTTGAGATGGAGTTTCCCTCATGTTGCCCAGGCTGAAGTACAATGGCATGATCTTGGCTCACTGCAACCTCTGCTTCTCAGGTTCAAGCAATTTTCCTGCCTCAGCCTTGCAAGTAGCTGGAATTACAGGCTTGCACCACCATGCCAGGCTAATTTTTGAATTTTTAGTAGAGACGGGGTTTCACCATGTTGGTTAGGCTAGCCTTGAACTCCTGACCTCAGGTGATTTGCCCTCCTCAGCCTCCCAAAGTGCTGGGATCACAGGCGACAGCCACTACGTCTGGCCTCTAGCAATTTCGTTTTAAAAGACACTGTAAAAGCTTAAAATTTTTTGAAAAAATGATAGTACATGATAGGATTTGCATGTGTGTGCCCACTCAAGTCTCATGTTCAATTCTAATCCATAGTGTGAAGATGGGGCCTGGTGGGAGGTGACTGGATTGTGGGGACAGAGTTCTCATAAATCGTGCAGCACCATCCCCATGGTGCTTTTCTCCTGATAGTGAGTTATCAGGAGACCTGGTCCTTTAAGTGTGTAGCACCTCCCCCAATCTGTCTTCCTTCTGCTCCAGTCTCATAAGAGGTGCCTGCTTCCTCTTGGCCTTCAGCCATGATTGTAAGTGCTCTGAGACATCCCCAGAAGAAGTAGCCCCTATATTTCTTGTAGAGCCTATAAAACCACGAGCCAATTAAACCTCTTTTTTTATAAATTACCCAGTCTCAGGTATTTCTTTATAGCAGTGTGAAAACAGACTAATACGCTATATTATGACCAAGTTATATTTATTCTAGCAAAGCAAGGTTGGTTTAACATTAGAAAAGAAATGAATGTAATTCACCACTTGAACAGATTAAAGGAAAGAAGAAAACTAAATGTGAGGGGAGGGTTGGCTCTTCTTTTTGAAAATAATCTAGGACCAGCTGACAGAAGCTCTGCTATTTTCAACACTTGGCTTCATAGGTCACTCTGGATGTCAACATCTTTCCAGCAGATGGGGAAGAAAGAGTAGGAGGATCCTATACGAGGTTTTATGAATCATGCTTGGGAGAGTTGCCACTCAGGCCCACCATCCATTGCCCAGGCCTCAGTCCACCAGCCACAGCTACCTGTCAGGATGCTGGGAAACCCCAGGAGGAAAAGGAAAAAGGTCTGGAGGACAGCTAGTCATCTCTGTATATGTAGGCCTGAACAGTTCACAAAAAGAAAAACACAAAAAGCTCCCAAATGAATATAAAACTTCCTAGCCTCACTCCTAATGAGAGAAACGGGTATCTGAAGCACAATAAAATACTGTCCATGATCTATCATCCTATGGACAGATATGCAAATGTTTGAAACAGACTGATTTGGCGAGGATATGGAAAGAGTCACATCCTGCATTGTTAGTATGGGTGTAACTTGATGTAACACCTAGAGAAGGCAATTTAGCAATATCTGTCCACATGGTGTGTGCTTTACCCCCCTCCTCCAGAAATCCTGCTGCTATGAATTGGTCCTTTGGATGTACTTGCACTTGTATGGAATGACATTACATGTTAGTTTACTCAATGCGGTGTTGTCTGTAATAGCCTAAGCCCGGGCAAACCCCTGTGTCAACAGGGCACCGGCTAAACAAAGAAAAGGATATATCCGCATCAAAGGATACCATGCAGGCATGACAAAGAGCAGAATGCTTTCACCTGTGTGGAGCTACACTGCATGAGTGCAAATCCTGGTTCTTCCCTCGCTTAGAAGTATTACCTATGGCAAGTTATGTCAATTGCATGTGTTCTTCACTCCTCATGCACAAAATGAGGAAAGCACCTACTTCCCTAGGTTATGGTGAGGATGACCTTAATTGATTTGAAGCATTACAGCAATGGCATAGCAAGCACGCTATAACTTTTGGCTGTATTAAGCACAGAATGTACTCCAGGATACATTATTATTATTATTATTATTTAGACAGATTTTTGCTCTTGTTGCCCAGGCTGGAGTGCAGTGGCCGGATCTCAGGTCACCGCAACCTCCCCCTCCCGGGTTCAAGCGATTCTCCTGCCTCAGTCTCCCGAGAAGGTGGGATTACAGGTGTGTGCCACCACACCCGGCTAATTTTGTATTTTTAGTAGAGATGAGGTTCCTCCATGTTGGTCAGGCTGCTCTCGAACTCCCGACCTCAGGTGATCCACCCACCTCGGCCTCCCAAAGTGCTGGGGTTACAGGCCTGAGCCACCGTGCTCGGTCCCAGGATCCATTCTGAGATGGAAAAAAATGCCAGGTCCACACACCATTTGGTGCTTGCCTTAATATATAGAAAGAGGAGTTTGCATGATGTATATGCCTGAATCCCAGTGATGTTCCTCCAGAAGGGCATCTAAAAGCCTGGCCTAAAAGAGGAGGGGCCTTTAAGAAATAGCTCTGGATGGTTCAGCAATGGAGGTGAGAAGACTCGTTGCCTGCACATAGTTTAGAAACTTTGGAATTTTCCAGCAGGTGTGCACGCATCACCTATTCCGTTTCTTAATCTGGCTAAAGGAAAAAACAGAAAAGAAAATTAAATAACGGGCTTTGGAGCTATACAAGCCTGAATTTGTGACTCTACTATGCAGGTCAAATGATATAACAAGGGGCCTCATATAAAAGGAACATGTGGGGTCCACTGTACTCACACTGCTATAAATATAAACTATGAATTGTCCTATCCATCCCTAGAGTCCAACCAGGCCAGCGGTTCGCCCACTGCAGATCGTCTCAGCCAGTTCACAACAAAGTATCTGACCGTTATGAATCCAACTTGGAAGAAGTTCGTCCCGGTGACCCACCTGTGGTTCCCAGAAGCAGGGTTAAGCACCTTAGTCCTCAAAGCAACCAAATATATCGGGGATATCCATCTCCCTTAGGAAATGCAGGGTGAGGCTTTCCCTAAGGGTCAGGCCTGAAAGTTGGTGGGAAGAGTTGGTGCCTATCTTCTAGGTACTGTCCGGTTTGTCTTCAAACTAAGAGTGCCTGTTGGTGTGCCATTTTCATGCTTCCATAGGACAGCAGGGCTCATAGGTCCAGCCATCTTTCCTGTCCTCAGCCCAGAACACCATCCTCTTTGCCTCTACCTGCCCTGCCTTCCTCATGGGGTTGGGTAGCTCTACTTTTCATTCACCACAGTGCCGTCATCCCCGTCCATGCTCTGCTCATCAGACATACTCCAGGGTATGTTCCCTTCCCCACAACTCCACTAACATGGTATTCATAGTCTTCCAGGCCCCGCAGAGCCCGGCCGGCCTATCTCTCCAGGCTCTTATGCCAATTGTGTGCAAATCTCTCTGCTTTTGAGTCATATGGTGAAAAATTAGTCTCAGACATCCAGACACTTGCCTCACACTTATAACTAGGTCTCTGCACTGCTAAGAATCTGGCCTTTCACCCACAGCTGGTCCATGTTGTTCTCCTGATGGACACAACAGAATTGCCCAACAAAAACGCAAATCCTATAATAGGTTCTTTTTAACGCAATATTTCTGAAATGCTCCAGGCTTCCTTATGGCATGCAGTCTATTCTCCTTCATTGCAATGACTGATAAACCCAATTTCGTTTAACTGCCTGTGTATTCCTGGTCCTCTTTGACTGGAAGGCATTGACAATTCTCATGCTGGCCTTCTTGCAGTTTATCAAGCATGCCGATTTCTTTACTGCCCTAGAGCCTTTACACATACAGTTCCCTCTGCCTAGAAAACTGTTCTCTTCAACCTGTTGCCCTAGGTGAAACTTCTCCAGTTTATTTACTAATTAAATAATTCATTCCACAATAAGCATCTAACATTTGCCAAGGGCCAAGCACTGTGTGAGTTACAGGCAATTCAGTGAGGAGCAAAACCAGACATGGTGCTATCTGTCCTCTTGCTTACAGGTCTGCAGATAACATTAACCAAACATCACGTTGATGAGCATACAATCTGTAATGACAGTGCCCTGATGATAAGAAGCAAATTTCTATGTGGGATCATAATAATAGGGCCCTAACCTAGACTCGATGTGGGGCACAATTGAGTGGCACCAGAACTGAAATCTGAAGGATGAATGGCACATCCTTAAAAAGCTGTGGTTGGGCTGGACACGGTGGCTCACGAGTGTAATGCTAGCACTTTGGGAGGCTGAGGCTGCCGGGTCACTTGTGGTCAGGAGTTTGAGACCAACCTGGCCTACATGGTAAAACCCCATTTCTACTAAAAATACAAAAAATTACCAGGGCCTGGTGGTGGGTGCCTGTAATCCAGCTACTCTGGAGGCTGAGGCAGGAGAATCCCTTGGACCTGGGAGGCGGAGTTTGCAGTGAGCCAAGATCATGATACAGCACTCCAGGCTGGGGAACAGCGATTCCGTCTCAAAAAAACAAAGAAAAAAAAAAAAAAAGCAGTGGTGGTCGTTCAGTCCTTACTGAGGGCAACAGCATGTATGAAGGCCTTGTGGTTAGCATTATTGTAACAAGTTCAAGGAACTGAAGAGGTTTTATGTGACTGGAGTGAAAAGCACAAGTAGGAGAGTGCTGTGAGATGGGGAGTCAAAGGAGGAAAGTGGCCGAGGGCCACTCAGCCTGGTAACTGAGTCTGTGTAATCAGATGGCCTGCATTTGGCCCAGAGCTCTCTCAGTGAGTAGCTCTGTAACGGGGACCCAAGTAATTGAACCTTGTGGGGCCTTTACCTGTATCCCATCGGATGATGATAAAAGCTACCTTACAGGGTTCTTGTGAGAATTCAGTGACATCGTGACTGTAAAGCACACAGAACCATCAACTCTGATGACCAGTGGCAGTCATTCAGTGCATGTGAGCAGTTATTACTGTGACTACGATGGATGGGTTAGGATGACAGGGCTGAATCGAGAGTGGCACCACAGGTGCAAAACTGCAACATACACCCATTCCCTGTTGCCGACACTCCACTGGCACGACTCTGGCTGTGAACATTCTCTTAAATTTTGCATCCCAAGTGCCTCTCTTGTCGCACCCTAGTCCTGAACCTCAGGGAGAGGTCAGAACACTTAGGCTATGCTAAAGATTTTGGCTTTTACCCTGAGAGCATGGAAGAGCTTTTACGGTTGTAACCAGGTGGAGTGACTGGGATGTGCATGTGTGTGTGTGTGTGACATCCTCTTCTTGTAAATATCATGTGGACAAATTTGGGCTGGAGAGAGGCCAGAGTGAATGTGGGTAATGGCCAGTTAGGAAACACTTCGAATTGTCAAAGTATGACATGGTGAGAACTTGGGCAAGAATAGTGATAGTGAAGATGGAAAAAAGGGAGAAGCTTGATGGATATCTAGGAGAAAAATCTGTAAGAGTTGGCAAGAATACCATGCAACAGGTAAGGGAGAAAGAGGTGACAAGGATGATGCTTAAATTGCTGGCATGTACCACTGAATAGAGTCTGATGCCATTGAATGGGATGACAACACTGAAAAGGAACCAAATACAGGGGGACGAGCACGCATTTGTCCTTGGTCCTGTGGAGTCGGAGTTGCCTTTAACACACTCCATCGGATATATTGCACAGAGAGTTGGTCATTCTAGTCTGGAGCTGTGCTGACGGTGTGGCCTGATAAAGAAATATCCTTGGTGACTTATAGATGGCTAGTTCAAGGTGAGGGTCAGATTGGGGTCGCCTTAGGGAGAGAGCATGGATTGATAATAAGTGGCCCTAGGACCAAGCCCAGAGGAAGTCAAACACGCAACGCCCGGCTAGTGGAGGATGAGCTTATGGAGGAGCTACGTGAATGGCCAGAAAGGGAGAACAACATCGAGAAAGCAGTGGCACAGAATTGAAAAGATAAGAGCGTTTCTAGGAGGAAATAGTGCTCCGTGGTATCAGAGAGGGAGGAAGGTCATGCAATTGAAGACTGGACAATTTTCATTACGTGTAGTGAGCCAGAGGCCACAGGAGATATCAGTCAATGAAAGACAATGCGTGCGGGTGGGTGCCAGAGTGAAGGTCAGGTGCAGGCTGACAGGTGAGAGAGAGGTGGAGGAATGGTGGCGGAGCACCCACACCTTCTTCAAGACACCTGGCCGTGAAGTGAGGGAGAGAGAAAAGACGCTTTGTGGAGGGGTTCATTAATGAAAGGAAGGGTGATTTTAGAAAAAATAAAGGAAAACGAGATGACGTGCCAAGTTTAAATTTTCAACATTACGAGTTTTCTCTGGCTCCAGGCTGTGTGCTCAGCACTTTACATCCATTAGGGGGCATTGAAGCCTCTCAGGATTCCAACGGTACGGGGTTATTACCACATGCGAAGGATGAAGACCCGGGGTTGGAGAGGTTATGTGACTACACCTAAGTGGCCAGGTATGTACCAGTGTGACAGGGAGACTAGGCACCTCCCCAGTGCAGTACCCTATCATGTTTCCCTTGAATTTTGGCTGCTGCTCCCGGATTCCTTCAGTTGTGCCTGTCTTTCCCCTACTTTGGCTGTGCGCGACATGTGACAGAACCAAAGCAGACTTCCCAGCCTCCTAGAAGGAGAGGGGAAGTTTCTTGAAGGCAGGAAAGGGAAGGTGGGGGAATGCTTCTGGGATACCCCTGAGCTTTGTCTCTGGCTCTGTTGAGTTGTAGGGGTGGCTCTCTTCAGCATGTTTTCAAGGACTGGGAGCGGAGGTGGACGATGGCCAATTGTCTGGAGACTGAGTACAGGATCCGGTAGATGTTTTCTCTGGCTGCTCTGACTAACTCCTGAGGAGCAGGCAGTGAGCTCAGGGACAGACAGGAACGCTTTCGTGCAACAGGGAGATTGCCTCCTAGGGCTCACATCAAAGGAGAGGAGTGACAGGGACAGGAGGGATGGACACTGTTTGAAATCCCAGCACCGGGCCTTCTTGAGCCTTGGACAGAAGTGCAGCCACCTGTGCAGGTGGATTTCTGTTGTCAAAGGCACCTTCCGCAAGGAATCTGGCAGTGCCCCTTCAGCCCACCCTGAGCAAAGCCTGTCTGCTGCTCTCTGTGGACCTGCAGGAAAACAGTGTCTGTCTCTGCCTTAGTGTCACCTTATAGATTGAGGGGACACGCAAGTTCATCAAAAATTATGTTTGTGTCTCCTGCTTTCTTCTCTAACACGCAGAACAGAGCTAACTTTATGAATGAACAAAGTAACTGCTTCACATCCAACTCCAATTTTATTCAATGTAGGTAATAAGAGCTGAAAACATGACACAATTGTATGTTGAAATTGTACTAGTAGTTAAAGTTATTCGGTGCTTGCTGTATGGCAAACACTGTTCTACGTGTTTGTATGAATTCTTTCACTATGGCATGTGATATGAAGAAAAGGCACCTAGGCTGCTCTAACTAACATGGTGACCTGACCTAGTTTGAGGGGTCAGAGAAGACCGCCCGGAGAGTGTCATTTACAATATTGTTCAAAAGCACTTAACATGAGATCTACCTTCTTACCAAAGCCTAACGTGTACAAGACAGTGTTAACCGTGAGCACAATCTTGTACGGAAGTCTCCAGAGCTTATTTTTCTGGCATAACTGAAACTTGACGCCCACTGATGAGCAACTCTGCATTTCTCCCACCCCATTCAGCCGCAGGTAACCACCATTCTACTCTCTGCTTCTATGAGCTGACTATTGTATATTCCTCGTTTCAGTGGAATCACCTAGTATTTGTCTGTCTGTGAGTGGCTCATTTTTAGGTCACTATTCACAATAGCCAGGGTACACAACATATTAAATGTCTATCACTGGGCCGGGCCGGATGGCTCACGCCTGTAATCCCAGCAATTTAGGAGGTCGGGGAGGGCAGATCACTTGAGGTCTGGAGTTCAAGATCACCCTGGCCAACATTGCGATACCCATCTCTAGTAAAACTATAAAAACTAGCCGGGTGTGGTGGTGTACGCCTGTAGTCCCAGCTACTCAGGAGGCGGAGGCACGAGAATCGCTTGAAACCGGGAGGCAGAGGTGGCAGTAAGCCGAGATCGCACCATTGTACTCCCACCTGGCCCTGTCAGAAAGAAAGAGAGAAAGAGAGAAAGAGAGAAAGAGAGAAAGAGAGAAAGAAAGAAAGAAAGAAAGAGACAAAGGCAGAAAGGGAGAAAGAGAGAAAGAAAGAAAAAAGAAAAAGAAAGATATAGTCTATCACTGGATGAATGGATTAAGAAGATGTGGCATACACATAATACAGCTTTAAGGAATGAAATCCTGCCATGTGGGCCCACATAGATGAACCTCGAAGGTTTTATGCCAGGGAAAGTGAGCTGGGCTCGAAAGTACATAGACTGTGAGATTTCACCTCTGTGAGGTACTGAGAAGAGACAAATGCTTAGAGACTGAAGGTAGAATAGAGATCACCAGGGGCTGTGGAAAATGGGGAGAAAGGGAGTTACTATGTGAGGAACACAAAGTTTCTGCTTGAGAAGATGAAAACTTCTGGAAATGGATAATGGTGAGGGCTGCACAACAATGTGAATGTACTTATGTGCCAGTGACATGTAAACTAAAAAGGGTTAAAATGCCAAATGTCATGGTCTCCATATTTAACCACAATCAAAAAAGTTGGCGTAAAGAAAAATTCGTAGGGAAACGTTGTCGCATTTTCCTTTGCCCTCGTTCCACCTTCTCCCGGACCTGGTGGCGGCATTGCACCCAGCAGCCTGTATCCCCCGTGTGGAACCCTGGTACCTGGTTTCGGAGGGAGCAGAGCAGAGCTTATTCAAAAATCATGGTTTTCATCAGTTCTAACCTGTCTAGGGGCTTCCTGAAAGACAGAAGCAAGATGCTCCTCTCTGTTTGACCTAACAGGGAAGTCAGAGCAGAAAAACGTTGGGCAGCTCCTGAAAACCTTATAAGGCAAATCAAAAAACTGCAGCTGTGTGAGGCAGAAACTACAGTTGAAACCTATAGCAGATAACACAAAACCTGGGGGATATGCTGGCGGACAAACCATTTGGGAAATTAGATCATTCAAGTGGCCCGGCTGAGGGTTGAAAGGAGTGCTGCAGCCCAGAGCGAATCCACAAAGGCTGACAGAGGAACCTTTTGCTTTTCTTTCTTTTTTTATTGTAAGCTCTGGGCTGTCAAGGAAATTGCTGTCAAAATACCAGCTGAAAACAAACTAAAGGAACAGAGGGTTCAGTGGCCACACGTGACAAAGAATGCAGGCTCTCCCAAAAGGGTTTGGAAAACCCTCTAGACAAATCAACGACCGAAGCTTTCAGAAATCAACAACTGCAAATCCTGGAGAAGGTAGAGGATCTAATTTTCAGTGTTGCCACATTACCACATTCAAAGATCTGGTTTTCAGCAGCAACAAAAGAATCCAAAAGCCTACAAGGAGACTTGAAAGTATGGCCCATTCAAAGGAAAATTGCGAACTGCCAACTCAATGGTAGTTTCTCAAAAAGAAGAGTGTTTCCTCCTGTTCATAGAGTTGGAGATATAAAATGACATGAGGACAGAACATTCCATTGTGCTCAACTTTATGAACACCACGGTGACCTTTGAGAGAGCTATTTCATTGGGATGTGGGGGACAAGAATGAGTTTTAGGATGAATAGGTGATGAAGTAATGACAAGTGTGGAAAGCTCTAAGTTTCATTGTGAATGGAAGGAGATAAGGTAGTGGGTGCAGGGTAATATGGGGAAGACGGAGGGTGCTTTGAGCGTTTGATTGTTGATTTTTATCATTAAAAGGTTTTCATGACCAGTGTGTGATTAAGTGCTATTGGAAAGATATGTTTGGGAAGGACAGGTTGAAGTTGACGGGGGCGATCAGGAGCATAAATGTATGATGGATACTATAAGATTCCTGGGAAGATAGGAACAGTGAGATTCAAAGCACACATTGAAGGATTACCCGGAAAGAGCAGGAGGGACGTTCTGTCATAAATGGAGGAAAGGCAACAACTTGTACCTGTACATGCAGGTAGCTGTTCACAATTGCTGGTAGGAAATGGAGAGAGTCCTTCCTGAGGTCTTGGATTTTCTCAGGAAAATAGGAGGCGCGGCTAGCTTCTGACAGTGAGCGAAAGGAGATCAGGGGTTTCCAGAGTCATACAGTTGTATAATAAATGGTCATTACAGGTAGTTGGAGAGAGAGCTGGTTGGGAAAATACAGTAGACTAATGGCCCCCATATAGGGCTTGGTTGAGGTTGATGTCTACGATTGTCCCTGGTACTGGTCTCCGGACTCATCGGACTTTTCCCCAGTCTTCTGCTGTTTCTTGACTTCAGGCCTAAGTTCATCGGGTCTTTGATGAAGGAACGTTTCTGGGTTGGATGACTGAACAATGCTAGCGTACTCAGTTGAAGCATTAAATACAGGGGCATGCACAAATTTGCAGCTGAGGGGAGTGCACTGAGATAGATCTATCTGCGTTTGAGGTGCTTGTGAAAACATCCAGGATGTACAGAAGGCAACTGGACGTTTCAGTGTGGTGCTCAGCGATTACTTTCAGACCAGGAATACACGTTTGTGAGTCCTCTCAGCAATCAGCCAGACGAAGCCATGAGCGTGAGTTAATTCACCCCAGGATGTAGGAAAGATAGCATGTAAAGAGCTGGCCGAGGACCAAACCTAGAGAATAGTAACACTGAAGCACACAGGGAATCAGAAGCCCAGGAAGGAGGTGGAGAAAGGAATCTCCAAGGAATAGGATAGTAACTAGGAGAAAAAGTAGAACCACAGATGTGAAGGAAGGAGGGAGGGTGATGCTGTGGAGATGTAAGGCCAGATCAGAAGGGAGAGAGGAGTCCATTGGGATTCATTAGTTAAGACATCCTTGCTACATTATGGATACCTATCAGTTGGGACAGCTTGGGGGCCCATGTGAATGAAGACAGACTACATGAAATTGAAGAGTGAGGAAGAGAAGTCCAGGGTACTTCATTTGAAAGGAAATGAGGAAGACTTTGGTAGGTAGAGCGGAAGACAAAGGAAGGTTATTTGGGTTGAAGGATACTTGAGTACATTTTTAGAATCAGGAAAAGAAGACCTTAAAAAGGGAGAAAGTGAAAACGCAGGAGTAACAGACTCCATTTTTGTCATTCTAATCTCTTATTCTGAGCGCAACCCTCCAGGGAATGTAGTAGTATCGCTGTGGCAGAGATGCAGAGTTGGCAGAGATGCAGAGTTGGCAGAGATGAGGCAACTGCAAGGGAGAATTTCAGTCACTTGCCTGTGGTCACACAGCTTGCAAGTGGGATCCGGGACTTGAACACAGTTACGACTCCAGAATGGTTGCACTCCCCAGGGTAACTTGTCACAAATACCTTGAACCTTGTTCTTTCTTGGGGAAAAAAAAAAAAAAAAAAAAAGAAAAAGAAGAAATTGACATACTAGGCTCAGTACACTGTTTAAACACTTACCTTCTTAATGAATCCTCCCTATACTCCGGTAAGTAATATGAGTTTCACCCTTCCTGGAGTGTCTGTTAATCCCAGGCACTGAGTTGAATGTTTCATATTCATTGTTATTTAATTCCCACGATGTCATGTCAAAGTAGATGTAATTACTTCAAAGATGAGAAAGATGAGGAAATGAAGTTTCACAGCGGTCACAGCTCTTGCCAAACTACACGTTAACCATTGATTTCTGCTTCTCATCTCCCAAAAATACATCAGGTTATCAGTGCCTTTCAAAAGTCTCAACCAATTAGTAGACATGAATGTTACTCACGTACATTTGGAAATAAATAGAGGTAAGTGCACAGAAAGTGAACGATAAATAGTAGTTTTGAAAAATGACTTCGTTGGCATGTAATCCACATGCCATAAACTTCACCCATTTAAAGTGTACAATTCAGGTGTTTGTTTGTTTGTTTGTTTTTTCATTCTGCGTATTCACAAGGTTCTGCAACCATCACCACAATCTCATTTTAGAACCTTATAATCACGTTGGAAAGAAGCCCCATACACATTAACAGTCACTTCCCACCCTGTTCTCCTTCTCCAAGCAAATGGAAATCAAATTTCTTAGTCCATAAGTTTACATATACTGGACGTTCTTCCAAATGGAATCACATAATATGTGGTCTTTTGTGATTTTCTTTCATGCAGCATCACGTGTTCTAGGCTCATGCATGTTATGGCATGTATCAGTGTTTCATCCTGTTTTGTTGCCAAGCCATACTCCCCTGAATGGAGAAACTAAATTCCATCCGTCAGTTCATCAACTGATGGACGCCTGCGCCCCTCACAGTCTTTGACCACTAGGAATAACGATACCGTGTATGTTTGTGTACAGGATTTTGTTTGGACATAGAGTTTCATTTCTCTTTTGTAGAAAGCTAAGAGTGAACCTCCTGGGCCATAAGGAAATTCTGTTTCTAGTACTGAGGAGCAGCCAAATTCTTTCAAACCAGGCTGCCCTATGTTATAGTCCCACTAGCAATATATGAGGACTCCAATCTCTCCACATCCTTGTCAGCAATTGTTATCGCCTGTCTTTTTTATTCTTGTCATCCTACTGAGTATGAAGTGGTAGCTCACTGTGGTTTGGATTTGCATTTCCCTACCAGCTAATGACGATGGTGGGTGGCTTTTCGTGTGCCTATTGGCCATTTGTATACTTTCTTTGGCAAAATGTCTATTCAGATTCTTTGCTCATTTTTGAATTAGGTCGTCATTTGACTGTTGATTTATCAGAGTTCTTTACATATCCTGGATACGTCTACCATCAGATGTATTTTCTGTGGGTTGTCTAAAAGTCCACGTTATCTACTTTTTGGTTTTGTTGCTTGTACTTTGGTGTTGAATGCATACACAAACACACAAAAGCCTTTGCCTAAAGGAAGGTCACAACGTAAGACTTACGGAAGAGAAACGTAAGATTTAGTCTTATATTTCCTTATAAGAGTTTTATCATTGTAGCTCTTATATTTAGGTCTCTGATCCGTTTTGAGTTAATTTTTGTATGTAGTGTGAGGTAAGGTCCAATCCACTCTTTCGTGTCTAGTGGTCCCTCATCATTTTGTGAAATTACTTTCTTGCTTTTCTTTTTGTATTTTTCAATTGACAAGTAAACATTGTATATATTTATGGTGTACCTCAGGATGCTTGATATCTGTATACGTTGTGGAATGGCTAAATCAAGCTAATTAACATATTCCACCCTTCACATATTTATCAGTTTTTGTTGTTGTTGTTGTTGGTGGTGGTGGTGGTGGTGGTGGTGGTGGTGGTGGTGGTGGTAGAAACACCTAAAAGCTACTGTCTTAGGAATTTTCAAATAACCAATCTATTGCTATTGAATATAACCACTATGACTTACAATAGCTCCCTTGAACTTATTCCCCCTGTCTAACAGAAATTTTCTACCCATTGCCAACACCCCCTATGCCCCCCGAACCCTTAACCTCCAGTAGCCACCATTTGTACTCTCTGCTTCTGTGAGTTCTAAATCTGAGACCCCACATGTAAGTGAGATCACTTGCTATTTGTCTCTCTGTGCCTGGCTTATTTCACTTGACCTAACATGCTCCGGGATCATTCATGTTGTCGCAAATGGCAGGATTTCTTTCCTTTTTAAGGAGGACGCATGTTCCTACCACGTACTCCACAACTCGGGGAGACAACGAGGCTCCGCCTGAGTTCCTCCTCCCGCCAGTAGGCTGAGGCAGGCACACGGCTCGACATGTCTCTTTCTTCTGTCTTGCAGATAGTTCTCTTCCATTGCATTAGGTCCATATCTTGGGAACCATTGTCATCTCGGTTCTTTCGTTGCTTTGTGGGGGAAGGATCAATGTGGTGTTTTTCTTTTCCCTCCAATACAGCCAGAAATGCAATCTCCTGAAACGTAATTTTTAACATCCCATATTTAGCAAGATCTTATTCAGGTTGGCAGAAAGAAAATGGGAAAGAGAATCTTCGTCAAAGTGTCTCTAGGAAAGATTTTCCAATGTGCAAGAAGATAGACTCAGGCAAGACAGTCGGTTTTTCCGGTGGACACCCTTGTGCCTGCATGTGATACTGGAAACACTTATGTTAGAGATGCGAATCCTAAGCAAGTATCTCTGGAATGCTGGGAGCAATCTCCCTGTGTCTTCTAGAGGCGGGAATTGGCCACCTTGCGATGACGAGAGTTTCTCTCAGAGACCATGCGGCTGTAATTTGGTTTTCCCCAGCTGGTATCTGCAGCTCTCCCCGGCTGTTAACAATTTCTCCAATGTCCATTTGTGGGTCCGAATTCACTGTTGCTTACATGTTTTACAGCCTGACCCATGAGAACGACCTTCGCTCACTTCAAGTCTACTATTTAAGTGAGAGACAGTGATGGCATCAACCCCACCAACCGCACACCTCACATTGGGAAGGGCATGCAGACTGTGCTAGTGGCTCAGAGTCAAGTCTCAGGAATTGTGGTGGAGTCACAGAAATTGTGGTGCCATTCCCAGAAAAACCTTGATCCTGGTCATAATGGAGGAGGGGAAAGTTATCAGGGTAACTCATTGAGGCACTTACTGCAGAGTCCCAGGCAAAAGTGATAAGGTCTAGGTCCCTTTGGTCCAAATATCGGGGTATAATAACATAAGTCATATTAGGAACAGCGGGTGACATTTCTTGGCCATTTGACGCATCAGGGCATGGAGCTCCATATCCTCCTTCCAGCACTTCACTTAAAACCCTCAGTAAATTAAGATATATGTAGTTCTGTCGCCATTGTACAGATGAGGAAACCAAGGCCCAGAACGGTGTACTGACTTGTCTGACAAAGGGTGCCCTATCGCTGTGCTCCTGCAGGACCCTGTACTTTGCTGACCCATGCCCCCGTCACACAGTTTTGAACGGAAAAGGCTATCTCTGTTCCTCACACCATACACTGGGAGATGACAGGGTCTAGGGCAAGTTGTAACTTAATAAGGAATCAGAAGGCCTATGTTCTTCCCTCCCCCTACCTTTTTGTAGCTGAATTGCTTTTATGCTCACTTTTTACATCAAAGAAATGAGGATGATGGCTCCTGAGATAGCGGTCCTGGAAGTACTGCCTGCACCTCAGGCTGTGTGCAGTTAAGACAAAAGCTGCATTTGGATTTTTGCTCAAACAACAACAGGACGAATAAAAAGGGTTCATATGCAGTAAGTGCTTATATAGGCTAAGCTCCATCGTTCTTTCATGTGCATGCTCTCATTGAAGCCTCACAGAGAAGGTGAAGGCAACTTTTAAAACTTGTTGCCATTCCAGGCGGGAACAAGTAGCAGAGTTGGGACACAAGCCCAGGTGGATGTCCGTTCAAAGCCTCTGTCCTCAAAATAAGTGTTTTCTAAACTGTGATATGCAGGTCGTTTGTGGCCATAGACACAAGTATATTGGTACATAAACAAACAACGTGGGGGCTCATGAAATAGCAGAGCATCTAATCTACGGTCGTTTCAGATTTTTACAGGAGGCCCGTATCACGGTGGCGTGCACTGGGCAGCTGGCCAAAGGATCTCGGCCAGGGATGAAGAGCTGCCTTTGATGTGAGGTGGAGATAGGGTGAAACGCGTAGAGAATTGGATCCGTGAATTGGGCCAGGATGAATGGGGCAAAGTGCCTGAGAGCTACTTTTTCCCCAGTCCTTACTGACCATGGTGTCCAATCACCCTGGCTTTCCAACTTCTCTCTGCCACCTGCACCCTTGGCATCCATGGGCTTGGTCCTTCCGTTATCAGCGTCTCAGTTTCTTCCTCCACCAATTGAGATTAACAATAGGAGTTCTGAAAGATTTTAGTGAGAAGTAAATAAAGGAACACACGTGAAGTATTTGTTAGAGAGAGAGAGGGCGCTTAGGTCTATTTCGTATTTTTCATTTTCCAAGGTACATGTACAAATTATGTATCACACCTGTAATCTCAGCACTCTGGGAAGCGGGGCAGTTGGGAAGCTTGAGCTAAGGAGTTCAAGATCAGCCTGGTTCACATGGCGAAACCCCATCTCTACAAATACAACAAGAGATTAGCGGGCTGTAGTGGCACGTGCCTGTAATCCCAGCTGCTTGGTAGGCTGAGGTGAAAGGATCAGTTGAGCAGGGGAGGTGGAGGCTGTAGTGAGCCAAGATCGAGCCACTGCACTCCAGCCTGGGCACCAGAGCGAATATCTGTCTCAAAAAACAGAACAAAATAATAGAAATTATGTATAATAATAAACATTTTCATTACATCTATTTCTAGTTGTATTTTATGACCAGTGATATTGTCTTCCATTTGGTTTCATGATGAGAATTTTCCTTTTTAAACACATTTCCAAGTCTTCCCTTGACACTTGTCAGAAAGGAAATTCACCTTCTAGTCTGGAGTTCGTCCTAAGATGTCATCTGAAGAGCCAGCATACAAACAAGCGGCCTTTGTGGATCCGGTGCCAGATGTGCTCTTCCATTCTACTGAGAGGGGGGTGTTTCCATTTCCTTCCCTATGGTAATCTATGGAAGAACTGAGCTACATTCTAAGAACCTCGCTTGAGCATCTTTACCCAACTCCACTTTTTGTCCATAGCCTTAAGTCCTTCTCACATTCTGTTTGACACATTCCAAACCCGCTGTAAATGCTTGTGGAATGGATGAACAAGTGAACAAAGGGCTTAGAACGGATAGAGGAAGGGGCAGTCAGTGGCATGGGGCTAAGGCAGTCCAGCATATGCAACCAGCAGGAAGTTAACTATTTCTGGTGGGGTCAGAAATACCTATGGTCCCGAAGATAATAAGACTTCTACCCTGGACTGGGTTTGCGTGGGCATGGCCAAGATCGGCTCCAGGACTAAGCAGCCAGCCCCCTTCTGACTGTCGTCTTCCCTCCGTACCTCCAGTCATTCATTTAGTCTACTCTTGGTCTTGCTCAGAGATAGGAGTCAGTCACCTATTTTGTTTCCTTCTTATGTCTTCAATCACACACAGCTGTGCACAAACAATATGTGACCCGTTAAGCACACCTGAGTGGCCACCATGTGGGAGAACCGAATGAAACATAACCAGCTCCCTAGGAGCCCACTGTGCCAGACTGTATGGCCACAAGAATATCTCCCATCTCTCGTACTGTGATAAAAGTTGCCCCGTTCATACCGAGACCTTCGATTTAATCTCCCTCCCACGCCTGAATCTGAAAAGACTGTGACTCACCTCTAATCAACAGAGTATGACACAGTTGACTCAACATGACTTCCGAGTCTTGCCTGTGAGAGGTGATGCAACATTCACCTTGGATACAGAAGAGTGCTACTTGGAGCCCGAGTCATGAGGTCGGAAGCCTGACTACTGGGAGGCCCACCCTGCTGTGAGGAAGCCAAAGGCCATAGAGTGGTAACACGGAGGCCCTCCACTCGCCAGGCCTAGTCTTCCACTCCTCTCTATGCAGGCACCAGGGATGTCAGTGAATGAGCCTTCAGATGGTTCCAGTCCCCAGCCAGTCAGGCCTCTGCAGCTGAGGTCCCAGACCACGCAAGGCAAGCCATGTCCACTGTGCCCTTTCTGAATTCCTGCCTCTGAAATTCCATGCATATGATACAATGGCGGTGATTTTATGGACTCACTGTGGGGCCGTTTGTTACATAGCAAGAGGAACAGGAATGCAGGACAACCCCCCCCCCCCCCCACTCAAAGCCGTTCCTCTTCCATAGAGTTAAACCTTAATCTGATGCTGGCTTAGATTATTTCACTGCCGATTCTTCATGGTTTTTCTCATGTGTATGGATGCCCCTAAACAATGCAGTTTCATATTGTCTGGGTGCCTTGATAGGAAGAGTTTTGGGGGCCTGAAATGGAGAAAACAAGCATTCATGGATCAGGTAGTCAAAGCAAGACACTGTGTTTACCCTGAGAACAAACACTCTGTTAGCTGTTAACATTCTTGAGGAGAGAGCAAGTTGAGGAATCGGGTTTAATCTACTCCATTACCGGTTATATAGCCAGTAGGCAGCAGGTCCAGGATTCAAAGACAGGTAGTGTGTCCCCAGAGGCCGAGTGTGTAAACCCTCTGCTAATTCCCCTCATCAGAAATGTGGGAGACCCTGGGGAAGTTGTCTCCACTACAAAAGCCAGAGTCAGCACCACCTTCTCAAATAATCTGAGACCAAGTACTTTCAAGAACCAAGCCTTGCCATAGCCAAGGCGGATATTACAGACACACCAACACACATCGTTTCCTAGCAGGTATTTACTGATTTCTATATACTTAACACGTGTACAAGACAGGTATTTCAAAAGATTAAAGAGGGCATACAATGCACGGATGTCTTTCTCATTCCTGTGTGGACAGTGTCTTTCTCATTCCTGTATCCCCATCTCCTTACCCAGAGACACTTTCCAAACAAAAACAAGCAAAATACTAACAGCTTTTGGTGATTAAGAGTCATGAGGTATGTAACACGACCAAATCTTGAAATATATCATTAAAAAAACAGGAAATAGCATAACTCGAATCTAAGTAGTGAAAATACGAACGTCTACCTAAAACTCACAGGTGCGGGAGCGCACGCACACCATAATCAATGGAAGACGTCCTAGTACATGTTGACAAACTGTTTGTGTGTTGCCGTCCTAAACACCAGACGGAAAGCGCTGAAA
Organism: Piliocolobus tephrosceles; assembly: GCF_002776525.5. NCBI lineage: Eukaryota > Metazoa > Chordata > Mammalia > Primates > Cercopithecidae > Piliocolobus > Piliocolobus tephrosceles. The sequence continues at coordinate 97,469,133 of NC_045445.1, read as the reverse complement.
ACAACAAGCCTGTTCACAACAGCACCAGGAACATACAGTACACAGGAATCATCTGCAGGTGATTTGTGACAACTGTAGGCAGAACAGTAATAGCAAGAGATACAATGGATGGCTTGAAAAATCAGAGACACTCTTCTTGCTTATCAAATTGCAAGATTAACGTTGTGCTACACAGACAAAGGTGTATTCAAGATTTGGATCGTAAGCGAGTTCACTGAAAACTAGTGGAGAGGAAGGGAATCCACGGTTTGACCAGGCCAGAAACACCTCTTTCACAGCATGTGATCTGTGCAGGTACTGGGACGCTCCCCGCAGGGCCGCCCGGGCCGGTTTCAGGCGGGCTTGCGGCCCCAATCACTGCTCCTGTTCGCGGGGACAGGCAGGGGCTGACTGGGAGGACGTCTTGTGGATGGCCTTGGGCTCCTCGGCGGCCTCCTCTCCCGGGTCGCCACCGCCAACCTCCTCGATGACCACGCTGCGCACGGTGCCCTCGTCCAGGCAGTGCGGGGCGACACCGTACACGCGGGGACCAGAGACAGCTGCGTGGAAACTCTGCACCCCGCACCTGCTGCAGAAGCTGTGCAGCGCCGGGTGCGTGTCGGACCGATAGGTGACGATGCTGTCCGCGCCCTGGAGCAGCGTGAAGCGCGAGGCCGGGACGAGGAAGTGGCGGTGCTGCTTCTTCCTGCACAGCCTGCAGCTGCAATCCACCACGCGCAGATCTGCCGGGGCCCAGACCGCAAAGCGGACCGCGCCGCAGTGGCAGCCCCCGGTGTGATGCACGAGGCCCAGGTACTCAAAGGTGTCCAGCAGGACCTTGGCGGCGCCCTCGCAGCTGAGGCCCCGCAGCTTCCTGAACGTCTCCCAGCGCTCCCGCTGTGCGCCCAGGTCCAGCTCCTTGGGAGACGGGGCGGGTCCCGGCGGGTCCGGGGGTGGCGCGGAGGGCAGCCGGTCTCTGGGGCCCGCCTTCCGGACCCGCCGACAGCGGCGCTTCCGTCGCCACCTGTCCAACCACCTCTTGGCCGCCGCGTGGCTCCCGACCCCGACTTGGACCCGGGGGCATTGCGCGCGGCTGGCGCCGGTGACCGCGATGGCCGCGCAGCCGGCGGGAAGATCCGCGGGCCTCTTTCGCCTCCGCGGCTGAGCGGTGGCCCGGTTCCTCACTCTGCCCATGGCGCCTGCAGCCTCCGGAGCGCGTGCCCACCCCCCACCCTCATTTCCCCGTCAGTCGCTGAGCAGCCTCCTTGCCTGCGCCAGTAGGATTGGCCCCTTGTTGAATGCGATGTAAAGAGACCCTTCCCTTGACCCTATCACAACAGCCTTCCCTGACCTGAAAGGCAGTCATGAGGCATTCAACAAACACCTGCAGGGCACCAGATACCCCGCCTGGGCGCTGGGATGTGGAGATGCATCAGGCTTTCCAAAGCACTCACATGCATTTAGGATCAGGTGTATGCAAATACAGCCCCCAATGCCTTGGGACACTTTGCTCCGACAGAAATAAGAACCAGGGGCTCTGGGAACAGAGAGGAACGCCCACACACTGTAACTGGAGGGGCGTGTGGGAGGGGCACGGAAAGACTCCTCTGAAGTCTTCTTGGGGGCTTGATTCTTTTTTTCGGGTGTAGTGTTTTATTTTTCTCTCTCGTAATTTTCGATGCGATCAAGTCCTCTTTACCTAATGTTGACATACCTACTTCTGCTGTTTTAATTAATGTTTACCTGATGTGACTTTTCCCACCCGTTGTATCCTTTTCATTTACCCAGGGCAACCAAAGTGGAACTGAGTTTCATATAAACATGGGATAGTCAGACTGTGTTTCTCACTGACTCTGCCAATATCTACCTTTTCATACACGTTTTTAGTTCATTTCCATGATCGCTGGGCTAGTGTTTAAGTTCACAGACTTACTGTTTGTTTTCTTTTGTTTCCTCCGTGTCTTGGCTAACCGAGACCTCCTTTTTTTTTTTTTTTTTTTTTTTTTGCCCTTCTGTGGCTTACGTGTACACTTTGCAGGATTTATCTTGATTTCTGAAAGTGTTTTCCAGGGCTTTGTTTTGTAAAATTGTCTCAGTGGTTGCTCTGGGATTTTCAATGTGCATATGTGACTTACCACAGGCTCCTGGTATCCAGTTCTCATCACTTCCATTGAAGTGTAGAAGCATCAGCCCCTTTTAGCCCCTCTGCCTTTCTGCTTATAGACAACGATGTCTGGAGTATTGGATGGTTTCATATTTTTTGCTTTAATCATCAAACATGACTTCCACAATTCACAAGGAAAACGGTGGCTTACTGTTTGTCCCCTAAGGGTGTTTTTT